>NW_020271172.1:182414-312419 GCF_002803265.2 Melanaphis sacchari | reverse complement strand
ACATCTATATTAATACTATCGAGCGGGCCGTGCACAAACAAATGTCATAGTGAACTTGTAACTAACGACCAAGTGGATGTACACAGGAAAATAAAGATGAAAAAACAAAAACCGCGACTCGAACTTAAACATTTAAATAATTGTTTTTAACTCATGACTGATGCAAAGAACCGTCGTATCTTACACTATTTACTTAAATTACAATTATTATAATTATACTTACATCTATATTAATACTATCGAGCGGGCCGTGCACAAACAAATGTCGTAGTGAACTTGTAACTAACGACCAAGTGAGTGTACACAGAAACATAAAGATGAAAAAACAAAACCTCAACTCGAGCTTAATTATAACTTCAACACATTGCATGAAACTGATCCAACGAACAGTCGTTCCTTATACTAAATACTATAATTACAGTTATAATTATACTTATATCTATATTAATACTATCGAGCGGGCGTGTACAAACCAATGACGTAGTTAACTGGTAACTAACAACCAAGTGGATGTACACAGGAAAATATAAATGAAAAAACAAAACCACGACTCGAATCTTAAAATTAGACACTTTCAATTTATTGTTTCTGGCTGATTCAACGAGCCCTTAACCTATTTACTAAAATTACAATTAAAATTATACTTATATCTATATTAATACTATCGAGCGGGAGTGTACAAACAAATATCGTAGTTAACTATTAATTAACTAACGACCAAGTGGATGTACACAGGAAAATAAAGATGAAAATACATAAACCGCGACTCGAGCTTAAAATAATAATATCCATTGTTTGTACTTCATGACTGATCCAAAGAACCGTCGTATCTTACACTATTTACTTAAATTACGATAATAATTATACTTATACCTAAATTAATACTATCGAGCGGGCGTGTATAAATATTGTTGTTAATTGATGACTAACGACATACTGCATGTACACAAAAAATAAAAATAAAAAAACAAAACCTGGACTCGAGCTTAAAAATAATTTCAACGTTTCCTACTTTATAACTTAGTCAATGAGTTGTCGTATCTTATACTAAATACTATGTCCAATTACAAATATACTTATATTTGTATTTAAATTAGTATAATATAATATAATATAATAATTAAATTCCCCAGTGATGCATAACAGAATATACACACTTAATATATTCTGGTACCTACTTCTATTATTTATATTAATAAAAGAAAAAAATTTAAATTACTTCGTAAAACGAGCAAGTTGATAAATACATTTTTGGGTAAAAACTGCGGTTTATCATTCTTTATGGTTTAAGTATCAAATCGTAATATATAACATATTGATAAAAAAAAATAATAAATAATATATTGAAATCGAAATATTGAAAACTTGATAAATTTTAACCTATGGCGAACGAGGAGAAAAATATTAAAAGAAAAAAAACACCATAAAGAATGTAGTTCTATATCATTGAAATATTTATTATTTACAATAACATTCCGCGTGTCTAATTAAAATTAAAATAAATTAATTAATACTATGTTGGTATTTATAATGGACGTATATATTATACCTTAAATTCTTGACCTGAAATTATCATAACATAAAATAACTGTTGAAGAATAGCTGGTTTTTTAGTAGATGTCGAAAAACGATTTGATTTGTATGATGAATGTGTTAATTGTAACATAGAAATGTTTAATTTCAATTTAAATATACTTATATACCGCACAAAGACTTGCATATGATTAATTTGAGAATTATTACAACTGCCGATGTTTAGTAAATTATGTTATTAATTAATAATCTGACACTTGTCTTAATTATTAATAAATATCATGTATCGAAAGTTAAAGTATTTTATACTATTATTTTATTTTTTATTTTTTTTTTTTAAATTTTTTATATTTTTTTTTTTAATCATTAAACCGTTAGATGAAACTATAATCATGTAATGTTTTAAATGTAGTTTCAATAATAACATTCACAAGAAAATTAAGCAAAATTCTGTGATCATTTTGTGCTATTCATGAACTCTGTTGGACAGAATAAAGTAAATAATTGAAATTGATATAAAAGAAAAATTAACTCTGAATGCTTTGATGCTTACTTTATAATCTGAATACTCGGAGCGGTCTTTCAAAAAATAAATTAAAATGTATAAATGAACCATACTGTGAACAAATGGAATAAAATATGTTGCCAACTTCCAGACCCTACCTAGCTGCATGTGTCTCATACTTTATAAATTTAGTAATATTAGGATGTTATTTGACACATGCAGGAGCGCTATTAGTCGCCTTTTACGACTGGTCGCGCTCATCACCGTGGCTGGCATTCTTACTACCCCCAGCCACAGGGCAATTTAATTAGAATTATCCACAATAATAAGCAAGTTTTTAATAACTCACGTATAACATTAAAATTATAAGCTTAACTATAATATACTTAACTAACTTAATCTAACCCATGAATATTATAGCAGGTGCATGCCAATGTTACAACGCAATAAAGAAAGTGGGGGAATTGTACAACGAACTGACAAATAATACCTAGATTTTAAATACATAAACATAATTTTAAAAACAGTAAACATATAGTTATCAAAAACTGTGTATTAATTATGTTAAATTTTAAGAGTAATGGTATTTTATGATATTATTATTAATTTTTATATTAAATTTAAGTTTTAATATTTTAATTTGTATTAATTTTATGTTTAACTGTGAGATAAATTTCGAAAATAAATTTTAAAAAAATTAGCAAAAAAAAGTTAATTAAATCCTCATTCAAATTAATAAATATATTACACTGAAAAAATGCCCGTAAGTATCTAGCCTCTGTTATAATACTTTAAAATGTTTAACTTTGATAGTCTTTGAAACTTGAAATAGGTCCATTTATTGTACACAGAGCATGAAAAACTTAATTACAAAATTGTATATGATTTATCGTAAATAAACAAGAAATACTTACAATTTTCTATCGTATTAGTACATGGTGTGCAGTTGGAAATCTGCTTCACTTGTATTATAATGTCGATATAGAATTTGTTACTCCAATGTAGTTCAGCACAATTCTATCTCTGCAGCAGATTTGCCGGAGTACATTTTCATTTGAACATACTATGATGGCGGATAATGCTGTTGTTGTTTGCCCACCGTTGATATTATCTTAGTAGACCATTTTAGCGACAGACGTTGAGTAGGCACATGCTCTATCCAAAAATTCGTCCATGGCTTTGTATCTGAGACGCATATCTTGAGCAGCTTGGTCCAATTGTGCCATTATTATATGATCCAGGGTCAATGGCGGTAGCAAATGGTTGGTAGATTTATCTTCATGATTGAAAGCGGCTGTTGCGGTCGCCACGTAGGTCGTACCTAACGCATAGGCGGGTATAGCCGATTTATGATCAATGATATCTTTATCGTCATTAATGTCTTGAAGGAAAAGCGTCGGGGGCCAAAATAGGCGGACATGAAGCTCAGTACAGAACACTATATTCAGTGGTGCGGGGCCTTGACCATAACCACTCGCATCCTCGATCCAGCGATCATATAGGTCTTCTTCTTGATGTTTTTTAAGGTGGATGTATTTCTCATTTTTTGTTGTAGTTTTTTGTTGATTTTCTGCTTTAGCTGCAACGTGTGGGCCCCCGGACAAGGTATTAACTGCATCGTTTCTCATCAATGAAAGATAACTGCTATTATTACAGCAGATAACTGTAGCATCATCATCTTCATCGTCATCGCCGCAGTCATCATTATCACCACCACTTGTGCCATACTCCTCCACATTGTCTTCATATTGTCGTTCGTATGCAAATTCGTCGTTTCTATTGTAATTGAATTCTTCGCGGTAGGAAGAATTTTTTTCTTTATAGAGGTTTACATCTTTATAATCGGAGGGTACATAATTAAACCTCACATCATTGTCGTCATAATCACCAAAGCCATCTCCACTATACTGACGTAATAGTGCACGAAAGTTACTACGAAACCGGTCTAGTTGTAACATTGGTGATTTCATTGATGGTAATATAGAATCATCATCGCTGTTATTTTGCTGCACCCAATCAGAGTATTGGATACATAGAATATGAAGTGCACTTAGTCCATAATCATACCCTACCGATGATCCTAGTCCACCGCTTATACCACTGTTAAGAGATAACCATGGCGAGGGTGACAGCAACAATGGTGAAGTAAAAAACGATGATAATCTAGGGTCTTTTTCCTTCTTATTGCCAATATCGTTTGAGCTGGCGGCACTATTGTTCATACCACCAACATCAGAAGTATTGTCATTATACAAATGTTCGTAAAGCACAGCCAATGCTGTTGCATCAGGTATTGTTGCATTTGGTGGAAGCTGTAGTAGCTCATTTACTTCATTGTCTTCAATGTCGTTAGTGCCCAACACTGTCACTACATTTTTTTCTCTGCGACCCAGAAACTCGGGACGAAGTCGGGATTCAAATGTCACGGCTGTGGCAGTATGCAGACGACGAAGAGTTGCCCATGCATCGTGTAGTGCCTGGATCTAAAATGTAAACACAAAAATAATTATTGAAGACTTATACTATTGCATATATCGAATCAAAATATTAAATACATTATATTAAAATGTTATTAATTACCCTATCAGAGCATAACGCAGACATAAGAGCACGATAACCATAAACATCACCCACTGCTTGTTTTGCATCAGCTGCCGTACGAATCCACTTATCCAGGGCAGCTGCTCTGTGTCTAGTTAATAGATCCAACCAGTGACGCTTTTCAACAGCCCATTCTTCCCTTGGTGGCAATGAATAACCAGAGTCAAAATCTGAATTTGCTGTTAATTTATAACTCTCATCGTCATCATCAGAAGTGGAATCATTATCGGAGACACACCAACTACTGAAACCGGCACATCGGTAATAGAACCGCTGACGTCGATATTCGTATTCATCTTCCAAACTCCACTCAAGATTTACATCTGCTAGATTTTCTTTGTCACTATCGTTGCCAATTAGTAGCAGACATGGCGTCACTATTACCGTCATTGTAACCAGGTACTGTAAACAAGCAAACCTAAAAGACGATGCCACATGCAACATAAAGTTGGCAGGCAGTCGCCATATTGTTTTTCTCAGTTAATACATAATACAAAAAATAATAGTAACTAATATTAAGTACTATACATGGAGTGAAATTCGGTGAACATTTAAAGTATTTAGTGTTATTTTCTTTTCTTTTTTAAAAATACAATAAAGTATTAAAAATTAGTTAATGAGAGATAATTATTTTACGAGTGATTATGGGATGATATCATAAATATTTGAGATTGAAATGGTCAAAAAAAATTAATTTGTCTTCCTAGTAGAATTGTTCACATATAGGTTAAACAACTAACAAAGAACTTGGTATTACTTTTTCAAATCTTAGGTATAAAAATAAAAGTTTTCATGAATTTTTAACAACAAAATAATTTATTAGTTTTAGCATTTTTTTGAATTTTGTCAAAATATTAACTTAAAAATTTAAATACTTTTACGAAAAATACTGTAACCATAAATTTAGAACACCAATGTTTATAAACTATTCAATGTTTTACAATCTACCAATACATATAATTAGTTATTATAAAAAAAACAGCTGTTACTACGGTTCCAATGAATTGCAGAATACTATAAGTTCTAATAATCATTTGTCTATACACGATTTCGTAAATATACATACATGATTTACAAGCAAAGTTTCCATATCAAAAAAGATGTACAAGCAAATATGTTTTTTATATTCTATGCAATAATCAGTTATTTAAAAAACAAAACTTTAAAAAAAAAATTGATTTTAGTTTACGCTTAACATAATGTAATAAATAAATATTATTTGAACTTTTGATTTATTCCTTCATGATTAAAATAGTTTAAGAATTTAAACAGATTTATCAGAAAATTACATGAGTTTTTAAATATTTGTTACAAAAAAATTGTATTTTATGTATGAAAATAGCATTATTAATTTTCAAAAAAACATAAACTATATAGATAGAGAATAAGATAAGATGTTTTAATTACTATTATATTTACATGATTTATATTAAAAACAAAAAAATGGCTACGTTGCTTTAAAATCATGCAAAATCATGTATAAAAATATAAATCTTTACTAAAAATATTCACAATACTCTAAATTTTCGAATTTTATTTTGAAAAAAATTAATTAAATTAATGTGGCTCTAGTCGATCAAAATTACACCCTTTTTAGACCTTTCACTGTAACTGAATAGTGAGATTTTTAGCAAATGGTTTTGAATTTAATAAAATCTTTGACACGTCATCAATGACTTTATTTAAGAACTTTTTAAAATATCAATTTTTGACTTAAATATTTTAATATTACTAGTTAATATTACTATTAACCAAGACGAAAATTCAGATTTCGAAAAATTCCCAAAACATCTATAAGTGATCAGAATTGATTAAAAGATTTTAAAAAAGAATTGGGGCCATCTTACATAAAAAGTTATTGTGGAAGTATTTTATGTTTGGGAAAATTAGATTTTATATTATCTTTATTTTAACATGTAAATACGCTTTTAACCTTTTTACGGGTTGCAAAAATCGTATGTGTACACACTCTTTACTATAAATGTATTTCGCACACGCCAAACATGATTATTTGTCAGTATAACCCTCCTTAAAAACTATGTAGTAAAAACTTAAATACTTTAAAATTATATAATTGTATAATAATACTTTTAAAATTATAATACCTTTCTATTACATCCAGACGAGCTCGACGTCCGGCTGGTCCTGGTTGACTCAAAAGTTGAAGCGGACATGTACTCAAAAGTGGATCAGCTTGTTCACCCTCAGTGAAATTGTGTCGATATGGTAGTATAGTGGCCTGACCATCAGCACGACACAAGGCGGCTGCTAGTTTTCCCGTGCCTACTGTTGTTCTACCAGTGTCGTCAGGATCACCAATTATTGCCAGGTGAACGGCACGCAACGCGTCGGCAACTGCGGTATTACCTCCATTCAAATCATTAATTAGCTTTTGTTGTCTTTTATCACTAATTTGATCTATATTTTCATAACTAAGGTCAGTATTGTGAGAAATTACATTTTCATAATCAACAGATACTTCGATGTTGTTATCAACAAGACTAATACAATTATCATTACTTTGTTGCTTGCTGACTTGGTGTTTTTTTCCGTGATAGATATTCTTAAGAAAGTTGATGTTATGATGTTTGGTGTCACCTTTATCGACCGAATTGTTGTGGTCTTCGATGTGAGGATCGATGTTTACATAATCACAATCCAGCTTGCACCCAATACTGCCGACACCAACAGAACAAGTACCTATTTCTTGACCGGATATGCCGGTACTGCACTCAGTGGTCGTAGTGAGAGGGCAATTCATTTCGCTAAATGTCGCATTTGTGTTTAATTGGTCGACTTTAACCACGGAAGTGACCTCACCTTCTTGGTTGATGATGCTGAAGCCGGGTAACAACCGATTCACTTGTGGATAATTTATATTTTTCCGCACTGACAATTGAATTTCTTTCGATGGTGACACATGTCTTTTGTGGCACTTCTCCGCCGTCGAAAAGTGGTCCCCCGACGCGATCACAAATTTATTGCTTTGGCGTCGTTGCCACCGTTGTCGCCGAATACGAGACAAAATTGCGACCAGAGGTATTCCGCCTTTATTATACACTTCTACAACATCGGAGTTATTATTTTGGTTTGAAATTCTTTGTAAGCCTACCCATTGCCTAATCATGTTTTTAGATAGATCATTATTTGATGATCGAATGGAGCAGCAAGTAGTATGTGTTTGAGGCAAAGCAATTGGGCCTAAAGTAGCTGCCCGGTCTGTGCTCATTGATGGTTTAAATTTAATTCTTTTGGCAATATTATCGACCTTCTGGTCTTCAGTTGGCGCCTGATGTATTTGCCGCGAACCTCGTTGTCGGGGATCACGGTTCGATGTCCCCGTAATTTGAGTAAGTTGTCGATGTTGATGATCTGGATGTGGTCGTTCCAGCATATTAACTAACCCTTGACGCATTGAGTTAGTCCAACGAGTGCGGCATTTCTGAAAATTTTTATTTTCAGATATTTCCGATGGTGAGTTTTCTGTGTTCAAAACTGGATGTGGAGTTGTCTGCTCATCACTTGATAATGTTTGATTTATATTTGCACATTTCTCTATACTATTCGTCTGATTTTCAACCTCTTGATCTATATATTGTCTCTGTTTACTTTTATTTCGTTCAATATTTTCATTCTTTAACGTAGATGTTGAAACAGAAGAAGATTCAGATGACGACGATTGTTGTTGCTCATCATCATCATCATCATTTCCCGAAGAACTCTGTATAGTAGAGTTAGATCTAGCAGTTTGGGGTCTTCCTGATTGATTTCGATAGCTTGCTGACCTACCTCGGAAGCTATGGGACCTAGGATAATGGCTATCTGGAATACTCATATTCGGAGATCTCCTTAGTTGGTTCAAATGCGAAGGTCTCGCAGTTTTATTTAACATATTGCGATATCCATTGCGTACTCGTACGCGTATAAATGATGACGTCACAACATTCTGAAATGGTAGCGAAAACAAATCAACAGCATGCTCATTAAACATTTCTCTATTTGATGATGATGTTCCAGGGGCATCTATATCAACGGCTAATGCTGAAGCATCTTCATTCGTGCCCATCGCAGTTACACTAAAAACTCTGAATGGCGACTCAGTAAATTCATCGTTTATAGAATTATTCCTTGATGATGTACTCTGTAAAGATCTTGATGAGTCCTTGGAAGATGATGATGGTGAAGATAATAAATCAGAGATCGTCAAATTTGGGGTATTTGTTGATGTCATACCTGAATATGATGGAGTATGTCGTAATTGGTCCGATATTAATTTTGATCCAGAAGATGAAGGGTGTTCAGATACCGACGAGGATCCGGAGGTCGATGGAAGTGGAAAAGATGATTTTGGTTGGCGTGGTAGAGTTTGAACTGATGTTGATGCGTCTCCAGGTTTAAAACGACTTGGGAAAGTTTTTTTGAGGTCCTGTGGTGATCTTGATTGACGTGGTAGAGTTGATATCGATGTATTTGATAGTCGTGGATCAATCCTTGGAGGGTAATAAGAAAATGGTTGTGATTGAGATTGCTTTACTGATCTTGCTGATGGAGAATTCTCTAATGATGTAATCGACGTAACCTTTGTGGAAGTTACAGTAGCTGAAGGAGTATTTCGAACTGATGGCCTATAAGAAGATTGTACGCGCATCCATTTTGAAGTATAAGGCGGTGGCGATGGTGAATGACGTAAATGATTCATATTTTGAGATGACGTTGATGCTTCTGTAGACCCACTGGGAGAAGTAGATAATAACCGTAATCTTTCAGTGTTGGCAGAAGTCGCAGTTAAAGCATTGCAACGTTGTCGCACTAATCGAGAATTTTCTATCATATCCGGGAGAATATTTGGAGTTGCAACTTCAACCATCATGTTGTCTGTCATCAGAGGACGACGCCGGTTGCATGGATACCGAATCCGTACTTCAGTTTGTTGTGTCCGAGCAAACGTCATAATTCCATCGTTTCCACCACCATAAAACAACATAGCATTGTCATCAGCACCACCAACATAGTACCTAATCAGATCAGGTACACTATCAAATCCTGGTTGATATCTCTGTTGTTCATTATGCCCAACGTTGCTGTTTACCACTGCTGTAGAAATACCGGAAGTCAATGAGGGTAAGGTTTCTCCAAAACTGAACTGCGATCGCTCGTATACTGTTCCGGGTTGCAGGATTATCTATAATTTTAAGTTGAACAACAAAAATATTCATAAAACAGTAAAATATGTATATTAATACTTATTACGCTTAAAATATTTTACTCGGTATATTATATTATAATTTATTTATATGGTCGCTCGAAGAGTAAAATTAGATAATCAAAAATGTATGCTAATAAAGAAAGTTAGTAACATTAAAATTGATTTGTTTAAGTTAATTTTGTAGACATCAAGCAAAATTTTTAACGTTAAACTTTTACAATAAATTCTTTTTCTTACTATTTTCTCAAGAAAACGCTACACAAACATTTTTTGTCACTGTCTTACAAGTGTGTAACATGGACAATTAACATTCAGCAAATTAGGTTTAGCTTCGTTAGTTTAAAAATTAAAGTAAATCGACCTATAATAAAACTTAATGGTAAGAACATTTTCTGTGTCTGTTTGTGGGTTTTTAGGATAATTCAATTTTTTTAATAAGTAATGAGCATTTTTAATTTTATATATTTTACATACGCAAAACTCGCTAAAAAATTGAACTATCGTAAAATACCCACATACAAACACAGATAATCTTCTTACCATCAAGTTTTATTATAGGTTGGTTAATTCACTCTAATTTTTAAACTAACGAAGCTAAACTTTATTTTTATTAACTATAATTTTTTATTAGGAACACCACAATATTGGTGAATTTGTGTAAATACGAAACATATTGAGTCCAAATGTATAAAATAATGCAAAAATGCAATACCAAGATTACATATCCTATTATGATTGTTCTCATCATATTACTTGAATTAAAAGAAGCAAACATTTTTTTATTTAACTTTAATCAAATATTGTACCAACTTGATAAACGTTATTAAATAGAAAAAATTCAAGAAAACCAATTACTGTTAAATATTCTTTATAAAAAAATATAGATGAAATAAATCTCTTGGATCGTTTTAAAATATGGTAGTTTTTCAAAACATTCCGCGGTCTTGCGAATTTTGTAAAAGAATCATAACATTATCAGAAATATTAAGTTAAATTCGTTACTCACCTCATTCACGACAAAATGCAATACTGGATGTACGTTTTGTCTTCGATGTCGTCGTTGTTGTTGTCGGAAAACCTTACGCCGTTGTTCATCGGTTTTGTATCTGTCTCCGATTTCAAGGTCTTCATATTTGTCAACTCGCAGACATGACATAACGTATCTGCCTGGTGGCCGAACATTTAGACTGTCTCGAACTAAGAAACAGTAGTAATGCCGCCGAGGTCGCTTGGATCTTTTCGTTTGTAACTCACCGTGCAGGCGACGACGCTGTTTCAACTGCAGTGCCGCAGCAATTTCAGTAGACGTAGCCACCGACGGATCGAGTACCACACCATTTTCGTCTACAAGTTTGTTCGAGAAGTCGTCAAACGCGATATCCACATCACTGCTCTCACTACTGATGTCTTCCGTACCATCCGTATCACTGGAATCTTCTTTGACATTCTGTTGTAAAGATGAAGACCCTGTAGAGGCAGTAACAGTAGCATTGTTCGGAGACGTATTTGTATCATTATTATTAGTATTCTCAGTGATTATAGTAGTAGTAGAAAAACTGTGCTCTTCGGCAACGCACTGGCGCAAAAGTCGTTCAGCCTCGGTACGGTCTATCTGTTGACCATGGTACCAGGCATGTGACCGCAAGTCATCCGCTTCTAACGTCGATAACTCCCATTCCAAGAGTTTTTTGTTTTTTTCGGCTTCTGCATCCACGGTGCCTGAGTCAACTATTGCGGCATTCAACAATGAAGATTCAGGTAGTGATTGTGGTGATTGATGTTTCTGTTTGCGCGATGGTGGTGGTGGTGGTGGTGGTGGTTGATTTTGCGGCTTATGCAACGATGGTGATTCGTGTGAAGGTGATGGTCCATATTCCACAGTTGACATACTTGCTAAGTGGTTTACAGAAGGCTGCCTAATTATTGGATCTTGGATGTGTGGCAAGTTGTTGATGTCTTCGTCTTTGTCACTTTTCTGTTTTATTTAAAACAAGGTAAAACAAAACCAATTTTTTAAAGACAAATTCTAATAAAATTTAAATAATTATATTTCTTAATACAAAATTAAGAGTATAAGTGAATAATCAATTTTGTTGTGTAAGTAACCTAACTTTTATCATTAATATGCTTGCACAACCGTCGTAATAAGTAAATTGAATTGTGAGCGAGACTAATTTCTTTTGATAAGTTATGTACTTTATTGAAGATGATAACACTTATGATACAGCTAATTATAATATTTTTGATGATGAACAAACCTTGTCCAATGACTCTAGAGGTAATAAATAATTATACATTTCTATTAAAGGGTCTAAAATTCTAAATAGTAAATACTTGCTAAATATTAAATAGTCAATTAAAATAATAATAAATATTTGAATGTATTTGAATCTATGTAGATAGTTTTGAATAACATTTTTAAACTTTACATTATGGTGTATTTTTTTTATACAACATTTCTTACTATAAAAATCTGATATATTATATAATTAATAATCAACATCAATAATTTACTACACATTAAGCTCTAGCACCAACATCAACTCAAAATTGTATAAATATATCATTAAAAAAATTTTTAATTATTTTGTTAACTTTTAGATTTATTGAACGATGACAACCTTAATCTTAACAATAGCATTACTACAAATAGTACATTGTAACTTTAACCTGATTCTACATCTACTATTCCTAGTTTTTCAACTTCAACAATAAAAATAGGTACACCATAAATATCCAAAAATCCATAGGAGATTTTGTTACTTGGACAACTTGGATAAACAAAAAAAGATTTGAATTAGAGACAGCAAAATGTATTTATAATATTAACACTCTATTTAGACATGTGAAACATTCAAAATTTGTAAAATTATCAATCGACTAAGATCCGATTACACATTACCAAGTAGGCATAAAATTGTAAATAATTTGCTCGGTGAAGTTTTCAATGTAACTATTTCTAAAATAAAATCTCAATTAAGAGTTAAAAGTGTAAATATCAATAAATAAATGGAGCAATAACCATAATGAACCTATTGTACGGTATTTCTGTTTTTTTATTATTGAAAAAGCGGTTTATTTAATTAAGACAATAGACACTAAAGATAAATTTCATAATCAAGAGTACCTATTTATTTTAGCTGTCAGACCACAAACAATTGCCAAAAATAAGTTTGTATAGCTCAAAGTTTTGTCACTGACAATGCTGCTAATGTGGCCAAAATGAGAGAACTTGCTCAGATTGACAAAGTTGGTGTAGTTAAAAATAATGTATGCAATGTTATAATATATGGATGTAGTGCACATCTTTTAAAATTATTAGCTTACAATTTAGAAGTTAATAGTATAAAATCAAACATCAAATAAGTTAGAAGGTATTTTTTAAATAGCCAAATATAAACAAGCAAGTGGTAAAACATTAATCATACCATCTGATATATGCTGGAACATTTTTTTTAATTGTCTACAGTCCTATATAGAAAATTGGCATATTTTAAGTTCAGTGTGTTCAAACAACTGTGCAGCTATTGACACCACTATAATTAGAAAAATAGAAGATGAAAAGAAACACTGAAGACTACTTTAAAAAATTAAAAGTTATATCAATATTATTAGATAAAATAGAAAAAAAATCTTATACTTAAGTTAGACTATTGATAGGTATTTGGAAAGATTTAATTAGACTGTTTTGAAAAAAATTGTAACCCAAGTTAAATTAAAAACTGAAAGACAAATATAATGTGGCTGTTACACCACCACATTTTTTAGCAAATATGTTAAGATTCTAAATATAATGGTTCTCATTTATCTGAAGAAGAATCTGATTCAGCATTGCAATATATTTACAATTATTATGCAAATGTATTGGCTAAAATAATAAATTATCAAGCACTATGAATCCATTTAAATCATACTTATTTCGATCTGACACTGTTAATAATATCAATCCAACGACTAATAATTTTTGAAAAATAATGATGGAGTATTTTCTTTAAAATTAACTTTTAATATCAGATGATCTTAACACATTAATAATGCAGTTATTTACAGATATAAATACTTTAGCAAAAATAGAAAGATTATTTTAATGATTTGATTTTATTCATTCAAAATTGAGAAATTGTTTGAGTATTGAGAAGTGCTCAAAATTGGTGACCATTTTAAAAAATCTCAACATGTAATACAATAATATTATATTAATTCTCAATAATTAAATATACAATTGTATCTTGTGATAACAATTTATAATCAAATCAAATCACCATGTAATATTATGTTTAAGGAGAAATTTTGTTTATTTATTTTAATTTTAGACAGTTAATTTTATGTTAAGTATTTATACTATTAACAAGTATATTATGTTTGTAATTTGTAAGTATTAAAGTTAGTACAGGAAGTTTCAAATTTTATTTCTTTATATAAAAGGAAGTCTTGTTAATTTGTTTTAATTTTAAACATAATAATTATCAATTGGTATCTGATATTAAGTACTTATTGTAACTTAATATAATATAATATCTAAAAAATATAATCAAAATTAACAAAATATTACAAAAAAAATTTAAATAAATTCACTTCTTAATAAGAAACCTTTGATTTAAACATTGTTTAAATTTTAAGGGGTTTTTTATAATTTATTCATTGAATGTTTTAAACATCTAATTAAAACAAAAGATTTTAAACATAACAACCCTGGTTAATATATTAATAAAATGTATTTATGTAAAAAAATAATATTTTTAAGAATATGTATAAATAAAAAATAGTATTCTCAAGATTTAGATTCATCAAGTAAAGTTGTACTAAATTTTATAATAATTTAGCATTTGAATAGAAAACTATAAAACAGAAAAATAACTGTGGTCCAAAACCATAATCAATCTAATAATAATATGCACCAAATAAAATTCTAAAAATATGCAAAATAAAATGATTATTAATATTTTAAACATTAATATCATAAAATAAAAAAAGTTGTATATCTCCTTATTTTAATATATTGACCAATATATATGTATATATTAATAAATACATTTTATTTAATATAGATTCCAGTGAAAATATAGTTGTTTATGACTGTGATCAAAATAAGTTTTATGTGCCTCCAAATTTCAATCAAAATATTTATACTTATAAGTGTTAATATCATTAAGAGACTATACATTTACTTATAATTAAAATTACTTTATACTATAGATCGTGACATTGTAACAAACTATTGTTTAGCAGTAGAAAACAATGAAGTACCTTTTCACTTAATTCTGTTCAGGTATTTTGAAAAATGATGATATTGGTAATTACTATGACTGTTATTATATTCATAATATTATTTTTCTACTATTTTCAACAAGATAATTATTATGTCTACAATATGATTAATAAAAGTTAATCAATCTAAACAACTGTTAAGTTATCATCTACTATATTATTTTTATCATCATAATAGTACTCTTCTAGTATCTAGAATCTATAATCATCTAAATATTTTTCAAAAATCTTTGATCATTTGTTTCTTTCCTCTAAAATACATTTTTACTAAAACCCTTGAAAAATATAGCTTAGGGATTTATAGCTTTGTTATGTGAATCATTTATTAAGTATAGAGTAATGCTACATAATATTACAACATATTTTTTGTTATTAATATTTTTTCTATTTTTTGAGATTGTTTAAAAATAATCAATAGTCCTGTTGGAAAATGAAAATACCATAGCAATTAACAATGACTATTGATGATTTATGTAATAACATTTAAAAGTTCAAGTTCAATGTTAATTATTTATTCAAAGCCATAATAATGATATGCTGGAGAAAAATGTGGATATAATATGATATTGTCATATTTGTAATTATAATTTCTATGGATGTTTCATTTAAGCATCAAGTTTTTTAACTAAAAAAATTTGACTTATAATAATTAAAATTTATAAATTATACACATTTAATTTATAAATTAATTTTATAAACATTTAAAAAAAAAACTTTATTTGATTATTTACAGTAGAATATACCTCATTTTATTAATTTTCACACTTAGTCATTTCAAATTCACCAAAATGATTGAAATCTCATCGGCCTATTAATTTTAAGTTAATAAAAATACATTAATATACATTTTAAAACTATCTATTATATTGTATTTTCTCTTCTTAAAAATTATTAATAGGTTTTGAAATTGAATGATTGGACATTATTTATATTATTGTTGTTAATATTTCAACTGCTCTAATAAAATAGATAATAGTATCTCATTTTTTTCTAACTTTTCAGTATGAAAAAAAATAAACACTCAAATTTATATTATTTTATTTTTAACATAAATTTTCAAAAATTTGGTCACTGGTAGAGTATTAAAGATTTTAATCTCTTTGAATGACTAAATAGACGACCTATTTTATAAGTGATATAGCAAAAAACTCACTATTAAATGGCAGTAATAACTCGGAATTGAAAAAAAAACTGTGACACTACATTTTTGTTGGAACAGTCAATTTATATATTTATTATTATTATTACTCCCACTTTGTCATATGCATAATTTATAGATTTAAATTTTTAATAAATGGAATAATGATTATTAAAAACTTATCCATTAATTCCAAGTTAATTTAATCCTGAAGATAAAAACAATAAAATTATGAAATTGGATACTAATAGCTTAAAAAAAATCTTATTGAATTTACAAACATAGTAGTAAAGATAAACAATTTTAGTGATAGCGAGTTATTTACCAACTATTTTATGATAATATACTGTGTGTATACTATATATAAATATATATTTTAACTATGATAAATAATATTTTATAAACTTGAACTTAAATAATATAATGATTTAATTATAATTCAAAATGACATATACGAGTTTATTTTTATTATTGATGTACTTCATTTGTACATTTTTTTCAAGAGCTCAATTAATATGCAAAAGCATTATTCACAAACTTTAAATATGATATCAAAAATGTATTATATGTATCGGGATTTTTAAAAAATTTAAACAATATATTAGAACAAAGTATAATTAGAAACGCACATTTGATTTCAATAAATGTATTAAATTATGAAAACATTTCTATATCTAACCAGAAAACTCAACACAATTTTGAAATGTTACTTGAATCTCTCATCAAGATAAAGTTATAAGTATCAACATTTAAGTATGAATTTAACCAACTACTTAAATTTCCGCATTATATATTAATTACTTATCTTTCAGGTTTCAGAATTAACTCTTTCAATTAGAAAAACAATCTCAGAAAGAGTGAGGCGTATGATGCAAAAATTATTTCACGATGACTAGTTATGTGACTATTATTATATTGGTTTTTGAAGGCAAAACAAATTTTCATCTTTACATTTTTGGTGAGAGTTAATTACATTTTTACTATTTTATGTTATTATAAGCTGTATGATACTGTTTAAAATTTGAAAATATTCCTGACATGGTAATACTATAAGCGAGTGGATGGCTCAAGCCACTAATTATATTACTAAGAAAAACTGTAATAAACTAATAAATAATAATAAAGTGTACTGTTTTAAATTTTTAATAATAAAAAAAGAAAAATGTTTAAATAAATTAGTAAAAGGTTTTTATGATTGTTATATTCTTTCAAAAATTATTGGTTAGGATTTTAAATTTATTGTATGATAGAATAATAATTATAGACGATGGATATAGAAATTTAAAAAAATGTTGGTCAGTAAAAAAAGTAATCCTACAACACAAATTTTAATTTTATAATATTCAAATACTTCATAATTAGAAAATATTTGATTTTTTCGATTGGCTTAAAAATAAAAAAGTAGTTTTTTGAAAACACAAATTAAATTAAAGTAACCTGGATTCCACGCTAGACCCACAGTCATTGAAGTTAAATTAATGAGTATATTATTATATATTCAGTGTACCCTGGACCAGTATAGTATGTAAGGCATAATATATACAAAAAACAGTATATTATGATAGTAATCTAATATTGCTGTGTTGAGCATTCAATTAACATATATCACATAATTATTATAGTATACTTATGCAATTTTCCATACAACAAAGTACATCCATCAAAGGTTGTAGATATAACACATGTACATTTTAGGTGATGTGCTGATCTCCGTGTGTAGTCTAAATTAAAATGTATACTAATAATTATTTCTTTAAATTAATGAACGTATTTGGGAGAAACACATATTTTTACAATATATTTCATTAACTATTTGAGTCACATTTAGAATAAATATTTTTTTCAATGTTATTAAATTGTTATTGTAATAATAATTGAGTACACATATTTCTTTATATAATAAAAAATATATATTATACTAGAAATATGTGGTACTGCATATTGTTACAATCATAGACATATATAAACAACTAGATAGCCGACTATCCCCAAGCGCTGTACAGAATTTTGAAGTTTGTCTGCCATTTGCCTAAACAGCAATGTTTACATTTTTATGTGATAACAAGACATTGATAACTGAATAAACCGTTGCGGCTTACACTGCTTATAGTCTTTTAAGTTTTAACTCTTCAAGTTTCGACTTATTTTATAATAATGGTTTATTCGTGTTGTGTACACGGTTGTTATAATCGTCAAGGAAAAACTGTCAATTCCCGAAAAATCCACTTTTTTTCGTAAGTACCTAACTGTCAAAATATAAATAACATTAATCATCAATTAAAAATCTTATTCATGTATATCTCGCATGTAGCCATTTTAACAAATAAATAATTAATATTTTTATTTAGATTTCCTTTAAAAGACCCAGAAAGATTGTTGTATAAAAATGGTTGTATTTGGACGTGAAGGCTTTACCGCAACTAAGTTTAGTAAAATATGCAGTGATCATTTTGTATAAGATGATTTCAAATCAAATGTTCGTGGTAGTTATCGTTTAGATTTGAGAGAAAATGTTGTACCATCAGTATTTATTTGTACTACAGAATTGTTGGCAAAACGGCAAAATTATTAAATGGTACAAACTCTGATACTCTTGAAATCAATGAAATAGAACCAGTTAATTTAGCTTCATTAAGATCTCTAAGCCCAGATAATATTAAAGAAATTGATACACTAATTACCAGTTCTATGTCTAGTATTCAACTTCATAGGACTCCTTCAAAAAGTAAAGTACTACTATTTCTCCATTTCCAAAAAGAAAATTACCAGATACACCCAGAAAAAAAGCTTTGTATAAAAAAATTCAGTTATTACAACAAACAGTTCGTCATAAAAATATTGTAATTAAGAACCTTACAGATTTAATAGAAAATATGAAAAAAATGGATTTATCAATTCTAGCATTAAAGGTAATTTTTTATAGTTTGATTTTATTAAAAAAAAATAGTTATTGATCTTTATGGATGTATATTGTTTAGGTATCTTGTCTAATAAATTTGATGGACTATCTGAACAACTGTTTCAAAACCAATTGATTAATCAAGAAAAGCAACCTACTGGTATGAGATATAGTAAAAAAATTAAGGAATTTGCTTTGACTGTTAATTACTATTCACCTAAAGCAGGGGTCGGCAACCCGCGGCCCGCGGGCCGCATGCGGCCCGCAGAGCAATTTTTGATGGCCCGCACAAAGGTGGTTAATTTTTATGTTTTACTTTTGTTCAATAACATTTTTCATATAATTTTCAATATTATATAATTCTTTTTCCTTTATAAATAAAATCTAATCTAACCGTTTCATAATAGCAATACAATTATAAGTATTATATCATAATATGTCATTTTTTTTTTTTAATGTGGCCCTTGATGAACAATTGAAAAAAAAAATGGCCCGTGTGGTTAAAAAGGTTGCCGACCCCTGACCTAAAGTACTTACTTATTACAGTTATCTAAACGCTTAACAGCTTTTTTATTGAATGGAACCTTGATCATTTTAACATAGCTATACTTAATTGCATCCTATTTTTTTTTTTTTTTTTTTTTTATTGCTTTATGTCATAATATAGTTAATAGTACACTTATATAAATATTAAGTTTTAATGGGGCATTGTTAGAAAATCAAAAATAATTTTTTGATTGCTTTTAATAATGTTGTTAAGTTGCTTATCCTATTAACTAGGTTATTTGAGTTGCTGTGTTATAATAATTACAAAGTTAGGAATAAATTTACAAATGTATTTATCTATATTATTACATTAATTATTATTTATTTTAATACTTTTTTGCTTATATTTCACGAGTAAAACTATAGCATTATTATTAATCATAATTAACTTTGTAGATCAATTTTAAAATTGCCTAGTCCAAAGTCAGTTTGAAATTAGACTTCCACTGTAAACGGTGAACCTGGATTTTTTGATGAAGTTTTTAAAGCGTTAAGTACTTTAAATCCTGACGATAAACAATGTTGCCTAATGTTTGATGCCATGTTAATCAAAAAACAAGGACTTTGGGATGAAAAAATTGGAAAATTTATTGGGAATTGCGATATGGGAAATGCTTTAGGAATTGAAGGATCCAACACTGCAGCAACTGAAGCTTTAGTTTTCATGCTAGTAAGTCTGAATGGAAAATGGAAATTACCAGTTGGCTATGTCTTGCAAAATAAAATAACAGCTGCGGTACAAGCTGAGTTAGTAAAAACTGTTTTAAATCATTCACATAAATCAGGATTGAAAGTTTTGGGAGTCACATGTGATGATACATATGCCAACTTGTCCACTATGAAGATCCTTGGTTGTAAAATTGGTGATAACTATGATGAAATACAGTACTGGTTTAATCATCCAATCAACAATACTAGAGTATATTATATTCCAGACGCATGCCATATGCTAAATCTAGCTAGAAATACTTTAGGGAATAATCACGTCTTGGAGTCAAACAATGGTTTCATTAAATGGAAATATATAACAAATATTTATGATGAACAAAACAAACTTTAAAATTTGCCAACAAAATAAGTATGACTCATGTCCATTGGACAAACAATAAAATGAAGGTGAAATATGCTGCTCAAACATTAAGTCCATCAACTACTGATACCCTGGAATATTTGAGTAGTATTAAGTATCCTAAATTTAATTTAATAATGTAACTGCAACAGCAGAATTTTGTAGAGTCATAGATAGAATTTTTGACTTTTTAAATTCTAAAAGCAAATTCTCTAAAGGATTCAAATCACCCATTTTTAAATCTAATATAAGTACCTTAGAAAATATAATTACTCCTTTGATAAAATATCTTTATACTCTGAAATTTAAAGGTTCTTTTTTATATACTTCAGCTAAAAAAACTTTTATAATTGGTTTTGCAATTGCAGTCAAATCGATGTTAAGTATTGCCAGAGAGCTATTTGTTGTATCTCCTTATTTTAACTATGTTTTAAGTTATTAATTTTCCCAGGAACATTTAGAATTACTGTTTGGTCGTATTCGTCAAAGATTTGATGCCAACAACAATCCCAACGTAACTCAATTCAAAACTACCATGAAACAAATTCTATTGAAAAATTCCATAAAATGTAGGACTAATGGAAATTGTAATACATTTGATGATGATCCTGCAGAGTCATTATTTAAATTTAAATGGGCAAAGAAAAAAAACCAAGAAGAATTTCCCACTGAAAGCTTAAATCACAATGACGATTATATTATGCAAAACAAGTTATATCTTTTAAACAATTTACAGTCAAGTAGTATTTTTTATGAGGCAAAAAGGAGTATACTTTATTATTTAGCTGGATATATTGTTCGCAAGATGAACTTAAATTGTGTATCATGTAAAGAATCTCTTTTATTGCAAAAGTGTGACCATGACTATATCTCTAACCAATATTCTAGTCTTGTAAACTTTAAAAATAGAGATGGTCTAATATCATGTTCAGATAGTGTTTTCAAAATTGTTTCTGAATGTGAAATGTTATTTTATTTTATACTGAAAATTAAAAAAAAAATATTTGTACAAAATTTAAATTTAACTATTATTAATCAATGTACTCGAAAGTTTAGTTTAGACTATAACATATTCCCTTTATTAAATTGTGAAAATGTTTCTATGCTTAAACGGCCACATAAATTATTATTAATAACCATCATTGCTAAAAAATTCCTTAAAATATGTTTAAATTCTTTTTTCAAAAAATTACACAGAATCAATAAATGAAGTAAGCAAATGCCATATCCTAACAAAAACAATTTTATTCAGCTATCAATAATTTTAACTTTTATTATAACTATATACACTATTTTGTTTTATTTATAATGTGGTTGTTTAAGTATATTATTAATAATGTATTGTAATGTAATGTATTATAATTTATAACATGTAAACAGTATTTAAATAAAAAACATGTTTTTGTTTGGTACTTTCATATTTATTGTTAATTGAAATTAGTCTTTGTTAAATTTTATAATATAAATTGCCTTTACAATTTTTCCTTATAAAGTCTTTGTTATTTTTATTCTATAACATTAGGTGGAAAATTTGTAAATAATAACTGAACAAATAACATCTAAGCGGTGCTTTATGAGACTTCCTAGTTTTGAGAAATATCATAAAGTTGTTATTCAAGACTACCAATATTTTCCATTTTACTATTATTAGGAACTGAAGAGAGAACTAATGAGTATAAAAATATTTAAAACACTGTAATGTACACGAAAAACAAATTATATAATAATTAATTATAAGTGGGGCATGGAAAGTTGTGTTTTTAAATAAATTACAATTTTGAATTTTCTGAGTTGTAATCGCATGTTTGTTGTTATCAAATACTGTTATCATATAAAAATGTAAACATTGCCGTTTTGGCATATGGCGATTTTACCTTCAAAGATAAGCCAAAGTCGGCTTTCTAGTTGTTTATTATATATGTCTATGGTTACAATACTATATTATAATTGATAATAATGATAACACTAAAGAAGATATCAGCGAACTGCTTATTTTCTCTCTCTGACCCACACGTAACATAGACAAATTGCCTTTATGCAGAATAATATATGTTTTTGAGTACCTAATCATAGAGTAAAAGCACATATTACAAAAATTATAAAAGATAATTTTTTTAAGGATTTAATTTATTGGTTTTAAATTTTATTATTGTTTGACTTAGTATTCAACTTTCAAAATAAAAAAAAAATATATAAATTTATAAATGAAGTTTAAAATTGTTTTGAGACAATATTTAGACAAATCGATATATCATACCCTCAAAAATATTATTCTCTATCAAATTTTTACTAATGTTATTCTAACATTACTCAAAATTATAAAAAAAATGATACTGCATAAATGCGTTTTGTCTATATTACGCGAGGGGAAGAGAGAGAGAACAAATAGTGCGCTGAAATTCTCTTAAATCACAACTGAAACACAATTTTTAAATATTTTATCGTTCATAGCAAATATTAAAAACATATCTATGTAATATTGTAATATTGTACTATTGTATGGATATTCTTATATATTAGTTTTAAAACAATACATAAGAATTTATCAAGTATAGCAGAAATAAAACAATGTTACAAAATGTTTGAAGTATATTTATCATATTATATCAATGTAAACTTTGCCAGAATCTATCTATTTAATTGAATAAATTATTAATATGAAATACCTATTATTTTTACGTTTCAAAAGTAAATATTATTTAGACTTTAGTTCTTAATTTAAATTTATTTAAATAATATTATTAAATATATAAATATATACATCATCATTTGAACGATTTCTATTCTTACTTCTTGTACTTCATCAATATACTTTTTTTTTAGTATTTTATTAGTTGCTAGCTAAATTATCCGGTTTTGCCAGGGAGGTATTCGGCTATTTTATAGAAAAATGAGGTTGAAAAAATTACTATTTTCTTTATTACCTATATCACTTTTATTTATATAATATTAATATTATTAAGAGGACGTCGCATCCGTATGTGTTTTCACCGTCTTACACACGTACGAAACAGTAAATTTTCATTTACAAGTTTCAATAGTGTGCTTTTAGTTTTGATATTAGAGTGATTCAACATATTATCAAACTAAACTTTTATATCAGAACATTATCTGTGTTCTCTAATTGGTTTTTTATGATATTTTAATTTTTAAGTGAATTATGAGCATTTTCAAATATTTATATATTTCATACTCATAATTCACTTAAAAATTAAAATATCATAAAAAAAACCAATGAGAGAACACAGATAATGTTCTGATCTAAAAGTTTGATAGTAGGTTGAATTACTCTAATATCAAAATAAAAGCATACTAATTACTATTGAAACTTGTGAACGAAAATTTACTATTTCGTATGTGTTAGACGATGACAACACAATATGTGGATGCGAGGTCCATCCAAATCGAAAAATCAATAATTATTTTATTGACATAATAAATAGAAAAAAGTCTAACTAGGATAATGATACAACTAAAATTTATTTGTGACTATCCGTTCGCTAGTTAGGTACTGTGATTTTTAATATTGCATGTAACGTCACAGATTCGTTCACCTGCACGGCGGCGGTCGCATATATAATATACAGCAATATTTATCCGTTTTTGACTTAATGCCTCAACGTAAAATAACTGCTGATGAACTTATTTTTTTTCGAATCAACTAATCAAATAATTTAATAGTACCTCATAAATCATAATATTTCCATTCAAATAATTATATCACATTTTGGTTTAATTAAAAAAAAAAAAAAACACTTAAAGTAAATTATATTATGAATTTAACATATTATATTTACTGTAGTAAACGAGTGTAATATTATTTTGATGATCATGACATCGTGTACCTATACATTTTTTAACGCCTAAACTAGTTGTTTTAATTTTAAAATTATATAAAATTAAAAATAA
The DNA here is from genome assembly GCF_002803265.2 of Melanaphis sacchari. Lineage (NCBI taxonomy): Eukaryota > Metazoa > Arthropoda > Insecta > Hemiptera > Aphididae > Melanaphis > Melanaphis sacchari. Next base: position 287,745 of record NW_020271172.1, on the reverse strand, counting down.
ACTCATAGCAGTACTCTTTAAGAGTTATGACAGTGGTGTATTATAATTTATAATATAATTATTGTTTCATAAATATTAAACCAAAATGTGATAAAATTATAGGAATAGAAACATTAAGAGGCACTCTTTAATACATTTGGTTAGGTTATTCAACAAAAAAAGAAAAATAAGTTCATTGGCATTTAGTTTATGTTAAACCAAAAACGGATAAATATTACTGTGTATTATGTATGGCCGCCGCCGCGGTGAACGTATCTATGTAACACACACAATATTAAAAATCACCGTAACCAGCGAACGGATAGTCATAAACGAATTTTAGTGGTATCATTTTTTTTGTCAAAGTATTTACTATAATTTAAGCCCAAGAAAATTTTATGAGTTGGATGGTCTTTTAAATTATGAAAATAATAACATTATTACAATTCGAAAACCAATTAATTATTAGACCATTGGTACATTTTGTTATCAACGTTTTTCAGAACTATCGATCATTATTGAAACAATTACCGATACTTGTTTTTATACGTATAATTGTTATAATAGTACAAGCAATAATAGATGTGTAATATTCTTTTTATATTGAACGTATGTTGTAATTATAATATCCTCTGAAAAAAATAAAACGTATTCATAGAATAGAGATTAAATAGAAAGGCGACTCCTGTAGAACATTTTGATAGGATCATTGATGCTATCGCTCCGCGTGGCTGTCTTACGAACTAAAATATAAACTATCGATAGTTGGTAGAAATCGATATATTTATGTATCGATCTTATTATTTATCGATTATCGAATGTACTGTTCTTAATTTTATATTTTCCATTTACCATTCACTTTTTTGTGGAAAAAATAATTGGGAAAAATAAAGTAGAGTAAAGAAAGATGATGTAATAAACGCGACACGGATGGCAATCGAAAAAGATAGTGTCAAGCAGTTTAGGGTTTAGTATGGCAGTCGACGGTATCGAGACGGTACTTAATGGTAAAGCAGATCGTTTAAAGAAGTTGTTTTGAATAAACTTGTTGCGAGCGGGCGCATAAAAACAATAAAAACAGAAATGAACGTGACGCTCGTGGGTATCGTGGCCCATAGCGTCGTTAGCACCATTGGCCGGTCGTGAGCAAGAGAAGGGGTGCGCAGTGTTTCCCTATGTATTGGAAATTTTGTTAGGATGGTACGTCGCGGGTCTTACGTTATAATAATTCTGTCCTATAGAGTTACAGCCCCCTGCACGTAGTACTATCACATCACTAAGTTCCCTTTCCCTACTATCGTTGCTAATATGTATTATACACTTTTACCACATCGGATAAGTTTCGATAACTGAAATTCATATTTTTTGTTTATAGAGCACTCTAATTTAAAACAGTAATAAATTAAATTAAGTAGTTTAGTTATATAGTGCCGATGATTTTCAATACTATCTACACGCCCAAAGTTTTTGAAATTGAATTTTAAACCCTTCATAAATATAAATATCAATAATACAATTGAATTGGCAAAATAATTTTAAATTTCGCGAGAATCGTTTTTAGAAAATATACAAAATAAATAATTAGTACAATTAACAAAAAAGAATAATGCTTTAAAAAAAAAACATTAAAAAAAATATTCATTTTAGTACGTAATTGACATGACTTCGCCACATGTAAATAACACGAACGCGCTTAAATTGCCTATCTTGAAATCCTTAAAAACGGCCTGCATCGACTCCGGTCAAAAAATAATTTACTTTTTTTTTCTAACAATTCGTTTATTTTAATAACCTTGAAAATGTTACCCTCGTCACTGTCGTTCGCACCCCACGCCCATTCCCCCAAAAATTTAAACACATGTGTCACAGTAAGCTTTGTCCCGACCGGTTTCACCACAGTTAATTCCATACGGACCCTTTTTTTTTCATGTCTGACACACACACAATAAGCGTATACAATTATATATTATTTATACGGACGTTTGATATCTTTGAGCATACGAACACAAAGAGACGACGGCAACTCAATTGTTGAAGAACAGAACGGTTGAATAGGCACGCACAGCCATTGATTTACCAACAAAAACCTTCGGGTCGTAGATTAAAAATGTTTCACCTGCCTTATTTAACATGGCCCTGTTTCAATGCACATCCCAACATTTATACTCATAGCAACCGAAGCGGCGTTCTATTCTCTCTCACTCTTTCATTCCCTTCTCGCTCACCCTCTCTCTTCTCACCCCCTCCCTCTCTCTTCTCGCTCACTCTCTCTCCTTTTTCACCATCTTTCTTCTAGTTCACTCTCTCTCTCTTCTCGTTCATTCTTCTCTTCTCGTTTATTCTTCTCTTCTCGTTCATTCTCTCTCTTCTTGTTCATTCTCCTCTCTCTCTCCTTTTTCACCCTCTTTCTTCTCGTTCATTCTCTCTCTCTTCTTGTTCATTCTCCTCTCTCTCACCATCTCTCTCTTCTCGCTCACTCTCTCTCTCTTCTCGCTCACTCACTCTCTCTCTCTTCTCGTTCATTCTCTCTACCCGCCACCCTCTCTCTCTTCTCGTTCATTCTCTCTACCCACCACCCTCTCACTCTTCTCGTTCATTCTCTCTACCCACCACCCTCTCTCTCTTCTCGTTCATTCTCTCTACCCACCACCCTCTCTCTCTTCTCGTTCATTCTCTCTACCCGCCACCCTCTCTCTCTTCTCGTTCATTCTCTCTACCCGCCACCCTCTCACACTCTCTCTCTCTCTCTCTCTCTCTCTACTCGCTCACCCTATCTCTCTTCTCACTCAGTTGTTCACACCGACTCACTTTATTTCTTAATTTTCTCCAATTCTATAATACAATATATTTTATTTTTTCTTACGCACCAAAATGTATGTAACAAAACCGTGTATATACAACACAATATAATTATTATATTATCGAAATATTTTTATTAGTAAAATACGACGATGACGGTTCAATGAAAACGCCTATTATCTACTATACCTAACTATATATATATATGGTGCAATACATGATTTTACTTCCGTTGAAATAAAACAAACACCTTGTCTGAATTTATAATATTAACAAATGTCAGAATAATATAATATGGTTTTAATATTATTTGTAATTGTCCGTAATATTTATCTTAACCACAAAATATTTATAGGTTATAATAATATACGTTGTTTTCGATAAATATTGACTTAAGTATTTAACAACACAATACAAAAAACAAGGTTCAATTATTAATAATTACAAAGGTTACTACGATAATATAATAACATCGTAATGTTAAAGATAAAATAACGTCGTATAATGAAAATAACACAATACATGTTAATATTTTAATCGCCCCGAACGAATTTCGTAATGGAAATAGATAACTGTCATTATTATTGACGGAAGCACGTGATAATATTATAATAAAACAGTTTGATTTTGTGTACGGTAAACCCAACCGGTTTGTCCGAATATCGGCAATATAATTTAATAATATCGCGTGATAATGTAATTATTACTAATTAAAATGGCATTTTATGCTCACCGAACTGTTGGAAGGCTGGCTATTATTGTCGTCCTCGTCCTCGTCGTCGGACGAAACTTCGGGCGTCGACATTTGGACGCCCATGTTTGAAGCAATGAAGCTACGCGATGTGCATGATATTTGTTGACAGTGTACGGCGCATGATGACGGGGGCCAATGGTGACCGACCAGCAGCTAATACTAATAAGCAATAGCGGACGGTCGGGCACACGTCCGACACCCGAGCGTACAGAAAAACGAATGCGGCGAGCCCTAGGGGCCGGGACCGGGTCCAGCAAGTGGTAGCGGCGACGCATGCGCACGCCGCTCCGTTCGTGCCGATCGATCGAGCTAATACAGTGCGGGCAACCGTCGGATTCGAAATACGGACGAGATTAACGCCCAGCCAACGGACGCCCAACAATACGTGGCAATGCGGCCGCCCGCTCGACCAACCGCGTTCCCCTCGACACCAACCCGCTCGCCTATGCTCGGACGCGCAAAAGCAACGGTCGCCGCCGCCGGTCGGGTACAAAACGCGCGCACCCAACAGGTAGAGAATTACCGGCGGGGCGACGTGGCGGCGGCTGCGCAGGATGATCCATTATATTGATTATCACATGCGCAGCAGGCATAACTCATACTAATATAATACACTTATTTCTATGGTACCCGCACCGCCCCGCCGTGCCGCACATTCCTCGTAAAGGTCCCGGATAGCATATTGACGTGGTAAATATACTGCCCGTTGAACATTGAACACCGATTTCTTTCTACCACGACATTAATTTTGTGTCGTGTCATACAGAGCGATCGATTTAACGAAAGACACTCGTTATTTCAAAATAATGCTCCGACGTTTTTGAAAATATTCTTTTTTTTTTATAATTTTAGGCCATTGCACAACAACATTTTTGGCGAAAAAAATAATATTTTTTATTTTAACACGCTTGAGAGATTGTGTAAAAATATCAATAGTCTTTTAAAATGATAAGTGTTTCCCGGTAAATGAATCATTCGGTATATATGCGTGTGTGTGTGGTCCTGTCCCTCCCAAACACCCTCCGAAATATTCGGAGAATATTCTAGAACGAACATGGCGCCCCGTCGATAATGTATTTTCGTTGTTTCGATCCGTTTTGAAAAGGTCAACCGTATGGCCCTACCATTAAAATGTTCGTAGAATATTCTAGAACGATCGATACAGCCACACAAATAATTTTTAATACAATCCACGAAACCATAATATACATTTTTATCAATATTATAACATCATACCCATCCACTACCACCAATGCATTTCAAAAATGTTATCGAAAAATATTCTAGAACGAATGCCCGGCCAACAAAACAGAATATAATTTGTTTTAATTTATGACTTATGAGTTTATTATACTGGAACTCGGCATCACCATTGGTCATCTAAATAAATTATTATTAATTATACCCAAACTTATTTGTATATTATAATGGCAATAATAATATGGTACCATACGTTATAATCTAAAAGTAATTATCATTTTATAAAAAAAAAATAAATATAGTACATCGCAATTATAGCTTAAGTGGGAATCATTTTTATTATTATTATTATAATTATTATTTATAATAATTGTAGTCGATTTGGTATAGAAGAATTATTTTTTTTATTTATTTTTTTTGTTAGTTTCAATATTAGAATGAATTGGCGTATTATTAAAATTAGAAGTGATAATATTTGCTATGGAACATTTTATAAACTTTTGGCGATATTTAATTTTAAAGTTAGTTTTTAACATTTTAAAATTATAATTATTTTTATAGTTAATTCGTTTTAAAATGTAAATACCAATTAAAACCTATACCAATAATTTTACTTTTAAATTTAATAAAAATTAAACAACTATAATATGTTAAAGCTAAAAACGAAAATTGAATATATTGAACGTTGATTTACAATATTTTAAGTGTGTGTAACAAAGACAACATATGAGTGTTAGCATCCTCTCATAATATTAACGAGGCTACGCGAAACGACATTATTCCTATACGTATCACTTTAATGGTTCTATATAGTCGTTTACATATAATAATTATTGTAAGTAAAAAAAAATAATATATTGATCAATTATAAATTAAACCATTGTCGTATCATATCAACCATTTCAGTATAGACATTTTATTATAATATAAAATAACATGATAAAATTCAAAAATATTAACATGAATAGATTTAAATCTTAACTTTTACATTTAAAATTTTTCGACTAAATCAAGATAAGGTATAATGTAAAAATTATTCATGAAGATTTGGAAACCTCTCCAAATAATTCCTATAGACGTTTTTATGAAATGTAGCATCCGCACATTGGCAGATCTTAAATTCATTCCGTTTTATATCGTGTACACAAATTACTAATTCATTATTTCATAAACTGTTGTTACAGAGAAAACAATTATTTTGTTAATAGGTAGTTTAATAAATAATGAAAACTACTATTTACAAACACCAAAAATACCGAAATTCATTTAAAATTAGGTAATACTTTTCATAACAACTACAACTGTAAACTATAATATTTATTCAATTAAAATTATTTGTTAAGATTTCTTCCACCTTCTATATATTATTATGTCATATAACAAAAATGATTCATATACTCAAAAAAATTATAAAATCTTAATTTAAAAAAAATAGGATTTTTTTATTCATCCTTAATCCTTAGATCAAAAAAGTAAACATTTATCATAATTTTTTTATTCAAAAGATATTAATGAAGATAACTGCCAATTATTTTACAGCAAAATAAAATACATGCCTACGATACACGTTACGTCATAACTATTGATCTGCTTAAATCAGAAGCTCGAATAGGTACGGCGATGAAGATATTATTAAGCTTTTAATCATTTAATAAATTACCAAAATATATAATGATAATAATGTACATATTTTTGAATGTATATAACATTCAATGTTTATAAGTTTTAATTAAACAAGTAAATATCAGAATTTTTCATTTAATTTAATTAATAATGACATACAAAATTGTATTATCTTCTATCTACACTAATTATATAAAGTTCTAAGCACATTTTTTATGTGAAGTAAACTCGATAACTAACGATTCAATTTTGATCGGATTTTTTTTTATTTGTTCCTTAAGATCACGCTAATGTTATATAAATAAATGTAGTCTGATAAAGATAGTAAATAATTATTATTAATAATAAAAATAAACGTATAAACTGTATACCTATATATATATACGTATGGTACTGCGACCAGCGGGTTTCTTGCTACCTGCATTCTGACATTTTTGTCCGTCAAATTATATGTTAATAACATTTGCGTATAGATCTCAATTGTTCCAAGAAATTTATCAATAACATAATATTTATAAATGGAGAAATATAAATCTGTGTTACGCATGTTTTCTAAAACAACTTATCCAATTAATTTGATTTTTTTTTTAAAGAATGAATACATCACGGTGCAAATTTTAAGCATACCTATTTCTAATTTTATAAATTAATTTTTAAGTAATCGGCAAAAACTCACGTATATATATATTTTTTTTTTCATCCGTGTTACCAATTATTAGTTATTATTAGAAATTAGTACTTAAGTAGTGAATAATTTATGTAGTACAACAGAACAAAACGTTTTCATTGTTTTTGGTTAACATTATTGGAACTTTATAAGTTGTTGATTTTGGGTCCAGAATGAAAAGAAAATACGTAAAATTAGAGTTGTTCAATAAAAAAAAAAAAAATGAAAAATAATTTTAAAGAAAAATACTTCTGTTAAATGATAAAAAAACCGACGCTGGATGAATAGTTGTGTAAAGTTGATATGTCGGAAATATCATCAATAAAATTAATCAGAAGACCAAAAATATTATTTATCCCACACATTACACCAAATTTAATACTAGCATTTTATAATGTGGCAACAAAAATTAACACTGACTCATTTTGTACGGGCAACAAAGTGCACGGGGATAGCTAGTGATACCATAATAATTATAATGATTTGTAAGTCATTATACATGGTATTATCGATTTTCTTTAAATAATTAATTGAACTAATTAATAACCTGATAACTTGTTATTTATTTCAAAGAATAATCTGACGTGATAACATCGAGTGAAACTCGTTGCGACTATAATATTATATATTATTATATATTACTATATCATTACTATAATACTGTAATATTAAATATTTGGTCGACAATAGCCAATCTCTCGCTGCACGTTATAAAGAACATTCTTGAACAAATATTAAGCCGGAATCCGACAAACACTAAATTCCATTCGAAATATCGATATATAATGCACAGTGCACACAATATCTTCCCTACCGCCTTCACGCCTCATCGAGGTACAATGTCACTAATGCCAGTAAAGAATTTTTATTCACAAAAGACGACCGTCCGATAAAACACAATATCTATTCTAACCGTTGCACCCTTGGGTATACCTAAGAAAGTTATTGTGTACAGACGAACAAACAGCTAAATTCCGTCCGAAATACATGTGTATATAATATATAGTTAGTACCCTGCTGGGCCTGCTGTTACACAAATTCAACATACGATGTTTTCAAAGAATGTTCTAGAACGATAATATTATATTATAATTTATAGCCACCCAGCAACAAAAACTCCATCTGCACAGCAGATATCGTTTAGATTTCTTATTTATTTATTCATTTATTTATTTATTTATTTATTCTTATCTACGTTTTTAATAACGAACAAACATATTTTTTGATTAAATATTTATTACTAACGTACAACTCGTATGTGATAATTATTTAGTTCTCAAACACTGCTGATCAATATAATATATATATACATATTATATTAATATAAATTAAGTGGTATTGAACCCAGCTTATAATGTGTAATAGCAACAGCTACAATCAGGCAATTTCGATGAACTGTATATTATTTTAAATACGTTTATAATAATAATATTTAATATGAACGATAAATGAACCTTGTTCATGAAATATTTTATTTAAAAACTTAAATTGCTTATAAAAATAACTAGTATGTAAAAATGTTCAATGTTTGTGGATTAAACAATACACATTAATATACAAAAAACCTGATATTTTTAATTTTTAAGTGATTGGAAATGATGGATGATGGTGATTTATTGTTTAATATCCATCGTGACTTATTCAATTTATTATAAAAGTTAAGAAATAAATACAAAAATCAAAAATGTTGGTTGATTTATTTTCAGAGGACTCGCGTCACCGAAAGGTGTTCACGTGCGATATCCCAGAGATAGCGTTGTGCGTTGTATCGACGGCGCCAACAGTAGCTTGTTTCCGCGCGTCACAATTTTTGGAGGTCAATTTGGTAATCGCTTAGGAACATTTATTATTATTTAATTATTTAATGATCCGTCAAACTAGGCGATTGTTCGAATTTCGTTTACTGCAATATGTTAATTTATCAGTACGCACCCAAAACAGTTAATTTAATTTAATTTTAACTGCTGAATTAAATATAAATATGCCAATATATATTATAGAATATACAAATATCATAAAAAATAATACAACATGAATATTATAAAAATATTATTATAATACCTATAATATAATTAAGTACTCGACCATATTGTTGTCTACTGTATTATAATTTAATTTAATAGTAAATAAATACACCACTATTCAATTATATAAATTGTTCGTGCTGCGTCTTTTACTTAAAAATTATAGTATTCTACTATTCTAAACATAGATTTTTTATAGGATAATGCTAATATTTTTTATTTTTTTTTAATGATAACTTTTATAGTACTTATGTTATTAACTACTTTCTTTTTAAAATTGATAATGTTCTAGAATCAATATTTAGCGCCTTTGTTTAAAGATCAAGTCTTATCACTACCCATATCTACTCTAGAGTTACGTATTCACTGAAATTAAAAGTAATTCAACAAGAAAATAATTTTTAATAAAATACTTTTATAAAATATGTACTAATTCAAAATGTATAATTGTATACATAAATAAATATAACATTAATCATGAAAATGACATCTTATGATTGCTTTTATATTCGATTAAGTGCCGTGTATGAATAGTTAAGATTGTTTATTAATTATTAAGCTATAGCCTATTTCAGCATTATCTGACAAAACATTCATTACCGATTGTTTTAATATAGAGTAACTGGATATTTAATATTTATTGTGTAAAGCCGAAAGAGAAAAACTGATTTTCATCTAAGCATAAATGCGTAGTACCTACTATATAATAAATAATAATACAAGTGTGTAATGTTTTCACACGCGGAGCGTTGGTATGAATAACGTGTATTTAAGACTATTTTAAATCATAAAGTGTAATTTTGTACTTTCATATTCTAATAACATGGTTTCTGGTAGATAATTTTATAATATAAACACCTATATTATAACAATTATAGATAGTAGAGAATTTTGTGTAGAACTATAACTTTATGATCTCCCATCAAACAAAATCTAAATAATTGATATAAAATATGATTGTAAATATATTTACAAATGCATTTGACAAAGATGTTACATAGTTTTATAGAAATACGTTATAATATAGAATAGGTACACAATACTAGCTAAATTACCCGACTTCATTCGTGTGTCAGTATGTGGTTTGTACTTTCTCAAAATGACTGTAATGAGGAATAAAATTAAATTGTGAATAAAAGATCACTTGTAGGAGTATTTGATATAACTTAGTGAAAAAAAATAATTGGAAAAATGTTAAATATTGTCGTCATAAAATGGGAACATAAAAAACGCCTATTCATTCATATATATACAATAAGGATATGGAGTATTGAAATATTGTAAAATTTAATTACATGTTTAGTGAAATATTTTAAAACTTTTAAATAATCATTAGTAGGAAGATATAAATAATATGTATTTTACTTATTCACTCAATAGCTATCATATTCAATTTTTTCTTCCTGACCTAATGAAGACAATAATTTTAAATATTTAAAAATTTTAAATAAATAGGCGTACTTATATACAATTTATTTCTAAAAAGAAATTTCATGCTGCCATTAAAATTGAAAATTGAAAATTTTTTAATACTTTTAGATTATGGATAATATGTATATACAATGTATATTATACAATACATATAATATAAATATAATAATTCTGATCTAGTATTTACTGATACTGTGTCCAATAATAATACGAATTATCTTTGAAAATGTATAGCAATTAAGATAAATGATTTCAAATTAATGACTTCTGCGTAGTTATGAATTATAATAACATTGACTAATATTAAAAAATGTTATATAATCGTTGTTCATATTCAAACTTTCAGTTTTTCTAACAATCAATAAAATACGTCCTTGTTTGAAACGACGAAAACTTAAAAAAAAAAAAAATTCAATATTACTCATATTAGTCTTTAAGTGGTTTTGTTTGCAATTTTATATTATAATGAAATTTATTATTTTAATTCGTATAATAATTAAAAATTAAAAAATGAATTACTTATTAATATTATACATTTCATTACTTACCTTTTTAATGAAGTATAAATAATATGACAGTCTAATTAAATGACTAAATAAGTAGGTATACACTATATAGTATAATAGAGTGTTAATTTACAAACTATGCAAAATGACATGTGTTATCTTTATATATAAATCAATAAATGTATTGTAATAATGTAACTTTCACCAAAATTATTTTATGGTTGCACCACTAATTATTTACATTGAATTATCAAACTATCAAAGTACTTAAATATTGAAAATAGACAAGTGAAAACAATACATTATTAAGAGGACATCGCACCCGCATGTGTCTTACATACATACAACATAGCAAATTTTCGTCAGCAGAATTCATTTTATGTTGTTAGCTTTAACATTAGAGTAAATTTACCTATAATCAGATTTAAAGATAAGAATTTTATCTAGGCAATGCCATAGGCTTTTGTTAATATTATAATTTTAAAGTGAGTTATGAGCATTTTAAAGTTTCAATATCTTATATGGCTATAACTCAGCTTAAAATTAAAATATCAATAAAATCCTATGTCATTGCTAGATAAAATTCTTATCTTTAAATCTGATTATAGGTAAATTTACTCTAATGTTAAAGCTAACTATATAAAATGGATTCTGCTGAACGAAAATTTGCTATGTTGTATGTACGTATGTAAGACTGAGACAACACATGCGGGTGCGGCGTCCTCTTAACGCTTAAAAAATGAATGCAATGATTCCACAATTACTGTTCAATTCAGGCTATTATATGATTACAAGATTAAATTTGATATACTTACCGACTTAAGGATGTTCAATATAAGCAATTTTCTAGTGTGCGTATTGGCACATATTCTGTACTTGTTTAGATATGTACATAGTACATGATTATTTGTACGTTTGACAAGTGTTCAAAAAACCGGAGCTTCACTACATACATACACCTATCAACAATGTGCTGACAAGCACAAAAATAAATTTTGTTATTTTTGTCTAAAACTTTTAATAATAGGTAGAGTCTACCTGGTAGACACACAGTAACAATTACGAAACTTAATTTAAATTTGCCATGAAGCTTAATTGAAAACAATTTTCTTACATTTTTAAAAACAAGTTTTTAAATAATTAACATTTTAAACCGTTTAAGAATTCTAATTAATAAAATGGTAAAAAAAAGTTTTCGAATTAGTTTTATGTCGACTTAAATTAGGTTTCAAAAGTTTAATCCAATAACTAATTGAGGATAATCGGTAGAATTGTGGTTTAATTTAATAGAAAAATACTGCCGGGATCAAGTTACCTTAAATATGAGGTGTAATATTGTTTACAAAATCACTATAAAAATGAACAAGGAACTTGTGAAGAAATATTAAGAAGTTGATTATATAAAAAACAAATATGTTTTATATTGAAAATATTAAATAATATAATAATATATATCATTATAGAAATATTAAGAAGTTAGCTACCTAAAAAATAGATATGTTTTTAATTTTAATTTTTTTTAGTTGTTTGTTTGTTAATACACCCCAATGTGCTATATGGGTAAACATGAATTTATAACATTATTCATATATCGTACATAATGTCACGCGACCAGTATGACATTCGCAGTATTCGCACACATTTGTCGGGGAACATATAGACTGTAGAATATAGGTACTTAAATTTTAAGAGCTGCTAAAATATGCTCTTTAAACATTTTTAAGTATTAGTACAGCAGTTTTATATTTTATTAAGTGAAACATGTTAGAATATCATGGAAGATAACAGCTAGGTAGCATAATTTATTATTTTTCTCATTCTACTACCCTAAGTCTCCTCCCACGTTCTCAAACAATATTATATCCAGCAGAGAAGACTACCTACTCTTAAAGAAACGAAAAAGCGGATGGGTCTACAGATGAATGTCGTTCAACCACCCTCTCACACGATTATTAATGATCGATCCTGAACAACTGCAGGTAGTCCAACGTCGTTTCCAACACAGAAGTATATAACATAATATTTTTGAGGTAAATATTTAAATTATAATTTTTACTAATATTATACATTATTTGTATTACCAATGCATTTTTAAATATTCACCAATATGCTTTGAACTCTTTGAATATTAAAATAAATATAAAAGAACATAATATTAAATCAATAATTATAATCAGGGTTAAGAATTATATATATTTGAATATTTATCTTTATAGCTCATATTACAAATTTTCCAATAAAAATATAATACATTTCAGTATATTTATAGTTTTCCTAAAATATTTTAATTAATTTTTTCTTATATTTTCAGTTATTTAACATATAGTTAACGTAAATTTATAAAAAATTAAATGAATAAACATCTTAGCTGCCTAATATACTCCATATTTAATTATCTGCTATATGATAAACTTACATTTCATTACATGAATTTATTTTTAAAATCTTTTAAAGAAATTGAACATACGTAAAAAATTATTATTCATACTTTAATGGTTTAAATTAGAACGAAAATATTTATGTTTTCATCATTAATAACGACCATTATATAGAACATATTTAATTATAAAAAATAGGTATTATACCAGTAATATTTTAAAGTAGGTACCTAATGTGATTTAAATTTGTAATTTATATGTCTATACCAGTGTATCTCAATCTTTGTATTATTAGACATAGTATTAAAATATTTAATTTTAATTGATAATGTAAAATAAAAAAATAAAAATACATTTAATAAACGCATAAATTATTTTTAGTCATTATTATATATCAAATACCAATAACTTTTTATAAATTGTATCAAAAATGTTTGTATATTTTACGTCATATTTTATGCTGGACTTACTTGACGATACACTGGTCTATAGCAATGAGTAAAAATAAATCAACTATACGTACTGTATATTTCCTGAGATCTTTTTATAACTTTGAAAAATAATTATTTTATGATTTTATAATAAATGCACTTTTAGTTGTATTGATTAATACCGAGAAAAATTTTCTTTTAGTTTAAATATTTTTAAAATTTTAGAGAATTTGAATATATTTTTTCATAAGCTAATACAATGTTGGCTGTAACTTTATAAGCGTTAATTGGATAAGACAAAGATACTAATAAAGACCGTATTTAGGATAATAAATAATAATTGTTATTTCCAATATTATTACGACTGCAATTCCGCAATTCGTCTATCGCAACCGTAACTCAGACACTTCACGTTTTTCTTAAATATTTCAAATACAGGCATTTTTGAACTAAAAAAGGTTAGGTGACGTGTATACGTGTATAAGCAATTCAATCATTATTTTTAATTACACATTATCATGCGCTATACCTAACCTCTTAATTACTTCAAAAAATAGTATAATAATTATAATTATTTAGAACATAAAATATTGGATTTATTTAATCTATTCAACAAGATTTTCTATCAACCAACTTATAAAATAACATCACAAATATTATAACCGATGGTCTATAGTAGAGGTCCTGCTACGTAGCCCGCGGGATACGGCTCTTTAACAAATTTTGTGCGGTTCGCACTAAAATTAAATTGTACAATATTTTAAACTTATTTTGTAATTTTAATTATTATTATTATTATTATAATTATTATGTATACGATAAAATGATAAAATTATATCGAGCACCACGGCGGTCGTCATTACCGCACATATTTATTATATTGTTAAAAAGGTAAATTTGAAAGGTTGATAGTTCAAAACCGCACTAATTTGATTGACAGTTAAAAATTAAGCATATTTTATTATAAAAAAAAATAATTTAGTATAAATTAATAATAATTTTATATATAATTAAATTGAAATAAATTTACGCCCTAATGTTTTTAAATAATCAATTAAATTTATTTCCTTGGTCATGAAACGATTATATAACTTTAAAATATATTTTTCTTTTTCTCAAAATACTTTACGTGTACGATTTACGTTGTCATTTCGTATGAGTCTAAATTTGGTTTCAGATTTTGTGATCTTGATTAAATATAGTGTGCGGTACTGAATGATAAAGTTATTTTAGATAAATGTATATGCTATTAAAATATATTGATGTTTGCGGTATTAAACGGTTTAATTTGAGGAAAATATGCGAGATTAAGATATAAAAGTGTGTAGTTTGGTTCTAGGTCACTTTGTACGGTCAGGCATTAAAAGTGCGAAACGCGGACACTTTTTACGGTCGGGTAAAAAGGTACTTTGCAGAACGCGGACACTTATTACTATTATATACATAAAGTGTATATTATAAATAATATAAGTTTTATACATAAGTAGTAACTAATAATTATGTATAGTGTTAATTATTAAAATAGAAAAAATAAAAATAAAATTTTTATAAAATATTGATTGTATAATAATAATAATAATAATCTAAATAAACAAATAATCAATAATATCATTCAAACTACCTGTAAAATTGTGTACAATATAAATATCAAAAAAAACAAAAAAAAAATGTCAAAAAGTAGTATAATATATAAAATAAATAGTATTTAGATGTTATGATTTTTAGATTATTAGCAAATAAAAAATATTATAATCTATATTAAATATGAATGTCAAATGACAATATAAATATTAATATTTGACATATTTCCATATTATACTGTTTTTATTTTTATTAGCTAATATTCTAAAAATTTGTAATAGTAATAACTATTACAGCTAAATATTATTTTTATATTATACTATCTTTTGACATAATATTTATATTGTCATTTGACATTCATATTTAATATAGATTATAATATTTTTTATTAGTTAATAATCTAAAAATCATAACATCTAAATACTATTTATATATTATACTACTTTTTTTTATTTTTTTGATATTTATATTGTACACAATTTAACATGTAGTTTGAATGATATTATTGATTATTTGTTTATTTAGATTATTATTATTTTAATAATAAAAAAAAGTTGTTTTATAACAACTTTATTTTTATTTTTTCTATTTTAATAATTAACACTATACATAATTATTAGTTACTACTTATACATAAAACTTATATTTATAATATACACTTTATGTATATAAAAGTACAAAGTTTCCGCGTTTTGCAATGTACTTTTTACCAGACCGTACAGTGTCCGCGTTCTGCATTTTATACAATGGACAGTACTAAGTGACCGTTTACCGTGCAGTTTTGAACAACCTTTTTTTAAAAGTGTGCGGTTATGAACGACGCCCGAGCACTGCTGTCGCTTTTTATCTTATCTTATTATTTTTATTTATTATCATTAAACATGTATGAGGCCTGCAAGTCGTTTTCAAAAATTACATTTGACCCTTTCTGAAATCCTAGCGAGGACCAGCGATTTACAATAATCTCTAGTGCTTTGTTCTCTAGCGTATAAATGTGGTAAACGATATTTTATAAACTATTCAGTTAGCGTGAAAGGCATTCACATTCAAATATTTACAGTATATATTTCAAACAACAAGTCAAAAAATAAAATTAAAATAACAATTAAGTCAATTATAAACTGTGCACGTGTAATTTAATACGTACACAACACAAAAAATATATTGAGTAAAATATAAAAATAATTTTAAACAATAAAAAATTATCAAACACTTTGAGACAAATGCCCTCGTATAAATTATATGGAGATATAAATAGTCTTCATGAAGGCTAAAAAGAAGTAATAGATTGGATGTCTAATATTAATATCCGTGTTTGCCTTTAAATATAATTTTTCTATATTGTCATTATTTTTATTTATTTTAGTTTGATTTTTAATTTTTTTTTTTTTTTTTTTTAATTTAATTTAATTTAATAATTAATGATTCTATTTTACACTAATATTTAAACTATCGAAATAATAAAAAAAAAACTACTTATTTCAACTCAAAAATATTACTTATTAGATGAATATGCTAGACCAGCGTTTCTTAAACTTTTTTATCCATGGAACCGTTTTTGATATCCTTTTTTATCGTGGAACCCATGTACTTTTGGTTCCGTGGAATACAGTTTAAGAAACGCTGTGCAAGACTACAATATAACGTGTTATAAGACGTACTTTATATCATTAAATTTTTATACTATTGCTATAACACTTAAAACTAAATTTTTAATACATATTTAAATTATGAAATAGTAATTTTACCAAAATTTAGACAATATTTATATGATGAATTATAGTCTAAATACCTAATAATTGATTTAGTGTATGATTTTATTATTATTTGTAAAGATCTACTTACGAACAAAGCATTTTCATCAGTAACATTTTATTTAGTATTTTACAATAAATGGTATATAAATAAATTATTTTATTAATTTTTGTTTAGGTTTTTAGTAAACATCTTTGATGATTAACATTAGAAAAACATCAAATATTCTTTCAAGATTAATACTATAGATAATTACATAATGTATTAAGCTTAAAAATCCCACAAAAAAATCATTTCGGACCATTAATATATATTAGTAGTATATAATTTAAATTCCACTAAAGAAGAGTTTTAATTACAATTTTATTAATACAATATTTGATACGGAAGGGAATTTAGGCTTTTAAATACTTACAACTCTCAATTTTAAAATTAAAACAATTATTTGTATATAACTTTTAATATATTTATACCTAACTGATTAAGTATATTAAATACTACGATAAAATTTAAATGTTGATTCAAAAATTGATTTTCATAAATTCAATATTAGAAACTATTTGAGCGATTCCGTAGACAGGAATTTTATATGAAGGAAGGGCCCTTCCCTTCCAAGGGGGTTATTATAATAATAACATAATATTATTAATAAAAAAAAAAATAATACATTATTTATATTTTTATTAAGTAAAAATTTCACTGCTAGCACCTCTAACATCGGTAACTTAGGTAAAATAATTTTTTATGACGCGGTTTTTTGTTTTTTCGTTAGAATGCATTTTATTTTCCATTTTTTTTTATTCACCTTTTAAACGAGTTCAAAGAATTAACACAAGTTTTCGTTGAAGTTTTCACGTAGTCAAATGATATTTTGTTAATAGTTTTAAAGGTAAAATTGATTTAGTTCAGTGATTATGCGACATAATTTAATTAATTATCACCATGGGCCATGATTGGTATAACAGTTTAAAATATACTATAATAAATACATTTTAAGTCGCACTCTAATCAGTTGTTACCGTTACATAACAATTACTGTGATGATGATTTATAAGCGCGACTTTGGACGGTACACGAAATACCTTACTTATAAGTTATAAGTTATCACAGATATCTATTACTATTATTAATAAAAATTTAAAAATATATAAAATATATTAGTATTTAAATGTTTAAAATACATTTGCATACTTTCCACGTTTGTAAAGGGGGTGTGAACCCCCCCCCCCCCCGTATCAACGGCTCTGTTTTAGAGTTTGGTCTATTAATAAACTTAGTTTTAACTTAAATGTATCATAATAATTTTAAAACTAAAAATTAACAATTTTATTATTTTAGAGATTGAGTAATTATGGATTCTACGAAGCCACCACCGTTAATTAAAAAAATTCGAAGATCGTTTAAAATTGAAAAACAATATAGTTCTTTGAAGGAAAAATATACCACAAGATTATATCAATTAGTATATGATGCCGATATGCAATTTACAAATAATGGAAAAGATTTTGTTTTAGGTATTTATAGTATTAATAAAAAATTTAATTAACAATTAATAATTACAGAAAATGTGTTAATAATATCATTTTAGGGTATGGAGGTTTTGAAGACAGAGTTATACTACTTGGAACAGGTTATTTTTTACAAAAATTATGTTCTGCGAACGCAGTGTTTTTGAGCGGTTTCGAAATAAATTTAGAATCCAAATTATTCAGGCATTTTTATACTATCCATTGCTTTGTAGAAGAAAAAATAATAACAACGGTAAATATAATTTATTCAAATACTAATTTGCTTTTTAACTATGTTAAATAACTAAAAGATAATTTTAATTTGTAGGCATATGCACTGTTATATAATAATAGTAAGGAAGCATACTCGAAAATGTTAAAAATGATTAAAAATTCTGTTAAAAGAAAAAGATTGGATTTTAAACCTAGTACCTTTTACATTGATGTGGATATAAACCTCATGTCTTCTATTGAAGAAATATTTGGGAAGGAAGTAACCATTAAATTATCTTTATACGACTATGCAAATTCTGTATGGTTTAAAGTTAAAAGCTTAGGGCTAGCACAAAGTGATGATAGAAATGTAGAAAAAGCAATACGTCGTATGTGTTGTCTTGCTATTATCCCTGTTGATCAAATTGAAGACGCCTGGATTAAAATTAAAGAAGAAGCCCCACAGAACGAAAGTAATAAAAACAATTTTATAATTAATTTAACTAATATTTTATTAATATATTTAATTAAAATTTAGATTTATTGGAACTCATAAGCTATATTAATGAAGCATTTATGATTTCAAAAGACGGTCATAAGTTTGATAAAAATACATGGAATCACTACGACACAGACAATATAAAAATGATAAACCATCTAGAGGGATGGAGCGATTTTATTGACGAAGACAATAAAAAAACGGATCTGAGCGTTAAAAATTTCA
This sequence comes from Melanaphis sacchari, assembly GCF_002803265.2. NCBI lineage: Eukaryota > Metazoa > Arthropoda > Insecta > Hemiptera > Aphididae > Melanaphis > Melanaphis sacchari. Next base: position 268,172 of record NW_020271172.1, on the reverse strand, counting down.
TTATTAAATTGAAAAAAAAACAAGGAGACTTCGAAAAAGAAATTTTTGTGAATCAAAAAAAATCTAATGAAATTTCAAAGATTCCAAAAAAATACAAGGCCTTAGAAGAAAAATTTAAACATGCAAAAGAAAGGTAATTAATAATTAAACATTTTATAACAAATTTAATTGTTTTTAATAATCTTTAAATTATACTCGTAGGCTTGAAAATGGGAAAATTTCTGTAATAGAATACCTGGATGAAATAATTTAAAATTTCCTGTTCATTGAAAACAGAAGCAGTCCAAAAGGCGGTTTGGCAATTAGTTTTATAAATACATTCATGTACCTATTATTTTTTTTTTGTAACATCAATAAACTCTATCTTTTTATACCATGAACCAATTCATACTGTTATACGGTAAGATAATATTGACTTAAAAGTTAATAAAAAATAACAATAATATATTATAATATAAATATATATTATGATAATAATTGAATACTAATTATAATAAATGCAATTTTTACTGAATAAAATTAAATCAACATACCGCGATAACGATAGTAAAATAAATTCGAAACCCTCAATCATTCAATCACACAATAATGTCATGAAAAACAGTACACAATACACTTCGCAATACACATTAATTAAATCGATGATTGTAAAAACGACACAGGTCACATTTTTTGTAAAACTTCATGAGTCAGAAAACTTTGAAAGTCAATAATAAAAAAACATCATAATATTATACACAAATTATGTATAATCAATGAATAAAATATTTCTAGGTACAAGTATTCATTTTTAAAAAAAAATTTTTTTCAGAATTATTTAAATTATACACTTTTTATCAATTATCCAAAAGTCAATTATTATACGGGTTATATTGGCTAACTTTTACTTTTATTATGAATAAAGTAACTTATAAAAAATCTATTATTCAATTTTCAAATTTTAGATATAGAAAGAAATTTTCTTATAAATTTCTAACTACAAAATAATTACTTTACAAATTTTCGAGATTTTATGAATTTGGTCAAAAGTTTTAAATTTAAGCACTTATAAATAAATATTAAAATTTATAACATTGTATTTTTCATATTTTTCAAATGGTAAAATAATTATTAAATGAAAAATTTACGAAGAGCTTTGTATTCAATCTTTAAGCATTTTAATTTTATAAAAAAAAATATCGAGTTTGAAAAAAAAAACTAAAAATAATGAAAAATTTAAAATTTCTATAAATTAACTAAAAAAGAAAAACAAAATATTTTGAAAATTATTTTAAGTATAAAAATGATCATACAAATATTTAGTGAAAATTTCATTTATTTATAATTATTCGTTTGTGAGTTAAGTCAAAAAAACTAAATCAAATTTGTCATTTTCCATTTTCTTAATTATTTTGGAAAACACGAGGAATTTTTAATTTTGATCTATAAATCATGAACACAATATATCAATACATTTATTATCGCTTCGCTTGGAATCTAAAATTATTCACTTCAATTTTTTTAAGTTTATTTAATAAAAACTCATAAGGAAACTTTATTTAATGTTCAATCCTTGGCTATTAACATTAAAAATCTAATTAATTTTTATTTAAAAAACAATTTACATGTGTTAGTAATTTTGACGATTTTTGAAACAAAATTTAAACTTTAAATAAAAAATTTAAAAATCTGTACCTATGTAATTTCAATATTTTAATAATACAGTAGGTTAGGTAAGTTATAAATTATAATACTTTTAAAATGTAGCTTTCTCAATCAATGATTCGCCCCTACATCACATCAACAGCTTCATAATACGATCAAATTCAATAAGCCGTAAAACGGCGTTAATTAGTTTTACATACAGAGCATATAAACAAAGTAATTAAACAATAAGCCACTTGTCTTAGGTACCGAACAATAAGTATATCATCATGAGATTGCGACGACGTGCAATGAACGACGATGGCTGACGACTTACTACTAAAGACTTGAAAAATAACTTATTAATTTTCAACTAATATAGATATTTGGATAATCATTTACGCGCGCTAACTTTGTTTTTCATATACAAACTATGCTTACGTGTACATTTTATCCCGATAAAAGAGGGCCTTGAGCTCTAGCAATACAAAAATATAAAAATGAGATCCACTCACCTATAATATAATATAAAAGCTGTTAGCGTCGATCAGCTGGTTTTTGTCGGCGCGAATTTGGTTTTCGTTCCTTGACGTCGCGGTCTAAGCTGTGATACTCGCACTCGAGAGCCTCGTCGTCCGTGTCGCTGCAGGTCGGGCTGCAGGTCAAAGCTAATTTGACGATGAATGCGGTGAGCGCAGTAGCCAGGATTAGAGTCACAGAGAGCAACAACAACACGAATGCACCGGGCGACAGAGCTGTCAGCACCATGTCACCTGTGAAACGCTCATAGACCTTATACCTTAGTATTAGGTCTATGGAAACGCCGGTAGTCTATGGCGTAATCGTGGTGAAGATGACTTTGGGAGAAACAAAGACTGAAGGGTCTGGCGACGTAGGCGGTCTATGACAGTGGACTCAGCTTCAAAAGCTCGATGAGCCGTTGGTTGCCGATAGCGCTTAAATGTCTCACGACAAGAGTCGGCGGATGAAGTTGAACGCCGCGGAAAATGCCTCGCCGATGTGCGCTCGTGTGCCTGGTCGGTTGCCGTCGTTTCAGCCGTAAACCTTCGTATATATCAATTATTTTAGAATACAGTCGCAACGCTCTCGACCGGAATAATAATAATCAGAAAATTATTATCATTGTTGGGAGTGATAACAGATGACAACGCCACAATCGAAAACGCTGATAGTACCTACACTATCGCTGCCGCCGCCGCTACTACTCATCGCGTCCTTGCATACAGCTCTTTACGACCGCCATTTTTATAATCAAATAATAATATTATTATTAATTTCTGATGTCTCGTTTTAGCCAAGTAACAACTAACAATATGACATCAGCTTACTAGACTTTTCATTAATTAAAAATTGCAATCGTTTGGCTCACAGCTGCAATATCGTGGACGATAGTGCTTAACAAAACGAACAGGTATCGATATCGGTGGTATACTGGTATGATACGAGATAAGTGATACCGATAAAATATAGTATATACGCATTAACGCATTTATTATTCAAGTTTATTACATCAAATATAATATAATAAAATAATATTTTTTGAAATATTATTTACGAAATCAAAACGACAGAAATCATAATAAATGTCAATCATAATGATAATTATTATCAAAATACATTTTTACATTAAAGCAAAAAGTTGATAAATTGAGACAATTGAGATAATTTTTTCAAATATAACTCCAAGTGTGGAGGAGAGACCGAAATTTAGTAACATGTCTCAAAATAATATGCAAACAAATAGTATCGCTTTGTAATTTGCTACCTACAAAGGTGTATATATAACATTTTAGTATAAAGCCACACTACATTTTTATCGGCATAACAGTTAAAATGATGACAATATTCTATTATATTCGCATGTTTAAAACAACAATTTATTCTCAAAATTATTTTTGATAAGTTGATTGTAAGTTAAAAAATATTAATCATAAAAATGAAATTTTCAAAACAATAAGACTTATTTTTGAGCATTAGAAATCTTTTAAAACGTTAAGGCTCCATAAAAAAAGTTTTAAAATTGAATGTCAGATTTCTAATAAATTGTACCTATACTGATTTAAAACATCAAAAATATACAACCAATATTTATTATTTTATATATAGATATAAGCGTTTAAATTATGAATCTTGAAAGAATTGGATATTTAAACAGAAAATAACAATTTTAATGATTTTGTTCTATATGAAAATATTAATATAACTTATCTATTATTAATAGAAAAATATATAAAATATTTTTAGAAATATAGACTGACAAATTATTAACAATATACAATTTGTATTATAACATATATAAATATATATATATATACAATGGTAATATTTATTTATAGATCATTGAATTCAAATTTAACATAATATCCATAATTCATGGTATAGTGGTTAGTGACCTACTCTGTAATCACAAAATTAATTTTTAGCATATTTTAAAATTAATCTACTTACATATTTTAAAAACATCATTACTTATAGTAAAATATATAATCAAAGTATAAATTATTTAAGTCCCCATGAATAATGTATTTGAATCATAGCAAAAATAATCGTTATTTGGTAATTTCTTCCAAACTTGAACTTCAAATGTGTATAAAAAATAATTATGATTAAGTATATTTTTTAAGATTTTAAGTTTCAGTATGAATTCCTTATGAGAAACATTCTATTAAATTATCAAACCTTAGGTAGTTATAATTTATAACCAGTGTTTGGAAGTTATAGAACTAAAAAGTACACTTTTAGCGCTTTAATATACATTTTAAAACACTAATTAAACGCAAAAAATAACGCTAAAAATTGGTAAATATGCAAAACAAAATTGTAATAACATTTTTAGATTTTTTTTACGATATAAATTTTATATTTTTTATAGAATGTTGTAGTAATTTTTAGAAACAATTGGTCAGATTTGAAACATAAATACAACAAATCCGATAATTGCAGTAACAATGTGTCTAAGAACATTTTTTTTTTAAATAACCAAATTATTAGAAATTAATGGAATAAATTGTCTTATGGCATATATTTTGATCTTATATCAACCGATAATGTATCTACTATTTAAAAATCAAAGTAAATATGTTTTTTTTCGCATGTTTATATATTTTACTAGAGTTTAATGTCTATTTTCTATATTACCTATATACAAATATCCCTATAAATATCAATTAAAACTCTAAATTAGCTAAATAGCACTATAAACTGTAAATATTGCATAAATTATCAAAATAAAATTTCTTATACGACATTAGAAAAGTGTAAAACAAATTTATATTTTATTTTCATTGTTCTATGACTTACCAAAAAAAAAAAAATATTCATTTGCTAGAACTTTAGAGCCCTGTGAACTAAAAGTTATAAAATTAGCTATAGTTTATAACTTAAAAACTCAAAAATTTTATAATTTTTTAATAACTACAAAATATTAGTAGTTGGTAAATTTTTATAATTTTGACAACATTTGAACCACTAATGCACTAATGCTTACAAAAAAAAAAAAAAAAAATGTGCCTATATCTAACTATTTTTAAACATTTTCAATATATATTATTATTAATAATTATTAACAATAATTAAATTAAATTAATACACTTATATTCAGTGAGTAATTATTATTTGGGTATAAATTTTAATCTCAAAGTTTTCACATTTAATTATTTTACGTTAAGGTCACGTGAGGATAAAATATTATAATATTATAAAAAAATTATTGCGGTTAATATTTATCAATATACTATACAGTACAAATGCATTATATTTAGATTACTGCGTTTCACTTACGTGTATTCTGTTGACATTTTAAAAATTATACATTTTAACAAAATATTAAGTCCAGTATATACATTATATTATTTTAATAGAATAAAATACAAATGTAAGTTTGTAAAAACCAAGATCAGTATTTTGATTTTTGAAATAGTATGAATTTCCTTCTCTTTCAAAAAAAAAATAAATATACAGATCCTCGAGTTTGAAAGTATTTTTTATTATAGTTATAAACTTATAACAATGCAATATCAGAGTGATTCTGCATTTTCATTTTGATAAAATATTTAAATGGTAGGTACAATATATATTAAAATTGTTAAATGTGTATATTTATTATTAAAATTATCTATACGAAACTGCTTAAACTCCTTAAAAACAGACGTGTAATATCATATTAAATTATATATTTAGGTATATAATTTAAAAATAAATTAATCATATACAATAATATTCAATGAGTATATGAACAAAATATTTTTCATAACATAATGATCACAAAATTTCAGTTAAAAAAATTGTTCAATAAGTATGATATTTACATAGATTACCCCTAGAAATAATTTTTAAACTACAAACAGCTGTATAGTATGCCTCTAACTATTAAATTAATATTACAAGCTACGGCCTACTGCTTTCAAATGACAATTTGTTTTCTTTTTGTTCTTTTAAAAATAAAACAAGTGATAACAATATTAATTAGTATAGTAACTATTAACTAGCATTTTGTATTTATTTTAATTTATATATATTTTGATAATTTTGTTTACTCAGCAGTTAGTATAATGTATCGATATATCTATTATATCTTGTTTCATATTATATATTTGTATACTTTATGTTTAATCTAATATTTATCTTGATGATTAATGGCCAATGTCCAATCAATTTATTAAAGTGTTTTTAATGAGTAATAAGTTACTAATGTCTAATGGCTATTATTATGTTGTTATTTGATTATAATATAGAAATGGAATACAATAAAACTGATCAAATAAATAGGTACCACATTTCTTAAACTACTAATCGCCATTGATGTTTCTTTTATTAGATATTAATACAGCTATTGCATATTTTTCAACATTTTTAATTTAACGCTTAAATAATTATTTTGTTTTACTAAAAGTGTGATACTTAACTAGGTTTTTTTTTAATTTAAACTATAATTTTAAACTTTGAATTAGCTCAACAGCTAAAATTATTAAGATTAGACAACATTGTAATTTGTAATTACAAATTACTAGGGCCCGGAATATAATACACTAAAAACGTACTAAATGTGCATACATTTATGCACTGGTTATCATTCAATTATGCACTTTAAAAATGCAAAAATATGCAAAAAACCTAATTAAAGAAAAATCTTTTATTTTCATTAAGTATAAATAAAAAGATTGAATAAAAGTTATGCACACACGGATCATGACAAACACGACGAATGTATGATTCACTAAAATCTACTCAATCACAGATTACTTCTTGTCCCGATAGGTCTCGGATAAGATAAGAAAACAACTGTCAAATTACATGAACTGTAAATATAATAATAAATACATTAATTTTTTTAATTAAAATAAGCAAAATATTACATCCTATGTATTTAAAAACCGTATATATGCAATAAAAAAATATCGTAAAATACAGAAATATGCAAAAAAAAACTTAGTAATTAGGATCTATTGACTACAAATCAAATTTATTGCTTACCTAGTTAATCCGAGCCCTACTAATTACGCTATTCTTATTTATCTATAAACTCGCATCATAAAATAATATATCAAGTTCATTTTTTTCATTTTATTTTTGTATAATACAACTTTTCTTATATTTATACAATTTTAAAATCTTAAAATATTTAATAAGCGTTAGGCACTAAACCACTAAACAGAGATTGCGAAAATATGAAATTTTCTGATAGTTAAAATGTACTTGTGCATCTTTATTATTGTTTAATATCATTTTACTAGTATTTATTTATTTGTTAATATAATACGTATTTTATATTATAATATAATTTAATAATATTTTCGAACATAAAAGTTGTAATATAAGTTAAAAAAAATATATGAAATATACAGATTAAAAAACAAAAATACATAGCGAAATTTTTAATACCTAATTACTTTAATTCACACTGGTGTACAAACGTACAGCGCAAATAATTTGAGATCCTTTGTTGTTAAGTTTATGTTACAGTGAATTGAACTATTATTAAATTTAAAAGTAAAAATATTATTTGTATTTATAGTTTGATTTTTATCAATATTTTAATTTTCAAGCTAGTTATTAATTAATTTCAAGTTGATTAAATAATATAACTATAATAGTATGATACCTACGCTTATTTTACACAACATTAAAAACACTTTATGTATAATTTAATATATGCGTGATAATAAAATTATAATTATTAAAGCTTTTAATATACAGCAAGTAATTGATTATTGATATTAATTTAATATAGGTAGGTACCTACATTTTTAATTTGTTTTTGAAATAGGTAGTTGTCAGTTGAGTTGTTATTCTTTCATAGAATCTTGAGATTTGAGAAAGTTAAACTATATATTTTGGGCCTAATGGTAATATAAGTATATCATATTAATAAGGTTGTCTGTAAAACTGTAAACAAATAAGTACCTATACATTTATCATTTTTGCGGTTTAGTAACAGCGCATAGTGCGTACGTGGTAGGTGTGGACAGCGTCGACATCGTTAAATTCCGATTTAAAATAATTGAAATCAGAAATCTCAACCGTCGATTCCCTTTTCCGCATCGTAACGAGTCGACGGCGCGGCGTAGTGGTGCCAAGGCGGCAAGGCCGGTACCACGTCTACCGACGCGACAAATTACCTCCATAGCGACGGTTAGAAAACGACCGTTGCGCGGCGTTCGCATATCCCCACCGGCATATTGTTTACGCGCAACGCAACGTAACGGCGGCGGCGCACTAACACCGTTTTTGAGATTACCGGACGTTAAATTCGAACGCGAAATCACTGAAAAAGTGAAGTCCCGCGCTTTTATTGTTTCGTCGCCAGAGTCTTATCGAACTCGTTTTGTCGACGCCGACTTTAATGATATCGGTTTTTTTTCCGTCGATAATACCGCCGTGAGAAATCTTTCCTGGTTGAGTTTCGCAGTCGTCTGTTTTCCGTTCATCTGTGCCCTTCCAAATCCCGTGACCAAGCCATCCGGACCGTGACAGTCGGAACTGCAACTGTTCCGTTCAAGCGATTTACCATGGACGACTTTACAGAGGTAAGTCATTGGAATATGTTTTTAATTTAGTACGATTACGATGATAATTATTAATTATACAACAGCCGATAGACGATAGACATAACAGCAAATCGCTATTATGACCGTGTAAAAGATTTAATTTATCTCGTCACTTGTCATGTATGTCTGTGTACGACTTCAGTAGATAATAATTTTTATGTAGCCCATTGCTTATGAAATGTTCGTTTAGATTTTTAGCATATTTATATTTGTTGTGTCCAAGAGAGAGCTACGCTTTTGTTATTGTTGTTTAAATAATAAAACCAACGGTCACTTATCTAGGTTGATTTTTGTGCAATTGATATCTATCTGAATTTCATTATCATTTTTTTTTTAAATCAAATATTCTGTATAAATTATGTCTATCAAAACAGTCATAGTATAGCTCTGTCTAAGTGGAAGTAACTGAAATTTTTTGTAAAATGACATTGTGGAATGTTGTTTATCTTGTTATTTTACATCGTTTTTACCAGGTTATATAGTAATACATAAATGATTAGAGTAATTAGACTGTCAAAATGAGCTTTAAATAGTATCAAGTTTTTTTTACCATAATATCACCGAACAATATCCAAATAAGTAATTAGGTAATGATGTATTTTAAAAGAACTCAGTGTATGTTATGTAGTTATTGTATGTTTATCTGGTAACTCTAAATAAACTGAATAAGGTATTCGTTTAGTATGTGACCTACTGGTCGAGGGACCTACCGTATAAGGTGTTTGTTTTGCATGTGTGACCTACCGGGCCGATAATTAATTTAAAAACATTCAAATTAAAAATTATATAATATTAGGTTATTTTATTATTACAGAATATCAGTATAATCCATGTATCAGTTCCATGCATTTTTCGTAGGATTTTAGTTTTTAATACTCTCCATGAACATTCAAATGCTTGTGTATGAGCTCTAGTAGTTGGATCAACAAAATTTTTTGAATGGTTTACTGTTTTATGATCATAGACTATATTTTTTAAACAAGAATATGCTCTCCATTCATATAATATAGATAATCGTTGTGGTAGGTCACACACTAAACTCAGTAATATAGGTAGGTCACATACTAAACGAATACCCTGAATAGTAAGAAATATCTACCTATAAAACCTATAAAAATGTATATATATAGTAAATACTATTTTTTTATTGTTTTATAATCATTTTTGATTATTACAAATGCTGTATCTATTTAAGTTTTGTAAAAAATAATACAGTAGATTCTCGTTATGTCAAATCTTAAGGGGAACAGAAAAAAGTTCGAGATATCGAGTTTTATTAAGAAATAAAAAAACTAATATGTATGTATAAATGTATGTTGTATAATGTATATGAATAATAAATAATACGAATGACTAAAATAGACTAAAATTTGAATAATTAAAATACTGAAATGACTGAATAAATTATTTTTCTTTAAAAAAATCTGTCATTAAGGTTTGCTTCATATTACTTCTTTCTGCCACGACGTCTTCCAAATTATTTAATGCAGAAAAAGCCTTATCATCCATACCTGTAGTAGTCTCAACAAAATGCCTTAATGTTTTTAAAGCATCTTTAGCTTGTTGAGTTGTTACTTGGGTAAAAATGACTATGTTGATGACAATACCTATGTTAACCGTAACAAAAATATTATTTGTGAACTCGAGATAATGAAAAACGATTAATTTTATATCGAGTTATCGAGAGCAAAACACTATTAAGTGTAAGGGGAATTCAAAGTAGTTCGAGATAACGAAAAATTCGAGATAGCGACGTTCGACATATTAAGAATCTACTGTATAAATAATTGAGTTAACACACACAAAAAAAAAAAGTTATCCAGAACTATTACTGTGGTAAATTACTACCAATTAATGATCAAAATATTATTAAATAATTTTGTTAACAATTAAAAAATTTATAAAATAAGAACTAATTTACATTTTAATAGATACCATCTTTCATTATGGCACCATAGTTTATACTACACATACCTGTATAGGTATTTAAAAAAAAAATAGTAGTATATTAGGAAAGTAAGCATTTATTTTGGCTTGGTACTAAATGAAAATGTATTTTTGTAACCATAAAAATCTATCATGGGTATTTATTATATTGAATTAATTAATCATGAAACTTAGATATTGATTCTTGGTAGTGAATTTGATTGGGATAAATTTGGTTGAATTTAATCATATAATAAATTACATAAAATTAACTCTCATTTTTCTATAATAGCTTAAACTATTTTTAATATGTGGTCTCAGGTGACTGCATTTTTATTATGTTAATAAACTAAACCTTTGGAATGGTAAAATTCTCGATAGAGAAAAGTGCTGAGTCTCTCTTAATATATGCTTATAAATCAAAAAATATTTAATTTTTCATTAGTATCATTATTATTATTTTTGTAATTTAAGCTAAATAAATATGTTTACAAGGTGTAGGTAGGTATAAATATAAATAATACAAATCATTTAAAATAGATAAAAATCTTTACCTACACTAAATGAGTTGCCAATTAAAAGTGATAAGCCCATATTTTATTCAATCATCATTATTAACTCTTATTAGTTCATATTACTTAACATAGGTTATATTTTTAAATGTAAAAGAACCTAACAAAATGACAACCATTTAATAATACAATTTCTATTCTTTTGATAAGTAGATTCAGGTATTGAGTTAATTAATCAAAGTATGTTAAATTATTATAAAAATCAAGTTTGTAATTATATAATACACACCTATTAAAATATAACATTAAAAAAAAAAAAAGTTAAAACATTTAAAATGTATTTCTAGAAAGATTTGTGTTTTTATATTTTATACCAATCTTCCATCATTATGTAATAAGTTTTATAAAGTCATTACTCAATATAATTGGTGTATCTATTTGTCTTATTTAACTAGGGCTAGGATTTATATGCATTGGTATGTTTTTTTTGCAACTTCTTATTACTACTTTTGTTAATAATGCTCATGAATCAGTTCATGACGAGGTAAATGGTGGTATTTTTTTTTATTTTTTTTGCATGTTTTGGATAAAATGCATATTTTTGTATATTTTAGCTACAAAAACACGAAAATTGCATGTTTTATGGTATAATTCTGGAGTATCCAAATATTGATAACATGATAAGTTGTGTGAAAAAAGTATTTTGAAAAGTTCTGAGTCATGTGTTCAAATTTCGAGAATTACTTTTACCTTTATAGCCTATACTTAGTAGGTATACTTACCCGATGAGGAACTTGGCTAAAAGCCACATCATATTATGCTGATAATTTCAACTCAATTAAATTGGTGCTTTTATCTTTAGACAAAAGTTCTGCGAAATCAATAAAGAATACTATAGCTTTATTTTAAAATAGAAATATACAAAATAATTTAGCGTATATAAATTGTAATTTTGGCTTTATCACCCAATCTATTTTAAAATTAATAAATGCCTCACTTTTACTTGATGAGAGTTTGAAAATCGTTGAAAAAACTAAATTTAAACTTAGCCAAAACAAATAACCTATTGCTAAAAAATCGATAACAAATTAAAAAATGTGTTAGAAAAAAATACTGGACTAAAATCTATGTTTAAAATACATAAAATTTTAAATGGCAACAATCTAGGTGAAGATTTCAAACAAAATTTAAATATGCAAAAATTGTGTCGTGTGATGTTGAGCAAAGTTTTAGCAAATATAAAAATTTATTAAGGTCAAATAGAAGATCGTTTACTTTTGAAAATTTAAAACACCATATTATTGTCTTATGTAATTCATTTGAATAGCTTAAATGAAATGAATTCAAAAATAACAGATAAGTTATAGATTTTAGAATTTTTTTTAATGTATTTGTATTAAGTGTTTATTTTATCATATTTTATTGGCTCATTTTAACATGTTTAGAGTAATTTGAAAAAAAAAAATGTGTTTATTTAACAATAATTATGTGGTATATTTTAACATATTTTTATTGCTTATTTTTGCATATTTTTAATTAAACAAATGCATATTTCATCATTTTTTATTGTATATAAATCTTAGCCCTACATATAACATTAACTATTCATAAATCATGATATGTACAGACATGACACTTCATATATTTTATAAATATTATATATTATACTAAACAATTGTGAGGTGGTATATTGGTATATTGGTCAACGTGTTGAATAAATAAGTTAAAGCTTGTAAATTATATTTTCTCTTAAATTACATTATGATGTTGGATTAAAATTCATTGGTAGATTGCACATAGATATATTCTAAACTTTTATTGTTTTTCCAGCGCATGTTAGAAAGGACACAAAGACGTCAAAAGCTTCTTGCGTCCACGTTGTCCCAAGTATCTCAACCAACACCTTCATCAGCCATGGAAACATCGCCAACAATTCAGCAATCGGATTCACCACCTGCACGTCGTCAGCGACGTACTCGTCTTGCTGAACTTGCCAACCAAGTAGATCAATGGTTATCAGATGATCAGAACTTTAAACAAAGTGAAAATATTTCAAACCCTAAAGTAAATTTATTAAAAGTTATACTAGTGAATTGTATATGAAGTGCAATCATTGATTTTAGATTTGACAGATACTCCTTTATAAATTTATAATATATTTTATTATTATTTTTACCATAATTTTATTGATATAATAATTTTTGGTTTATTATAAAATTAATAATAAAAATTATATTATATAAGTAATTGCACTCATACGTATATCTTAAACTATGTGCATAGTAAATGTGTAATTTATATTTAGATGCCCATTATATTATATATATATATTAATAACATTAAAATGAATGTAAATGTATTTATATATTTTTTTTTTTTAGAAAACAGAAAAAATTAATGACATTCAAAATGAACCTAACAAATTGGTAACTGTGTCTTCACAATATGCTATTAAAAAAGATATAATTAAGGTAATGTATAATAATAAAAGGTTATGCATGTTAAAATATGTATTAATAATTTTTTAAAATTTATATACATACCTTGTAATTTAAAATGTTTAGAAGAATGATGCATTTTGATATTTTCTAGACTAATGAAAATAAATCAACTGACATACAGCAACCAAAACCACAGCAGTACAGTAATAAGTTGAAACAACTACGCCACCAGCAGCAGTTAGATAAAGAACCTCAGCCTCAGAAACATTCACCAAATCTCAGTTCTACTACTTTGACAGTTGCACAACGTCGAGCATTATTTGAGCCAAATATTGTTACTCAACAGCAGAGTAAAAAACCAATTACTACTACAACTGTAACCATATCTTTGACTAAAACTACCCCTGCTACTGTTAATACTACAACATCAACAACTGCTGCTAATGAAGCAACTGAAGAATCTGCAGAAGAAGTAATTAAAACGCCACCACGTCCTATTCCACGTAGTGAATCTACCCCACCTTCAAGACGTGGCTCTAGGCCTAGGACAAGTCTTGGTGCTTCTGCTGCCTCAAACAATTTAATTGAACATCAACGCTCTGTATGGACTCCACCATGTATAAAAAATGTGCTTTTAAAAAAGAAATTGATCAACGAACTAGAAGATGATGAACAATCATCAGATAATAGTACTAAAGATAAAATTGGGTTAAAAAGAGGTCCTTTTGATAAATATAATTCAGGTACAATAATTCTGTTATAATATTTTATGTTTTACAATTTATAAAGTTAACTTTGGATATCTTTTCTATATGCATTTGAACATAAAAAATATTATTTTATCAAGATTTGTGTTATTTATGATACTACATTTTTTTATGTTATAGGTTCTATTAAATACAAGCCGGCTTCACCATCTTCCAACTTATATCCAGATTTATCTTTGATAGCAGATGATAACTTAGGAAACGATACTTCACTGACACCATTGGAAATTCAACCTATGGCATGCAAGGTAGTATTGTTTGTGTTTATTTTGTGTATGTTTATTAATTATTTTTATAATTAATGTGTACAGAGACGCAGTAATGGAAGCAGTGCTTTAAATACTTCTACTACATCTTCCGAATCTGTACCCGAAGACTGCGATGATGCTGAAAATTTAGGGGCTAAACGTTATAGGTGTCATCAGAAAGAAAAAAGTCCAGAAACAAATAACATAGCTTCGCTTCAAGAGGTTAGTATAGTAATATATTTTTATACCAATTATATTTTATAATTTCTAATGATATGTACATTTATAGGTAACTTCTCCATCCACACCTATTACAGGATTTAATAGTACCCCTGGTGGTGGTCACTGCTCTTTACTGTCAAGCCATGCAGGTAGTCCATTATCACAAGCTTGTTCTAGTTTTATATTCCAACACGGCAATGAAAGTCTTAGCGGTAACAAAAGTTTCTCTAACTCAACTGAGCAAAGACAAGGGTTAGATCAACAATGCAATGCACAGGCCAATCAGTTACCTGAGTCTCGACTCATTGACAAATACTTTGAGTTTGTGAATTCTGACGGAGAAGAAGAATTAGCAGAACCTATTACTGATAATGTATTTTCACCCAAAGAGTTGGGTTCTTGTGGCCGACTTCAGTTTAATAACAGCAAACATAATGTTGACAATATTGAACCTGACAAACTTAACAGTAGCAGCAGCAGCAGTAGTAGCAGTAACACTAAGCCAGCGCTTGTACATACAATTAGCACATATCGTAAACAACAGCAACAGTTACGATTAAATGGAGCTAATTCTTCTAACAAGGTATTTATTATGTATGACAACCTTTTGTAGTTTGTGTCTACTAAGTACAAATTTAGCAATGAATTAATTGATTTTACATTAATGTGTGCTTCGTGTATATACAATTTATAATGCTTTGATTTTTAATATTGAAGATAGTTTCTAGTTGAAATTGGATCTAGTTACTAATTTTGATAGGTTACAATTTTAAAGTTATTTGTATTTTTCAAAATAATTTTAAAACCTGGATTTTTTATGTTAAACCTATTATTATTATTCATTGTTACTTAAGAAACTATTTTATATATTTACAATAATATTTTAAATTTTATGAACAGCAATTCAACTTTCCATATTACTAATTGTAAATTAAATAACTATAATAGAAAAATTATTATAGCATTAAATATATTTAATATTATGAATAGTTTCTAAATAATATTTCATAATTCAATACATTTACTGTAGTGGTGACTTACTATAAGATAAAATATACTTCTTATATCCTATTTTTAAAATTGTTATTTATAAATCATATCTTAGATTAGTAGTATTTATTACTGTTAATATCAATTAATAACTTGACTATTAACATTTAAATTCATATTTTATTATAGCAACAAATAAGAATTCCAGAACGAGTAACTGAAGAACAAGACGAGGATACTGACGAAGAAGAAATACATTTACAAGAGTTGGAAAAAGTAGCAGCACGAGCTAGAGACTTAGAACGGATAGTGGTACCAGAACAAGACCGCATAATTGAACAAGCCACCCAAGCTTTGAATATTTGCGATGTATACAGGCAAAAAAACACTCTTCGCCCAGTGATTTCTAATCAATTTTCACCTGAACATATACATGCTGAACGACTTTTGTTGATTGCAGGTATATGCCTAGTTATGATTAGTTTAAAATTGCTTAAGTTAAAGCGTTTTTAGAATAAAAATCAATAAATATATTAAATCATATTATTATCTTAAAACATCAAAAATGTTTGTTTAAATTATTTTTATAAATACTAAAAAAATAATGTTTTTAGTTAATGGTAATAAATGTATTTATATATATTTCTAAATATTTTGTCAAACAAGTTATTAACAATTATTGAACTAATAATTAATTTTGTATTATTTATAGGTCTGAGGCGAACGGATGCAGTTCGTGAGGCACAGAGGCTTCGTGTTGAACGCACATTATTACCAGGTGGAATCATGGGGGAAAGGTCTACTTACTTAAGTGCTCGTGGTAATGGTAAAACACTTGTTATTCAGAGTCTACGTGTTCCCATTTTATCATCCTTAAATAGTGGTGGAAACCACAATAAGATGAAGCATAATTCAGGCGAGGGATTAGAAAATCTGACCAGATGGCCAGGGGGGTATAGGTATTTTGTGTGTGCCATTAGAGCGGTGGCTACAGTTCACCGTCCTCCAGTGACTGCTGCTTCTCGACCAGCTGATGCTGTTGAAGAGTCAGTGCTTCGATTCTCTAATGATGCTGCCATCTGTCGTAACATTGATGAAATAAATTATGGCTATGTTGAGTTTATTACTAAAAAAAGAGTCAAAAACTCTGGTAGCCGAAAATGTCCAGCTCCTACCGAATCAGAGGGTGCTCCTATATTGATCCATGGATTGGATGACAGAGGATGGAAAATCACTGTTGAGTTATATGGTATATCCCCAACAAGCAGTGGAGAGCATGACCACCATAATGGTGGTAATGTCAAGGAACATGATGGCCACGAAAATAAGAGTGTATTGGTCAGTATGTTATTGCAGTAATTGTTTATTTAATTAATCGCTATAATCTATATTCTATGAGTTTTGAATATTATATTTTAGTAGATACTCTTTGAATTTTTTGTATTTTATTAACTCTATGCAATACTGAAATATTGAAAATAATTTTAGGCGATACTGATAGAAACTAGAAACAAATATTTTAGTTGTTGTTTATATATTATAAATACTTTTTGATTCTAATATATAGTTATATGTTTTAAATAGGACAAGTTATGGTCTACAGTCACTACCCCAAGTAAGGATCCCAAAAAACATCATGGTTCAACAGCAACAGCATCTATTGAATCGCCAGGTGGACCAATGGCTGTACGGAATACAGTGTTTCGACAACTTGGTTATTTTGTTTTTTCTGACGGCCAGGTGGACCGGAAACAGTTTACTTTGAATAAGGTTTTTATTTCATTTGCTCTATTAGTCTATAATAATAAATCATTATTTATTTTGTTATTTTATGCCTAGGTCCATCAATCAGGTGGTATTTCAAGCAGTTCGAGAGTTACTACAAATGCTGCAGTGGAAGAAACGGTGCGCATAAACATGAGCCTCCTAGAAGAAGGAGAGAAATATACTTATGAAGATGATATGGGTGAAATTAATTTGGATAACAAATCTTCGGAATCCAATTCATATGCTTCTAGTGGCATTAAAGCTGTTTTGGCACCTAAATCACTGAAATTCCCATCTGAATGCAAAAGATTGGAAGGATTTTTAACATTGTTTGACGACCATGAGTTACGAACACATAATTTTGAGCGGGAGGGTCAGTGGAAACGCCGTGCAGATATTGGTGGTACTAAAGGTGGCACTACTTCATGGCGCCGTCTTTGGTTTCGGGCTGAAATAATTGCTATGAATCAACAAAAATCTATAAATAACAGTGACAAATCACAAGAACATCAAAACGATATCAAATTTAAGCAGCAAACCATAGTGTTACGTTATTGGATGTACCCAGAGTATGCTGAACAAGAACGAGAGGTACTTATAATTATATATTTATTAGATAGTGCACTTGAATTTAATTCAAAAATAAACATTCCTATTCACATTAATTATTTCATTAAAATTACTCATTTTTAAGGGATTTTATTTAGGTAATTTTAACAAATTGTTGAGAAATATTAAGATTTTAAATTTTAAAACTATTCAAAGTAACTTACAAATAGTCCCATGTTTATACCATCGTTGGTTATTGCATGTTTACCAGATTGTATAAACAATTCAAGTAAAACTATAATACTTGCAAGTTTTATCATATGTACCATATATAAATTTGGTTTCTGAATTAAAACTGTAAATTAAATAGATTTTTTTACCTCAAATGATTCTTTTTTTATTATTGAACTTAAGCCCGGTGACTAGGGCCATTATCTGTTGTAGGGGTTATGAACTGTGAGTAAGATTAGTACGGTAGGTTGTTTTTACGATTGTTACGGTTGTTATGGTTAGCAAACACATGTATGTGTGGCAAGGTTTTTAACCACTATGAATCCATGTGGTTACACGTTCAGGAGTTAGAAGCTATGGCTGTAACTTAGTCGCATTCTATGACTGGTAGCAGCCAACACGTCACGTCTAGCCACTCAAATGATTTGTATACTCAACGAGTATTTAATATTTTTTTTAAATTCAAAAATCTAATCGTAAAAAATATTTCTATTTACACTATTATATTGTCTAATATATTTTTTCTTGTATAAAATAGTATAATACTAAGTGTTGTCAATTAAATACTTATATTTTAAATCATTTTTTAATTCATAAACAAAAACAAGATTTTTGAATTTTTTTTATTTTTATTTTTGGAAACTTTAGATTAACCTATAGTGGTAATAAATATTTAATTCATACAATATTTTTAGCCTCTAGGTAGCATAGACTTAAACTGCTGTTTGCCACCACCCCCACTCGAAGAGGAAATCACAACTGCCGTCCCAGCTCAACAGCTAAAACATAAACAGAAGCCAATCCCTGCTGCTCCAGCTCTTCCAGACCTATGCACTCGGCCAAACACTCTACGCTTGATTTTGTATAATGATGGTGAATGTGATAACTTAAATAATGGAGATCACGATGATGAAAATTCTCGTGAAGTTCTACTGCTGGCTGCTGACAATACAGATGAACGGCGTGAATGGTGTGAAACTATAAATGCAGCAGTAAATGCTATTAGCGGACACCGTGAACAGATCAGATTAGCTATGGCTACTCAATTAAAGAAAAAACAATACAATAATGAAAAAGAACAAGAACAAATTCGACAACAAGTTGAACAACGTACTGGTGCTTGGCCTACTACGCCAGGTGGTACTCGTCAATATTATGGCAGAAAAAAGAAATTTTACAAATAATTAATTACTTCAAAATATATACCTCAAGTTGTTTTATAACTTGTTTCATTTTAAGTATCTTATTAATCATTATATATATAATTATTATTATTATTATTATTATTATTATCATTTATTATCATTATTATTTCGTTTGTTTTTTAAAAATACAATTTAATATTAAATTTAAGAAGTTTTACTTGAATTTTTAAAATTCAACTTTTCATAATATATTTTTAGTATTGTAGAATTTTTTTGAAGTAATGATTTCAGTACAAGCTAAAATAATAAGATAAATATTATTTTTTTCATTATTATTTTTGTTTAATAATTAATATTTTAACTTACAACTATGATTATGTTCTATGTTATTGTATCATAATTTATTGGTACACAAATCGTAGTTTGTCACTCTATGGTTTTACGAATTATTATCATTATGTATTTGAAACATATTGTAAGAATTGAATTTACACTTATCTTATTTTATATACATTAAACATATTAATTATTTAATTATTTTGAGTGTTGTTGCTATTGTATTTTAGGGATGAGGACCAAGTTTAAATAAGTTCTTGAAAAAATAATTAAAATACGAGTTGGTACCAAACATTATCAAATATATAGTCAAATTAAATTTATAAAATGTAGTACAATATCATTACTCTAAATTTTTACACGATTGATACCTATTCCAAAATTGTCAATTTTCAGTTAGAATAAGTAGAGGTTGGTTTAATAAGAAAATATATACTTATATTGTATATTCTAGTAATTTTACTTAACCAAAAATAAATTTATTACATTTTTTATATTTGTTTTTATGATTTGAATAAATAAATGTTAGAAGTTAGAACCTATTACATAATTATATATATATATACTAGTTATATTCATCAAAACATAATAATACTTGTTTCAACATATAAAAAATTTCAAAATCTATTCATGCTAAAGTTGTCATTGTTACTAAAAAGTATTTTTGAATAAGAAATGACAATTTTTTTAAGACTGTTCGAGACTTTTTATAGTTTTGTTATGGTTACAACGGTTGTGACTTATGAATATACAACTATGTGTTACTTGAGTAATCAATAATTTGTTTATTGTGGTGTCTATATTTAATACATACTTAGTGTATTATACTGTTCAAATTAAAATCAGTTTTACTTTTTAAAAAGTTTTTGTTCTGAACAGACAGGCAATGTCTGCTCATCACTAAGTCTATTATCTGTAAGCCTGCACCGTTGTGAAGTGAGTTTGACGTGCATTTGTGCATAAGGATACACGGATACGTTTTTTATTCTAAAGATAATATAGTCAAGCCTTGGTATAAGAAAAATTACTAAGGAAGTGTTACTATAGGCACAAAATATTGAATTTTTCAGCAATACAATTATTTTATAAACAGTACCAGATTTTAACTGATTATAAACTTATAACTGTTAAAATTCTTAAAAACTAATTGTTGTTGGAAGTATACCAAATTGCTTTTAACATTTTATTTTAGATCAATCATAAAAATGTATGTGCCGCTATGCCACTGGACACTCAAATTTGGTTTTCATAGACTTATTTAGTATATTTTACGCGTTCAAAACGACACCGCCCAAGCGTAGAATCGGCAAATCAGTGGTACCAACGTATCAAACATCGTTATCATCGGTTTCGTCACGAGACTTAATTATTGACTACTATAACTTTTCTAACTACGGTTTTTCTCAAGCGCTGTCTCCGATCTAGGGTATTCTCTTTCAGCGAGTTTCACCGACTGCTGGTATATAAAAAAATCGGAATTCACTATAAGCTTATAACATTTTGACGATGTGCCACTTGCTTATTACTTATTAGTTATTACTTATTATTGCTTTTAGGTATGGTTTTACAGCTAAAACATTTTTTATGATTATACTATAACAACATTTTCAGAACATGTTTTATCGGTCTTTCGCTGTGTCAAGTACTAAGTACCTATAAGTATAATATTTTTTGATAGGTATTTCAGTATTTGATTTTCTTAATTGAAATATTTTATCTAACGATTATAAGGTTTTGTTAAAATAATATTAAAAAATGCATGTGAGACGTTTTTCAAAATATTGTAGTCTTTCATTTTTACAATAGGGGTAGTGGATTTCTTTTCATAATTATTGAGCCAAAACGTTTCTAGAATATTTGTATAATTTTTATACAAGAACTGAGAATTTTTCTAAGTTATTAAAGTTAGGTTATTGTAGGTACATATATCACGCAAAAATATTTAATCGAGTTATTGAAAAGTTAAAAACTCTAAATCACTAATTCATCATATTATCTAAAGAAATCGAATCAAAATTATCTTCAAAATATATCTAGGCATATTATAAATTGGACAGTTTATTATTAATAAATATGTATCATGTGAAATTATAATAATTTTAGTTCGCACAAAACGTTTTTTATTTATTTCATTATCATAATAATTATGGTACATAATTTCTTTAAAATTGTTCAATTAAAAATCAGAAGTCCTTATTAAAGAGCTGGTGTATGAGTATGATTTACTGTTAATGCGGTTTTTTCTTATTTATTTATTTTTTTTTCGAAACATTTTACTGTAATAAAACTCTTGCGTACTAACAGTTGAGGATAAAGCGATTTTACAGTCACGAATTTATTACAAATAGGGTGCCGCTCGAATGTGTGCAGAGTTGTCAGATTGTGCCGTCTCGTGATGAACAAAGAGCGACGGGACGTGACCGTTAACGGGGTTGAAGTAGAGGGGAAACCATCACCGCTGAAATAACAACTCCGTCGGCAGAACGTTGGCTCAATCGATTTTATGTGTAAATACATTTTATCGAGGGTGCCTGGAACATTGTGCAAATCTTTGTATAGTCGCTCATGGCAACCGTCGCCAAGCAACAGCTTATTACTATTATTTTTTCATTGGAATATCTACACCGTCGAAACGAGGAAGAGCAAGCGTATTATTTTAAAATGGTTTTTAATCACATCAATAGCGTTTGAAGAATGAATACAAATTGAGTAGTTTCAATATATCTATACACGAATACGTTTTTAATGACTAATACATGTATAATCCTGCGTGTGAATGCGTAATATAAGTTTACTCGAATTCAATCATGTGATTAATTCATATTAAAATATATTAATTAATATATATTATTAATATTTATTTGTATTTAAAATACGATACGAAATGGTGGCATTAACGTATCCGAATATTTAAGTACAATCTTAGAATAAGGGCAAACGATTCTATAAAGTGACCAAAAGTATCACCGTTTCAACCCTTTAATCTGTAGCATGAAAAAGAAAGTATTTTTTTATTATTATTCTGTGAAAACACATACGGGCATCGGAGTGTTTTAAATATTTTAAATATTATTTTTATATTATTTTTTAATATTATTGTTAAATGATATTTTTAAAAACCGTAATACGATGTTACCTTTTAAAAGTATATATATAAATTAAAAGTATATCGAGTCTGCCGTAACTAACATTTATTTCAATACATTTTTAAATTAATTTTGAACGAACATATTATATTTCTACGATTGGGGCGATGAGTATTAATAATAAAATTGGCAGGTGTTCATATATTTTTCAATATCCATATAAGAATAAAATACTGTTTCAGCAACCAGCCGGCTGCTTATTGATTTTTTACGCGCACCGGGCTGGCAAGGCATTGGTATCCTAGCAACGACTACAGGAGCTGCCGGCGAGGGTGGCCGCAACTGCCTCCGAGGGAAGCACCCCTCGTTAATTCATACACAATATTCATTTGTACTTAAAATATGATACGGAATGGTGGCATTAACGTATCCGAATATTTAAGTACAATCTTAGAATAAGGGCAAACGATTCTATAAAGTGACCAAAAGTATCACCGTTTCAACCCTTTAATCTGTAGCATGAAAAAGAAAGAATTTTTTTATTATTATTCTGTGAAAACACATACGGGCATCGGAGTGTTTTAAATATTTTAAATTTTATTTTTATATTATTTTTTAATACTATTGTTAAATGATATTTTTGAAAACCGTAATACGATGTTATCTTTTAAAAGTATATATATAAATTAAAAGTATATCGAGTCTGCCGTAACTAACATTTATTTCAATACATTTTTAAATTCATTTTGAACGAACATATTATATTTCTACGATTGGGGCGATGAGCATTGATAATAAAATTGGCAGGTGTTCATATATTTTTCAATATCCATATAAGAATAAAATACTGTTTCAGCATCCAGCCGGCTGCTTATTGATTTTTACGCGTACCGGGCCGGCGAGGCATTGGTATCCTAGCAACGACTATAGCAGCTGCCGGCGAGGGTGGCCGCAGCTGCCTCTGAGGGAAGCACCCCCCGTTGGTGAATATAATTTTACACATGTCGTTTCCAACATTCAGCGTTGAATTTCGGATTATATTCAATATAGAGGGTTGGGGCATACAATAATTACTTCACGAAAAATCGTTATAAATAAGTTATTGTACTAGACATATTTACAAAAAATTTATAATTTTCTTTTCGTTTTAATAAAAAGATATATTAAACCATTTTTAAGTTTGACAAAAAATGTACAACTAATAGAAAAATTATAAAAGTTTTTAATTACTTGTTTTAGGCTTGTTTTTTATAAACAAAACAAATTTTATTCTATGTATACTTAAATATTATAGAGATACAAAAATGAATCATGGCAAATAAATATTTATCATTATAGTTATTTCGAGATAATATCATAAACGATCAATTAAATTGATAATTTTATATTGTGAATTTATTGAGTAATTGCAGGATCAATCTAATTAAAAAATTTCTAGACTTACAATCAGTTTTCGTAAATTCAATTTCATAGTTAAAATATTTTATTTCAACTATTAGAGTTTATTATTATACGATGAAAAATATGATCAACCACAATATAGCTTAAAATACTATTATGACTTGTAAGTAGGAAATATACATCATAATTTTTGTATACTTAGTGACATGTATTACAGTGGCGGAACTAAGGGGGGGGGAATCCGGGGATTGATCCCCGGGCGTAATTTTTTGTGGGCCATTATTTAATGTTTATTGTTAGAAGTTATAAAACTATTTTTATTTCTCATAATTTGTTTATGATATAATAATAGCTACATTTAAAAGAATGAAAAATATTAAATAAAATCATACACAGCGTAAAATAATCATCATTCTATTATTAATTATTATTTATTAAAGCACGTATAGCTGCGCAATCAGCGTACATCGACGGCACATATTACATATAGAGACAGACAAATAATAAAAATTAAATATAAACATATATTTTAAATAATAAGTATGAACGTTATCGACTATCGTCGACGAACAACGACGACACTGACAAAAATAGTACAAAATTAATTTCCAGTGATAAATGCATTATTCTGTCATTTTTCATTTATATTTTGTATGTAATTTTACTGTGTTGTCGTTTTGTGCATATTTTTTAATATTGTAATATTATATTAATAATCCGGATTCGTCATTTTGATCATCGAACTAGAGATTTAGACATCTATTTAACGGTAAAATTATGAATAAATTCGTATAAGTATACGTGTACTGGTATATATAGGTTCTATAATTATTAAGATTCTGTGTTAAACTAGGTACATGTATTGATATTTTATGCTGTGTTTACATTAAAATTACTTATGCCTACACAATAACTTTTATAAGCGTATCAAACAACGTACGATATATTATATCTGTAGGTATATTAAAAATTATGTTAATATTGTATAATATTATGCATTATAATATTTACCAAGATGTTTATACATTTGTTTATGTTTAAAAAAAAATATTTGGTTTTTATTTTTACTTTTATAAATTGTTTAATTAAATTAAATTTTTTATTGGTCTTAAATGTGTACCTTTATCAAAATAAGAGATTTTATATTTCACCAAAAGGTCTATTATAATTGAGGCGTATAGAACTAAAACAACAAAAGAATTTTTATACAAAACAGTCAATAATTAAAATTTGATTATTTTCAACATTTTTTTCTCATAAAATCTGTTCTATGGACAATAAGAAACTCATTTTTTATATATTAATCATACATCTTTTTTTAACAGCATTAATTTTTATTTTTTATGTAAGAATTATTTGAATGAACAATTTTTTAAATTAAAAGGTTTTTTCATTGAATTAAACAAGTTTATTATTAATAAATTTAATAGTTAGCAAATAGCAATGTAAAAATCAGAATAACTTTTATTTAGTTTAATTATTGTAACACAAGCAATAACATTATTCTATGAGTAAGAACTAACTCGATATTTTGAACTTTGTTAGTTAACATTAATGTGTTTAAAAGTCAATAAGAATGTAGTAAGTTTGTAATTTGAATTCCAGTTATTAGAAAACAATCGTAGGGAAAGATATTTTAGTCCTGGTCTATGATTGGGCGTAATTTTAATATTTTCCCCGGGTATAAAAAATCTTAGTTCCACCTCTGCATGTATAGTAAATTTATACATTTTATGGTATATGTATATCATACACAAATTAAAAAACCATCAACTCAACCATCGATTGGTTATTACTTATTAGATTAAGTTATTTTAAATTAAATTATTGCGATATTGAAGAAATAAACCGAACCAATTTGTTTGCGGCTTTACCTAAGCTGCTTTTTATAAACTTAATGTGAAATTATGTCCTGGTATATAGTACCGGTCTTGTTCTTAATATAAACCAGCGTAAGCCCGACATAAAATAAACCTAATATAAAATATATAGTTTTTGTTAGGATGGTGAGATTGGAGGTGATATATATTTTACTAAACTCAAAATTTAAAAACAGAAAAAATTATATTAAACTTAAAATACTCTGATATTAATTTTGAAAGTATATTTTGATTACTTATGTTCTTATTATATGGTTGGAAATATAAATTGTAAAATATTTCTGGAAATTTACATAATTTATTTTGTTTTGATCTATTATATTATAGACTTATAAGTTAAATTAAAAAAAAAAAAAAATTATTTCCGACATAAGACGTACTCTCAGCTTCACTTGGATTTAAGCGAATTATTGCATAATACGTCACTTCAACATGCACGTGCGTGGAATATTTTTATAAACCGATAGTTGTTTAAATACGATAATGAATTTATTATGTTAATTTATTGTTCATCCACAGACCAGTAAAATAAAATATGCAGTACCTAATGCATATTTATACGCTTATTTTATTGGTCATTTCTAACTATTATTTTTCATTATTATCACAACTTCTAGTATTAGTTTGTTGAATAAACACGTAATTTTGAACCAGCCTAGCTTTTGTCTATATTTCTAATAACAATTTTTTAATTTGATTGTTTAAAATTATGTGTGTAACACAGATATCGTGGGTTTAATAAAATGTAGAATTGTAAAACGGAGGGCACTCAAATAATACTATAACGAATTCATAATAATCAACAGATAAAATAAAATAAAAATAGATATATTTAACAAAAAGTAACGTACAACGAATGTTTTACTTTGCCACCAGTATCCTGTCACTCTCGGGACTACCTGGTGTAAAGTCTTAAGTATATTTATTCAACAGACACAGTAAAATTAAAAGCGATAAGTGATCACGGCGACACTTCGAGTGTACACGGACACGGAAATATTAATAATAAAATAATAATAAGAATAATAACAGTAATAGTCATCGGGAATATTTCGCTACAAAAAATAAGGAATTTATTGTTTACCAAAGTTTTGCATAAACTTATTTGAAACAGTACTAATTCAAAAATTCATTGAAAAGTGCATCCATTTAGGTAAATTAAATATTAGTAAGTAATATAATTAATTATTTTGAAATTGTATTTCTTTTATGTTTATTCTATTGCTATTTAAGTGTTATTTTACTTTAGGTATATTATGAACACGTGGTCAGATAAAATAATTCGGTACCCAGGTAATAATATCACGACATAATATATATTATAATTTATTACATATCCGACGTTCATAAAATATAATATTGTTAAAATAAAATATGATACCTACAGGCCCCAACCTACAGCCATGCATGACATAAATGTAATACTAAACGAATATGACTCAGACACGTACAATAATCACTTAACTATAATGCATTATATTGTTTAAATTAATTGGTATCGGTTTCATTTAATTAACAGGGAAAATTAATACCAGGGCAGTGTTGCGTTACGGTGGTACGTGATAGATTGTTTGCCGAGTATTAACACCGTGTTATTAATTATAGCGGTTAGAAAACAATGTTGTATGTACGTTGATGGATACTGTTAATGAAATAATTTAATTAAAAAATGTTCCGATCGATAAAATGCAGTGGCGGCGCGTGAACAATTTCGTAGGGTAGACAACAAGACAACCAAAGATAATATGGTGTTATATAAAATTTATTTAAAAATTAGATCATCATAAAAAAAAGTAAATTACATAAAATAACTATATTTGAATATAATTTAAATCAATTCGCCGATTTTGTTTTGTTGCGAAAAAGAACCAAGACCTTTATTTAAAATAATATCAATAATATCTGACATATTAAGTTTTAAATGTATATCACTTCATTAAGAAAAAATGATAAACATTAAACGTGTGCCATTAACCACAATCGGAATGCAAATGTGCAATTAAATTACTAAAATATTACGTTGAGACATGTCTCGTCCATGCATATAATTTTGGTAATACCCCACTACGTCCCCGTTTACCATGTCATAAGCCCTCGTCATCAATAGTGAGACACAATTCAATATGTCTCGACCGATTTGACGGCGACAACGGAGCGATTACATAATTATTGATAAGATATAAATAAAATTATACTATATATATTATATATATTTATTATTTAGTCATACTCGTTAGTCGTTACTCACACAGACATTGTAGAGACGAATCAGTGTAAATAACATTTTATTTATAAAATTATGAACAAATAAAATACTTATATAGTAGGTATAGTATCATATAATAAATAACTAATTTTTTTAATTAAATTGTTTTATATTTTTGGGATTTTTGGGTAGACTATGTCTCATTGTCTACCCTAACGCGCCGCCACTGATAAAATGTCACTGAAATTTCGTGATGAAAGCACGAAATATTTTATGTACTTAATATTTTATTAATATTTATGACAATATAGTTTAATCGGAGAAGCGTTGCATCGAAATGAACGTTCAATTAATATCAAATCAATCAAACTGTTGAAGTTCTGACGAGAAAACGTATAAGTTTTGAAAAAAGCGAATAGAGAAAATTGCGTGTATTTCACGCGTATGACTAAGTACTCGTTGTTTACATAGATAGTTTTTAAGGGATTTTATGCAGTCAGTTTCAACGAGTTATTGAGAAAAACTAAAATCTAAATCTTAAATAGGTTTATTTAAATAATAATAATGATATAATATAACGCATAATGGTCCTGTGCCAGTAATATTGTAAACGTAATTATATATATATATATATATATATATATATATATATATATATATATATATGTATGTAAAAAAAAATGTTTTTGCGTAAAAAATAACCTCAAGGTTACATTCAAAGTAGCTAATTAATTAAATGTATAGATATTATACTATACAGAAGTCAATATTTTTGTGTTCCGCGGCGTTTTAATTTTTTTTTAGTATCACTTTTATAAAAATAATTACCAATATTTAAATTTGAAAAATAAAACCAACGGGTTTAAATCGAACAATAAATGTTTTTGTATTATTTATGACATCAGTGAGAAACAAAAAACGTTATGTTATAACACAGAAAATGTTGTTTTCGGTATCGCGGATGGATTTTGGTTGCTCGACCGTGATTATTGATTTTTAACTCGCGCAGACGCTCTTCCAGCGCGGCTCTTTTCACTTTTTACACGTATAACGAGTGCGTGGCGCACAGCTCTTTACACACACACGCATCACACCTCCAACACTTTTCCGCCGCACACGACGGTCACCACCATCTCTGGACGCTGGACACTGTACAATCGTTTGCCGCTGTGTCGTTTTCACAACGTTTGCGGGCACATTATTTTTATCAACGACGTACAGTCGTATTTTTATAACAACGGCAATATAATAAATCTCTCCCGTTTCACGCGCTACCATATCGCTGTGCGCACACCAATCATCGTTTATTTTCCTATTAGCTTTTATAATAATTACTATTATTATTATTATTATTATTATTACTATTTATTTTTCCACTCTCGCGTGATTCCCATGTACCAAAACTAATCCATCAGGCTAGCCGTTACAGGCCTACAGTTAGTGCGATCTCGGCGACGGCGGCAGCTGCGTAGTTATTTTCGTTGGCCGCCGTCACCGTAGCCGTTATCCCCGCAGTCGCTCCAATCCTCCACGGCGCATGCGCGCGCGCGAGCCTATAGTGTCGCGTCCCTTTCTTGTGCTCACGTATGTGTGTGTGTGTGTGCGTCTGTGTAAGTGACGAATCAGCCACGATAACGTGTCTCCGACGCCGGCCGTTTAAATCGCTGTCGTGAACCCAACGTCACTGCATCAGCCACAGCCACCGGCGTAGCGCGTTTGTTGCTCCTTTTTTTGCTCACTCGCTCTCTCTTGCTCGGTGTCTCTTGCTCGGTGTCTTTTGATCGGTGTCTCTTGATCGGTGTTTCTTGATCGGTGTCTCTTGATCGGTGTTTCTTGATCGGTGTTTCTTGATCGGTGTCTCTTGATCGGTGTTTCTTGATCGGTGTTTCTTGATCGGTGTCTCTTGATCGGTGTCTCTTGATCGCGAGGTTAAGTTACCAGAATAACAACAGTGGTTAATTTATTATTAATATCGTGCGCGGTTCGTCAACAAATTCAATAAGTTTACTATACTCGATAAAATAGGCGGGTATCTCGCACTCCACGCGCCACGCCGTACAGTGGCAAAAGACAAGGCAGTAATACCGAACGTCACGCGTGCTCATCATTTGCTCAGGCCCGACGGTAGTGTAGGTCCCGCAGAGCGTACCACAATGCTAGTGACGCCGATAGACGCAGTGGACCGACCCGACGACAAGAAACGGAGTCGTCAGTCGAAGAAACTCGAAGATGGCGGCGGAGGCTGTGACGGCAACATTGGCGGAGGTAATGGCAGCAACATTAGCGGAGCTGATGGCGGCAACATTGGCGTACGTGATGGCAGCAACATTGGCGAAGGTAATGGCAGCAACATTGGCGGAGGTAATGGCAGCAACATTGGCGGAGGTAATGGCAGCAACATTGGCGGAGGTAATGGTGGTGACATTGGCGGAGGTGATGGCGGCGACATTGGTGGAGGTGATGGCGGCGACATTGGTGGAGGTGATGGCGGCGACATTGGCGGCGGTAAGAAACCCCGCAGGCGGCGGAACCGTCGGAAGCGTCAACGACAACAGACCGAAGACGACCAGGCGGCCGACGTCGTATCGCACAAGTCTCCCACAGGGTGAGTATCCAATACTGTCTATTTCATGATGTACAGCCATAGGCGTAACTAGACCTTAAAGTTAGGGGGGGCTTCACCCCTAGAATTTTTATTATAAGTAAATTAAGTGGGAGGCTCTGCCCCCAACCCCCCTCCCACCAACCCCCTCCAAACACCTTACATTCATTGATTATACATATAATATGAATGTAAATTAATATTTAATTATAAAACAAATAATAAACCAAGTGGTATTGAGGTTAAATATTTATATATTAACATATTATTAAGTATTATTTTAGATATAAAGAATTTAACGATTTTTAGTTTATTGACAACTTCTTAGTAGGGAGTATTTGTGTAGTAAAAATTACACAACATGATACGTCTTACACAAGATCATTACATACAATAATATAGTTTAAATTAATATTTTTCCAAGATATTAAATAAAAAAAAATAAAATGATATTTTAAATTTAAGTTTAAAAATGTTACTAATATTGGCGGGAGTGTGGGACTAGGAATTATGACAGGAGGGGCTAAAAATTATGTTGGGGGACTAAGCCTCCCAAGTTCCCCCCTAGTTACGCCTATGTGTACAGCGTTCAGGATTTTTATAGCATAACGCGTTTATATAAGCCCCATTTGCTTAGAAATTTATAATTACACATTTCCTGTATAATTACGTCGTTTTTAACGTATAGAGATTAGATCAGCATGTAGATTTTCAATGTATAACTGTGTACGACCGGTACTTGAATTGGAAGAAAAATAAAAGTAGAGGGGCAATGTAATTTAAAAAAAAATAATTGATAAAATATTTCATAAAGAAGGTTCATTTATCGTTCATATTAAACATTATTATTATAAATGTATTTAAAATAATATACAGTTCATCGAAATTGTCTTATTGTAGCTGTTGCTATTACACATTATAGACTGGGTTCAATACCACTTAATTTATATTAATATAATATGTATATATATATATATATACATACATTGATTATATATGCTCAATGATATATATATATTATATTGATCAGCAGTATTTGAGAACTAAATAATTATCACATACGAGTTGTGCGTTGGTAATAAATATTTAATCAAAAAATATGTTTGTTCGTTATTAAAAACGTAGATAAGAATAAATAAATAAATAAATAAATGAATAAATAAATAAGAAATCTAAACGATATCTGCTGTGCAGATGGAGTTTTTGTTGCTGGGGTGGCTATAAATTATAATATAATATTATCGTTCTAGAACATTCTTTGAAAACATCGTATGGTGAATTTGTGTGACAGCAGGCCCAGCAGGGTACTAACTATATATTATATACACATGTATTTCGGGTGGAATTTAGCTGTTTGTTCGTCTGTACACAATAACCTTCTTAGGTATACCCAAGGGTGCAATGGTTAGAATAGATATTGTGTCTTATCGGACGGCCGTCTTTTGTGAATAAAAATTCTTTACTGGGATTAATAAAGAATGTTCTTGACCATTCTTTGAAAACATCGTATGGTGAATTTGTGTGACAGCAGGGTACCAACTATATATTATATACACATGTATTTCGGATGGAATTTAGCTGTTTGTTCGTCTGTACACAATAACCTTCTTAGGTATACCCAAGAGTGCAATGGTTAGAATAGATATTGTGTCTTATCGGACGGCCGTCTTTTGTGACTAAAAATTCTTTACTGGGATTAGTAAAGAATGTTTTTGACCATTCTTTGAAAACATCGTATGGTGAATTTGTGTTACAGCAGGGTACCAACTATATATTATATACACATGTATTTCGGATGGAATTTAGCTGTTTGTTCGCCTGTACACAATAACCTTCTTAGGTATACCCAAGGGTGCAACGGCTAGAATGGATATTGTGTTTTATCGGACGGCCGTCTTTTGTGAATAAAAATTCTTTACTGGCATTAGTGACATTGTACCTCGATGAGGCGTGAAGGCGGTAGGGAAGATATTGTGTGCATTATATATCGATATTTCGAATGGAATTTAGCATTTGCCAGATTCCGGCTTAATATTTGTTCAAGAATGTTCTTTATAACGCGCAGCGAGAGATTGTCTATTGTCGACCGAATATTTAATATTACAGTATTATAGTAATAATACAGTAATATATAATAATATATAATATTTTAGTCGCAACGAGTTTCACTCGATGTTATCACGTCAGATAATTCTTTAAAATAAATAACAAGTTATCGGGTTATTAATTAATTCAATTAATTATTTAAAGAAAATCGATAATACCATTTATAATGAATAACAAATCATTAAAATTATTATGGTATCACTAGCTATCCCCGTGCATTTTGTTGCCTGTACAAAATGAGTCAGTGTTAATTTTTGTTGCCAACATTATAAAATGCTAGTATTAAATTTGGTGTAATGTGTGGGATAAACAATATTTTTGGTTTTCTGATTAATTTTATAGATGATATTTCCGACATATCAACTTTACATATCTATTCATCCAGCGTCGGTTTTTTTTTTTGTTGAACAACTCTAATTTTACGTATTTTCTTTTCATTCTGGACCCAAAAGCAACAACTCATAAAGTTCCAATAATTTTAACCAAAAACAATGAAAACGTTTTGTTCTGTTGTATAATCTTTAAATTTATCTATGTACCGCACGGACTAAGCCTCCCAGGCTCTCCGATACCCTTATTACCACAATTAAGTTGTATGAAAATATATTTACAATTTTATGATACAAATCTTTAAGATTCAATCTATATTACTTACTCTAAGTTTAAAATGAATCGTATTGTTTATTTAAACGTAAAATTTAAATAAATTACTGTTAAGAGACCATAGTACTTTCATTTGTTTTTTAAAACATGAAAATACACTATTTTATGAAATTATTTTTTGTCAATCACCATACCAGTCATCAACTGTAATTACTAAATAACAAGTTGAACCAATAAACAATTAACTATACATTAATTAAAAAATCAACCATTATAGAGAAGTGGTTAAAGCCATTTAAGTAAAACAAAAATAAAAACTACGATCAATGATAGATTAAGGTAAAACATAAACAATATAATACTAATTATTTTTAATTAGTACTATTGTAATTCGACCGTTAAATATACTATTATTCATAGAATACTTATCCCTTGTAATTGTTATCTTGGTGCAACATTGCGATATAAATGAACTTACAGAAATATTATATAATCGCGCTTGTAACTTATAAAGTTATAAGTAATATTACCAAAATACTAAGGATTATTAAACAGCTTCCTGTCGACATATATATATTTTTTAATTATGATTATTTGTTAATAATAAACGATGATGTCTGGTATCTGGTGCATTTTATAATTAACGAAAAGTTCAAAAATTTGAACACTTAAACAAAGTAGTTTAGAGGTAGGGACGAAGTTTTTGAAAAATTAGTTGAGGTTAATACGTTTTCAGCTACATTTCTTACGTACCTAATATGTATTATTTAATAACATTGCTGTTGTTTTGTATACATATAGTAGATATGTATTAATTTAGATATTGGAAACAATAAAAAAAAAGTTGAGGTACTCACAAATCTTCCCCTCAATTCAAGTACTGAGTAAAAGGTAATCACCAATAATCAAATATTATTTAATACTTACATTTTATTGGTTAGTAATAAGTATTAGTATTAATATTAGTATTCTTAAACATATTTTAAGAATATTAATTTTTGGATATAAAACAAATATAACTATGTACAAGAGGTATATACCTAAACATAATATTATATTTTGTTTAAAATTATTATTTATTATTCCATGATAAATAATCTATTTTAAAAATCTAAGTGACAACTATTGTACATTGATAGGTATTATAGTAGATAATAACTCTCACTTCCGCACAAAACTCTATATCTATAATTCTTATTATACATTGATATTAATTATATAATGTTAGTCTAATCGGTTGGAAATGGCTTAATAATACAAGGAACTATCGATGGTGAGTATAATTTGGAAATCCAAAGTAAATATTTTGATTAATGTTGTATTTGCAGCCTTTGCAGAATATTATAGATAATATGATTATAATAAACTAAACCGCTAACTATAAAATATGTAGACAAAGAGGTAAAATTATTTTTCTGGCAAGTTGTTGTGGGTTATTGTATATTATCAATTTTTGTCGTTAACATGAATTAATATAGTAAAATCAATATTTAGTATACGCAAACAACTCAAATAATAAATTTAAGTGCTACATTAATCATGTGTCCTGATATGATAATATACTGATCCCACAACTAACGTGGCGATTATTTAGTCGGATGTTATTTCTTGCAGTTAATAATCTAGTTTATAGTTTCTATACAATTATAGGAGAAATATTCAAACACTGTCGGTAACCAATTATAATTGGCTTCAAAGATATTTAGAATTTTTGTACCTTGGTGCTTAATTCCTTTTAACTTATTCTATAAATGAACTAAGTTCAATATTGATGAAAATATTTATTACGATTCTAATTTTTAACTTTCAAATTTAATAAGCTCAAGTTGATCGTGGTATAATTTTTGCCACTCCTATTATTATCCATATTGTACACATAGCACGGTATACGTTCGTTAGCTGTTAAGATTTTGATACTGCCTATTTTCCTATTTAATATTACTTTGTATATGTGTAAAAATAAATTAAATTGTTGGAACCATGATAATATTGATGTTTAAAAATGAAATATACCCGTAGTAACCGCAGTTAAAATCTATTGTTACAAAATAAATTCTATTGACAAATTATCATTGTCAACGCCTATATTCTAAATTTTATCATTTAAATCAATGCAGTATAAGTAATTTATGCTTACAGCTTCGCGAGTTTAAAATGTTTATTTTATACTTAGTATAAATGTGGAAAATTAATGAAAAAAATTATTCTGAGTTATTAATGCTAAGGTTACGTTAAAAATAGTAGATTATATTATATTAATAGTTCAAGAATATTATGTTTTACGATAAAATTTAAAATTCAATAAGAAGATAAAATACAGTAGAGGGTCTCGTTGATTCGAACGAGATTGGGAAAAGAGATCATTCGGATTAACGATTTGTTCGAATTACTTATGACTTGAAAAAAAATCAATTTTCTTGCAGTTTAAATTTTGAAATTAATCTTTATCTATACTGCAGTATTAATTCATAAAATTCGTTATTAAAAAGCACAATGAATACAATAAAAAATAGATAAAATCATTATAATTATGTATAAATAGCCAGTTAATAAGTACATGTATTGCATATTATTATTAATTATGATACACGTGTATGTATATTAGTATAGCGATGCGGCAATTTCCAAGTTCGTTCGGATTACTAAGACCCTACTGTAAATAAAATTTGACGTAATTATAAATAAGGTATCTAATTATTTTTTTTTAATTACCGCTTGGGTCTTATACTCATACCCAGTGATTTTGCAACTTCAAATTTTTTGTAATAATAACTTGGGTACCATTTTGGTATAACAATTCATCCTACTATTCTTGTTTATTGCACAATAGATGTGTTGTTTTAATTGAGCGTACACTAAATTATTTAATCAATACATTTTAATATCTTTATTTTTATTTAAAACCATTGTTATACTAGATAATTAATAAATAATAATAAACATACGTATTGAATTAGTTTTTACTTATAAATCACAGTCATAGATATTAAGATGATAATATGACGTATAAAATATTAAAATATTAAATAAATATGAATTTAACTTGACTTGTTATTTTCTTACGAATTACTCGAAAGTGAGTACCATAATATTTGTATCAAAAGTTAAAATATTATTTTGCGGTGACAAGTTGAAATGTCTATACATAAACTAGCTATAATTAATCATTCGGTGACAATTATTAAATACTTACTCTTTAATCTTAATAAACTTCACTTTTTAGAAATAAAAATTAGTTATGTATATATTATGTAATTTAATTAAATAGGAAAAACAAATTAAAAAAAAAAAAATTAAACAGTTATCTACTAAATTTAGATTAGCAATAGCAATTAATTTACAACTTAGAAAGCATAAAAATAATTACATATTAATAGCAAATTGCTAATAATTATTAAATAATAATAATTGTCTTATATCATAAATTAATATCTATAGCTATTATACTCGTAATAAATTATGTACACAATTATGCTTAAATAAAATAATGCTACCTCAGGAAATTACCTCCCTCTCTCTCTCTCACTCTCTCGTATTTACCTCTAAACACGCATCCGATTGCCGCGCTGCATATAAATGATTACTATAAAGGAGGTAAATTACTTATAAGTTATATTACTTTATTCATACATTCATTGAACTGAAGATTTATAGCATTACTAGATAGTCATTAGTCGCCTTGGAGATACTAGTGAAGTCCATAGTGTAGTCGTTTTGGCGTTTTTTCTCATCTTAAAAGTATATTTTTACACTTAATTTACACTGATAAAAATTGAAGAACGTTTAAAATTAGTTTATGACGAAAAAATTATTTTAACAGATGTACAGACAGAAAATAAAATTAACTTTGAAGCATAAAAGTCCATTTTGACGGCGTACCATCTTATTTTGTAAACATTAACCTCTTATGTCTGATATGAGAAATTTAAAAATGATCCAAGGTGATTTTAATCGCCTTCAATGTTTTTATATTGTTTTTAAATAATATTATGAAATAGTGGATCAGATATCTAGTATGTTTTATACATCTACGTTCCACGACTTACCTGTTGGCTGTCAGCCAGTCGCGGTATATCAAAACATATTTATTGTCGCGTAATTTGTTACGATAAAAATATTAATAAATAAAATGCATAATAAATACATAATTATAATATACGCACGAATCGACGCGCATGCACTAAATTTAAGTTTAAATGTTTAATGTACACCGGCTAGATTCATAGTCGGTAACACTCGAGTCTCCTGCGCACGCGTCTAATAATAGTTAACAGCGGCGACAAGCTAGGACCGCCGAACACCGCCGTTGTCGAAACATGAGATATACCGCCGCCACGAGTTTATAATTAATCGCATTCGCGTGCTTCGTTAATATATAATTATTTTTATGACAATGTATTATTTTGTAAATTATTTTAAACGTTATTGTTATGCGCACGTGTGGAGACTGATTTGTGTAATTTGTGGACTGAAAAACATTTTTAAAAAGTAGGTCTTTCCTATGAATTCATGAGTATAATACTAAAGACCTATTTCAATTTTCAATAGCATAGTTGGAAAACAAGTAGCGACATTGCAGTAAAAATGATTGAAACTTACATAGTTTTTTAATTACTTGTTTTTTTTCTAATCATAGATTACAATAAATTTAAATACATTGAACAGTTATTAATTATAAGTCTACATAAGTTTAGGGACCGACATTATATGCATTAAAAATTTACGAAAAATGCGCGTGCATTTATGAATTTGTCATTATAAAATACAAGACTCCACATAAGTTTTTTATATAGCAATATTAGAAATACATCATTATTTGCATAAATGTTTAGAGTTCAAATTTTGACAATATTAATTTATTTTGTTGTATTTTTTCTGCTCTTAAAGACAATGATATATATGAGTAAACTAAAAAAAAAATATACACACCACTGTAAGTTATTGCTACATTTAGAAACTAAATTGGTAACCAACTATTTTTTAATCGTATTCCGTTCAGAATTATTTTTTAAAAGAGATGAATATTTATTATTGAATTTGAAAACAATAGCTATTAAGAACAAACGAGTTTGCCGTCTATGAGATAATGAAATTCGATACTTGTTACATTTTTTGATTATTATAATTTGCACAAATTTTATTAAAATTATGTTCCTCAAGTATATATTAAGACAAATATGTATTGTTAAATTTTAATATTATTAAAATATATGCATATTATGCAATATATAGTTTATAGGCAAAATGTACTATGTTTATTAGCAATATTGTAAGCAAATATGCATTAGAAATAATTCAAAACTTTAAATAACTTTTTAATTATTAAAAGATAATCAAAATAATTATTTTTTGTTGTATAACTAATTTCGTTAACATTTTAAATTTTAATACCTAAAAACAAATTGTGCTTTTATAAATATTTTAGATTCTGAGAGGAGTAATACTTTTGTATTGATATTTTACAATAATGTGTTTGAAAAAGAAAATTTTTCTGTCATTTACATTTGCATTTATTGATTTGTAAAAATACTTAGATTTTTAACTTGAATATGTTTTTTGATAAGTAGCAGGGCAATGAATCAAATTGGTGCTTTGTTGTAAATGAATTTTATTAAAATTAGTATATTCTATGCATGATATAATTTTCAAAATATTTTAACTAATTTTGAGCTATTTATATAAATTTGAAATATTTTAATTTTATTTCTATACATTTTGATAAAAAATATATTTGGTCGATATAGAAGCAAAACAATATTAATAATATAGGTTTCTCATAAGTTGTTACTAAATTAATTTGAAAATACTAAAGGTACACACTACATAGGCATATTTTGATGATGAATTTTATAAAATTTCAAAATTTTCAAGTTATGTGAATACAGAATATGTGATTAATATATATCGTTATTTAAAACTGTAAAACCATGTTTAGTAATAAATAATTTAACGTTATTTATTTATAATTATTAATTCCATACCGACATATTATTATACCAAGTATTTAAAGTCAAATGGTGTGCTATGTTCGTAGTACTTATTTATCATTTAAAATTAGTCGTCTTTGACAATAATATTAGGAAGTTAATAATACGAACATAATATGACGTTGTATACGTAATAGTGAAAAGTTTCAAATTCCCGTGAATAATATTTTTTAAATTATAACAAAATATCTAAAGTTGTTATTTTTTATTTAAACACACTATTTTTTCAACAATTTAACTTTAAATGTTTATAAAAAGTAAATGGGGCATAAATAATTTTGTTATTTTTAGAATTATGTTAAATTAACTTTCAAAAACCTTATATTTAAAGTTACAGTGTCTTGGCTAATGAAATTGAATAGTAATAGTAACATTGTTACCTAAAAAATCTTTTTTATATTTTTGAGGATTTGATCAATGAAATCAACATTTGAACTTTAAACTAAAAACGGTTAAAAACTTCGAAAATGTGAAGTAGGAACTATAAATAATTTAAAATGTATCTAAAAACTATAAAAATTAATAATAATAATATATTATAAAGAAAATAATTAATTTAAGTAATAGTGAAATTAAAAGTTTCTAAGGTTTAAATTTTTTGAATTATACCAGACCAAATTAATAATAGTTAAATATCAAACGTACTCAACATAGTATGCCAAAACTTTATGGAAAATAATTGTGGGTTTTTACTAAATGTCCTTAATAAATCGATTAATAACAGTTCTTGTTATAGCTAGTATTATAATTTTAAATAATGAGTGTAATATTATTACTACTTAAATACTATACTTAGTAAATACTTTTAAGTTAAATACTATTAAATAAGTCATAACATTTATTTTGCTTAAGTCTTTAGCGGGTAATATACTTCAAATTTGATCACGTATTTATAAAGATTGAATTAAATAGTAATTATTTTCAGAGAATTTATTTAGATAGAGTCGTATTATTTTAGAATTTTGATTCAGAATGAAAATTGTGTCAAAGTAAACTGACTAGAATTTAATGTGAGTTAAATTGTTTTATAAACTAAAAGTTTTAATATACATAATAATATCATAATAATTATTTATTGTTTATTGAACTATTTAAGTCTACCTATACTAAATAATTCTATACAATACATCAATCGTCATGTATAACTAATGACAAACGTTTCGACCCACAAATTGATACTATTTAGTTTTGTTTTCGTTCGAAAGCATAAATCGTAAGTTCTATACTCATGGATGGCAGCTACCCAGTTTGTCCAGGCAAACATGTTGGCAAGATATTGCAATTTCTCGCGGAGCCGCTTAAACATTATGTCTATACAGTTAACGGTTCCATACTTTTTCTTTTCTTCCTACTAAATTTTGAGATAGACTAGATCGATATCGACCGGTTTGGATTACACGCATTTATTGTGATACAAATATCATGTGATCAGGATTTTCGTGGACAAAGAATATTGATTCGTTGGCATCTAGCTGTCATCGGCCCACTTGCGTCGTTTACAAACGCATTATGTCACGAAACCTTTATCAGCAAAGTTTTTAGTAACTTTAAACTTCGAGGAATTCGATTGATTAAAATCAGGACTGTTAATTTAATGCACTTTAAAATTATTGAATGTGCATAAATAAAGACAAACTTACATTCTAAAGCACTTAAAAGACGATAAATTACAGTATTTAAAAAATAGTTAAAATAATATTTCAAATAGATCATTGTCGAAATTTATTTATCTATTAGTTTATGCTATTCTGTCGTACATAATTTAACTATTTATAGTACTCACTATACTATTTTTTGTATTTAAAAATAACTATCGTATTTCCAAAGTAGAACGCAATTTTTATTTTTTTTTTATTTTTATCGAAATTCGTAAATATTTATTTAATTGAATCAACGTTCACAAGTCGAATTCATTTAGTTTCATATTAACTCGATTGATTATTGTTGTGCATGCATATTATAATAATATAACTACACTGTATTCTAATATAAGATATACAACCAGTGATTAAACCCGCATCCATATGGTCAAATTATGACCACACACACACACTCACACACACACACACACACACACACACACACACACACACACACACAACACATTTACTGTCTGTGTAATGAGTATAATATTATGATATAGTGTGTACATGAAATATACACAAAGCGCTTACACTTTAAATTCGACGACGATCGCCGAGACTGACGACGGAGGCTTATAATATATACTTACGACTATAACCGCAAGTGTGTATATAATTAGAAAAACACTGCATGTCCCTTCACCCCTTCCATACTCACCCGATGACCGCCGAAACCGTCTTCTTTTTATCCGCCGTTCACTACTGCAACAATACGCATATGTATATAATATATATATATATACAATATACATGAACGAGTAAAAAAGTACATTTCGTATTGTGATATATATCTATATTATACGCGTATATCGCACTCGTTTATAAATTAGTTATTATTAGTAAAGTGCGGTGGCGGCGCGTATTGGCAGCCGGCGGCGGCACGCCCGTCTTAGAACTTTGGCGCTCATTGCCATTGACGTCGTCGGCATTGGATATATTATAATATTAGGTACCTCTACGCGGCGATACGAATTGATGCATCGTTCCGCAATCGCTACACCGGTGTTAAGTCCGTCACTTCGGTCGCGTATCGTCCGTCGATTATAATTCAATAATACACCTATACAAAACACGATATCGTCACATTATTATGTAGGTACGTATTATTATTATTATTATTACCATAATATTTTTATTGTCATCATATTCGATCGAACGTCGATACTACGATATTACACATTCGTGATTCGATACGTTTTTTTATTACATAGATTTTGATTAAATTACTCGCGTCTTCTGTTATTAAATATTGATAATAATTAATAAACGTCGGCGTGCGAGTATAATCAGGTTAATAGTTTTTAATGGACGACCACGACCGTAAAATTATTAAGAAATACGAATTAAATAAAAAAAAATCTACGACAACGAATACTGGAATACAATTAATTATACTGTTACAATGCATCAAATCGAGCTGAAGTCTCACGTAATATAATATTATGAACGTAGGCATTATTGATGTTATTAATTTATATATATGTACCAACACACGATTTACTAAATATTTATAAGTACTATGATTTATGATTGGGCATTAAAAATAAAATTGTAAACAGTATTTTTTTAATTTGATAAATAAAAAAACAAAAACAAAAAAGTAATAATAATCAACTATTACCTTAATAAGGCAATTATTATTATAATAATATAAGTATTAGATGTCAAGTAGGTTACTACGATATGTGTGATAAATTTTAATTCAATGATATAACATTGTATAGGTAGGTACGAAAAACAATTCTGAGCTAAGTCAGTTTATATCACTAAATATATTGTTTGCCAATATTATTTTATCTAGTTTTAAGTAAGACTATGATTTTTGTATTTTTTTTTTTGTGTGTTTCTTTAATCGTGGTTTCAGATAGATAATAGATAATTTGATCTATCAGACTTTTAGTATTATAGCAGATTTATATAATTTTTTCAAAAATATTGTATTTATTATATAATTTGTATTTCATTATTAAAATAATATATGTTTTTATCACATTTTATCAAATTTTATAACACAATATTAAATTTTAATAACATTTTTCTGTAATTGCCATAAAAAAATAAAAATATACTTAAGTACCTACTTAAATAA
This sequence comes from Melanaphis sacchari, assembly GCF_002803265.2. Lineage (NCBI taxonomy): Eukaryota > Metazoa > Arthropoda > Insecta > Hemiptera > Aphididae > Melanaphis > Melanaphis sacchari. The sequence goes on along the minus strand of NW_020271172.1, from coordinate 224,745 downwards.
TATTTTTAAATAAATCAAAAATATTATTGTGTATAGTAAAAATTCATATTAATATAAAATACATAAAAATTTAAGTTCCCACAAATGATGTTTTTAAATTATAATCAAATAATTAACATATTATTATTGTTATTTATCGTTTAAACAAGTAATTTCGTCCAAATTGGAACTTAACATGTCTATGAAAAAAAAAATTGACTATTCGTAAATAGGTATATTTATTAAATTTCATGATTTCAGTATAAGCTATTCATGAAGAATCTTGAATTAAATTCATATTTTTTTCGATTATGAAAATAAGTACTTGGATTTTTAAGTTTAACTTCTCTAAAGTACAAACTAGATTTAATTTTATAACTAAAACCACCCTCATTTAAAAAAATTGAAATATTTTATTGACAAATCAATTTATACTCATTCACAAAAAAAAAAGAATACATCGTGATAAAATTAATTTATTAAAGCTTCGCTCAGAATCTAAAATACAATAGTGTATTACACAATATAGCATTTATATTAATGGATTAGGTTTTTTGGTCTTTGTAGTGTACAGAATGAGTGTTTTATTTATTATTCAGTTAAATAATTAAATAATAATTACCAATAATATGGTAAAATAGTCCATTAATTTCTCTTGAATCTTTATATTAAATAAAGTACATTATATAAAACAGTATAAAGGTAAATTAAATGATTTGCTTTATTATTTAAATTATTTCCTAAATTAAATTTTTATACTATAATTAAAGGAGTTTTGGGACTTTAAAAAAATTATAGATAATTTTATTAAAAAAAAAGTTAACTTATGACATTTAATTAACCGTGTAAAGTTTAAAAGTTAAAAACAAGGCAATAATTTTGTATATAAAACGTACATATACGTTGTATATGTATTAAAGGGTTAGCAGTAGTATTCAAAGAGTCTTATATTTTAATAAATTCTTAACAGTATTGAGCAATAACTAATAAGTTGTATTGATGCTATATAGTTTTTTAATTTTGTTTTAGTCTTTTGTACGTAAAATATCAAAACAAGTTCATAAAAAGTAGCGAATAATACAATAATGTTATGAATGATTGACAAGTGATTTTAGAGTCAAAAAATTCATTGTAACAAAAAAAAAAAAAAATAAAATAATGTTTTTGAGTAAACCAACATTTTTACCAAATCAAAATATTTAAATTTCAATCAACTCAAACTGCAACAATTTTTTAAAAAATTTGGAAAATTAAGTCAATTAAAAAACTGTAGTTATCACTTATCAGTGGTGTTCTTGTAGATCGTTTAATATTATGATACATTACAACCAAGAGAAAATGTATTTCATAATATATTAACACTATTATTTTAATATTTATTTTTTTACCCGTAGAGACAATAACTATAATCAAACTACCATTACGGCTGAAATCAAAGACGGACCCATCGAAGCCACAACGGGTGGTGCTGTCTCGGAGGCGGCAACACCCCAGATCGCGGTGCAAGTGGTCAAAGACGCTGGCAGTGCCAACGGTGTAACCACTGTAACAGAAACCACTATAGAGAACGGCACCAATAATATGGAAATGCAGATTGATGATGAGATCGATGAAGACGACGGCGAACGGTATTCGTCGTATTCAATGTCATCGGCGGAAGACGAAAACGGCAGTGACGGTAGCCATCAGGTCCCTGTTACAAAAGTTACGTGCCACGAAGACGAAATTGACTGTAATAAAGACTATAAAACTCAAAGCAAAGACCAAAGTTGTAACGGTGCTGCGGCAGACGCGACCGCTTCGCCACCTCCAGACGTCATAATGCATCACAACAGCCACGATGTCATCAAGCGGAAAGGTTCGCGACGAGGCCGTCGCAAGCGCCAGTCGTCCATTGCCGTTGCGGCCGTAAGTGATCCATCAGACGTCCAGATGATGCCCGCGGCCGGTACGGTAGGAGAAGAGGAAACGCCGGTAGAGATGAACGCGACGAGTACTGTAATCGACACTACTACAACCGACCCGTCGACCAACGAAGATAACACTAACATGAAATGCAGCAGCGACGACAACACTGCCAAAATCGTCGACAGCGATGCTATCGACGATGGTACGACGGTCGTCGAAACCTCCTCCACTAATGACGACAGTAATCACCAGTCCACGTCGACGACTGAACTGCAAACACCAGAGGTATGGTCTTCGGACAACGGGTTAATTGTATTTCATTGGTTTCCCCTTAATGACACGTTTTTTTTTTCTTTCTTTATAGCGGGCGCATACGGCAAAAATATACCCAACTTACGGAGTGGCGCTTTTGGAGCGGACGGAAGACATGGATGGCGCCGTAGCACATGGTATCAACGTGGATACTTCAATATTGGAAGACTTCGAGTGGAAACTCAGCGAGGTGCACCGGCAATGGAAATACCGCCTGTTGGAGCAAGAGCGTAATCTGTCTAACGAGATGAACAAGCGGCAACGCAACGTGGATGAAGAAATAGAACGGCGGGCATTGGTGCTTGCGGATGAGATGGTGAAACGCGAACACAGAATGGCCGAGGATATAGTGGAACACGAGCGGCAACTCAAGAGCGTGTTAGTAAGACGGGAACGGGATCTTGATGAGCGGACGCCCTCGGAAGCGATCAGACGTAAGCATGAGTTAGAGGCGTCGGCCAAGACCCAACTAGACGAGCGGAGACAAGCGTTAATGGCTGAGGTGGAGGCAAAGGCGGCCAAGCGAGAGAGGGAGCTCAAGATGGAGACAGAAGAGGCGATGGCAGTGGCGAAACGTGAGCGCCGGTTGGCCGCGGTGGAGGCTGCGAAACGCGAACGGGACGCCGTGACGACGGCGTTAACGGAAGCTGCGAAGCGAGAGCAACAGATTTTGGCGGACGCGGAAAAGCGGGAGCGGGATATCAAGGCAGAGGCGGAACGTCGGCAACGGGAAATGGTCGAAGCAGAGGTGGCCAAGGCGGCTAAACGGGAACGCGAACTTCGGGCAGAATGGGCGGCCCGGGAACGGCAACTGGCCGCTGAGTCGGAAGAACGTGAACAGCGTGCGGTGGAGGCAGCTGAAAGGCAGGTGCGTCGGCAGTGGCGACAGTCGGAGAGGGACGCAAAGGCTGAGAGCAGGAAAGCAATGGAGGAACAACAGGAGCGGGCTGAGCGTGAACTAGCCGAGGCACGTTCGGCGTGGGAACGCGAAAGAGCTGACCGAATCGCCGCACTGGAAACAAGAGTATGTATACGTTTTGTATTGCCATTTCAGTGTGTGGTATGATAAAAGTAGTTTTGTGCAAACCATCAACTAATCGTTATCATTGTGGTTAGTGTTTTGTGTCGATAAATACCTGCGGTGCTAAAAATACTGCACGCGTGACTAATTTTTCTTCTTCTTTTTTTTCTTAAATTTCGTCAATGTCATCATAAATTTTTAAGAAAGTCAAACAAAATTATAATAAAAATTTGGGACATACGTCGTTTAGTATTATTGTACGAGAAACACAATTCTTTAGTAACGTTATACTTAATATCGTCGGAGTTCCCTGAAAGAAATTTTAAAATATTTACATTTTACAATTTAAAATTGTTTAGCCAAATAATGTTCAATGTTATGCTCCTTATAATCGCAATTATAGATATGTTATCTATAGTGGAGCAAAAAATCACTTAACAACATGTTATGGTTACAACAAAATGTTGCAATAATTAATTTTAATGATTGATGACTATGAAAATATCAAAATATAACGATTATAAAATAGTTATCGCTTGAATTTAACATCAATTTATTAAAACAGATATAATTTAATTTTTAAGGTGGAAAGATTTAATGGTTGATATTATAGTGATATGTTTTGAAAATTGTCTTGATAGCTGTGGTTAAAAAAAATGTCGAATTGATATAAAATATGTCTTACATTTTTCCCTCATAATTAAAATATGAATATTTCTGAAATTAATATTAATATATTTTTTTTTTGGCTAAACTAACATAAAAATATTTTACCAAATTCTGTACATAATAATTAAATAGCACAGATTAGATTTAATATAAAAAATAAAATATCATAATATTTTTAAAGATCTGAGTAATTTGTATTGCTTTTATGTATTAATTTCTTTTTTTACGTTTAACATATTGTATAATTTCAGTAATTTCTAAATAATTTCGTTTCCTTCTTTAGTTCTATTACTAAAAATTGGAATGGTATAAAAACATTTTTTTATTTCATGTTACTTTATTAAATTTATTTATAACTCATCTTAAGTAAAACTTATTAAAGAGTTAATTTATAATAGATATAGTGTTTATCTATATATTTTAGTACTGTTTTCAATTTCTTTCACCAAATAATTGACACGTTAAAAATTGACTCGTGAAAACAAAAATAAAAACGTAATCTTATTTTGTTTCAAAATAGTAACGATGTATTAGGTACCTACTTATTATAGTTTAATTGATATCATCTATGCTGATTCAAATAACATAGAATTACAATAAATTAAAATCAATAAAATAACTTTTTTCCATAATTTAATAATATATGATATCTAACTAATAAACTCATATAAAATTTAAATAATAAAAGGTATGTATATACTGTAAATATAAAGAAATCTAAGTATATATATTGTATATTATATTATCAACTTTATAATGGCTTTTTCTAAACATGTTACGATACTAGAAAACAATTTATTGTGCTAAAACAGATTATGATTTTGTGCTCAAACGTGTTGTGTGTTGGAATAAATTTCTTAAATGTGTTGTAGTCCTTTATATATTGTCAAAATTTTAAAATTTGAACAATTAAAATATAATTAATTAATTACCTACTAAATGATAATAAATATCTTCAGAAAATGTACTATGTATTTTTTTAGTTATAGTTATTCTATTATAATTATCCAATAATTGGTAAATGTTTTTATATGATACTTTAAAATTCATAAGTTCTAAGTATTTATATCATATTTATAATCATTTGTAAAAAGAAAAAAAAAATTAAGGTGTAATTTGACTAATTAACGAGTTAAATATACCTTTGTAGGAATAGTGTGTTTTTTAATTAGGAAATTTAAAAAAAAATTCAAGCATTAAGCAATATCTTTTATATTTAAATGTTATCATACAAAGTCTTAAAATTATATAAAAACCACATTATATAAATAAATAGATAAAACCATACATTTTTTTTTAAACATTTCATCACTTTCTTGGCATCAATTAGCATAATATATATTGTACATATGGTTAATTCAAGACAGTCTTAATTTATGCGCTAATAATAAGTATATTTGAAAATTCAAAAATAATTAATCTAAACATATTACTCAATATTGTCAACTATTCAATATCATTATAGTAATGAATACTTATTTTTTTGTTTTCCCTTGATATTTTAAAACAAAGGAAAAAATATTTTTATTTTTTTTAAAGCACTATACTTAAATTTGATTATCGTATTTTTATTTCTGTTTGCGTTCAATGTAATTACTATGTTATGATTGAAATATTTAAATTTTAATAACTAATAGTTACGCTTAAAGTTATACTAATACCAAATAAATTGTACTAACTTAATATATTTTTATTAATTTTATAATTCTTAAAAATTTTAAAGATTGCTGTATAATGTTTACGTATATGGTATATAGATTTATTATGGGTAAATTATTTTAAGAGAAAACTATGTCTCCAAATAAAATAAAAATTGCTTCAAGTTAATCCACTTTATTATACCTTGTGGTAGGTGTGTAATAAATTATATTGATTATTTAACACTAAAATATATGTGAAAATTTATTAATTATTGTATATTTAATAAATATATTATACTTATTATACAGCTATGATTTAATGAACTTCAGTATTTTAATATTCTTTTGATATATGTTTTTCATAATAAAAATAGTTTTACTTTCAAAGAAAAAAATAGTAAATAAAACAATTTTCATAAACGTAGATAAGATATTCCACGGTTTGCTATACTTAACAAAATCACTTTGTATTTTACACGTCAATCATGCAAATGTGATCGACGAATGAAGTTTATATAATTACAATTGTTATTGCGCAGTGGGCTGAGCGCATGAAGGATGCTGTTCAAGCGGAACAAGCTAGGGGAGAGGCAGCAGCGGATGAGTTACGGCGCACCATTCAAGAGGAACATAAGCTAGTTGTGGCTAGTGCCAAGGTAGAGGCGGCCGCCGAGGCTTGTAACAAAGCTCGGGCCGAAGCAGATGCCGAATTGATTAAGCTGCGCCGAGCTGTAGACACGACGGCGCTGTGGTACGAGGACTTACTTGACGAGGCTCGTGCTGAACGGGACCGATGCATAGGTAAGTAAAAGACGGTCAAATAATATTATTACGACAGTGAGAAACTGCTTCAATCGTTAATTATTTTAAAAATAAAGCATTAACTGATTGTACTTTGTGTCTTTGCGTAGAAAGGGCTGATGAAGCGGAACGGAAACATTCAGAAGCGGAACGTCAACTGTTAGAAGCGGAACGGAAACAGTCAGAAGCGGAACTGAGACAGTCAGAAGCGGAAATGAAAGAGATAGAAGCGGAACGGAGACAGTCAGAAGCGGAAGATAAAATGAGAGAAGCAGTACAGAAACAGCGTGAAGCGGCATGGATCCAGTCTGTAGAGGAATTGAGGGCGCTGGAAGCTGAAGATGCCCAAAAGAAAGCAGAGAAAGATATGATGAATGTTTCCAGATGGTTGTCGGAAGTGGAGAGTGATCTAGCCATAGCTAGGAACAATAATGTCAGCCTGGAAAATATGTTAGCACAGTCAACCAATCGGCAGGTAGAAGCTGAGAACCAATTGCGAGAGGCAGAACAAAAAGTGATCGAATTGGAAATACAGTTGGCCGCCACCCTGGCGGGGAAATATGCTAATAACCGTAACAATGATGAAGACAAGGAAGAGAATAACGATGATGACGATGACGGGGACATTGAAAGTACAGTTACAGGCTGTGGTATGGCTACCGACGAGGATGACATGAATGGTGAAACCGAGCCGAAAAGCTGCTGCGCTCGGGCTGTCAAGTAAGCTTACTTGTTTACATAAAATAATATTATGGTCGTGTCATTTGGGGGGGGGGGGGGGGCTTAATATATCAATTTTTCTTATATTTTCTCGTTTACCTTTGCTCTTAACTATGTAAGGTCAGTTACCCTATTATTACTTTTTTATAGTATTCTGTGCTCCATCTTTTTTTTTAGTCAATTATAATATAATATACTAATAACAATGGCTATTTATAAATACATTTAATTCTGCTATACTGTATGCCGAATTCGTCAATTATCTTTGTAGGGTCTTACAATAACTCTGAACTAAATTTCCTTTACAATTTTTGATTGATATCAATAATAAATGATGATGACCCGTAGTAATCATAGATGTCTGATTCTTCTTATTGTCGAAAAACTTCTTTCCGCTGATTTTTTTATCATATATTAAAATAGTTATTGACTATTCGTTAATGAATGTTTTTCTTAAAAGCATTTGAGGATCATCGATTAATTTTACATTTATTAATGGTTTGTAAAGATAGATAATTATTTTCGACATTAAATATGTTCGATATACTGCTCTACGTGTACTTACACAATACTCGAATGTATTCACATTTAATAATCAGAGCCCAGTATATTTAATAAGATAAATAGATAAAAAAATTCTAGTTTTTAATTTAAAAATGTATATTTTGGGTATATTTAAGGGTTCAAAATTAAGGGTAGGCTCGGACATATCAACTAGACATGCTTTTGGTCATTTTCATTGTCTTTGAGTTACTCATTTTTATAACGTGATCTATTCGTTTCAACCTACTTTTTTATTTTGTATATTATTGACAATTTACACAATTCATACACTTTCACTAGGTAATAAATTCAATTTTTATTTTATTCTTCCTAGTTACTCCATATATTCTCACGTTAATTTTGCTTTTATCGTTAAAATTCGACATAAAAATCTTGCTATTTATTTTAAATGATAGCTTAGTGTTTACCAAATAGAAAAGTGTACATTATATGATACAGTTTGATAATTATGGACTCATAAAAAATAAATTAACATTTAATATTTCTATAGTTTAAAATTTTATTATGCATGAGTACAGAAGGTAACTTAAAGTAGGTATGTGATAAGAATTAAAACATTCTGATAAGTTACTCGTAGAATGGCTGTGCATAATCAAAATTTTTTTCATACCACTTACTAAATTTTAATTATTGATATAATAACTGTACAGTGTATTAAATATAAAATGTTATGTTGACCTAGGAAACGAGTTGCACAACTGATTGTTTCACATGGTCAGCGTATGGAAGAGCAGCGTGAACGGCATGCGCGGCAGATGCGTCGACAGTTGGAGATGTTAATGGACCAACGCCAACAGCAGCAGCACCATCAGCAACAAAAGAACGAACAACCCGAACAGTCCCAACACCAAAAACAACCCCAAAACCAACAACAGCAAAAGGAAGAACATAAGCAGCAACAGCAGCAGCAGAAACAGGATGAGCAGGATGAGCAATGGCAACTTCAGCAGCGAAGACGTCGACCCCGCGGAGGTGGAGGCGTTAGTACAGAAAAAACGGACGCAGGCAGTGACCGCAGACAACAACCGCGTTCGTCACCGCCTCCTTGCAATGGCGGTAGCGGAAGTAGCAGTAGCAGCCGAAATAGCCGACGCCGGAATAAGCATCGGCAACAGCAACAGCAACAGAGCCCAAATCATCAGGGACCTTCGATTCCGCTTAGACCATCTGACAGACCAACCGCATGACAAACGACGAACGCCGCTAATTTTTCATATTTTGTACTCGTATGATAATTGTTTTTATTACGTGGCATGAGCCCACGTTTATTTATAATTATTTATTTACGATTTTATTAATTTGTACTGATTTATTGGGTTTTTTTTTTTTTTTTATAATGCGTGTATTTCAAAATTACTTATTTACTATTACTACTATACTTATTATATTATATAAACATAATTATATTATAAGTACACCGTGGCCGCTGTCGTTAATGTAAACCGGCCACGAACACGCCCCTCAGAGACGATGAGTTTCTCAACCCTCACCCTAAATCACTTTCCTTTTTTCATAATAAAAAACTTAAAGCACATGGAATACGATTGAATATTGTTTGATCTACACACGGCTTTTATTTTATTCAAGCAGCAACTAAATCTATATACACATACATTATAACTATAATTCATAAGTAGTCATATTAAAATAGTTAATATTTTATAAAACTATTAACAGTAAGATGTCTATTGCCTATTTGGCTAATCGAATACCGTAGACTGAGTAAGAAGAGAGTATGGCTGATATTAAACGGTAAAATAACAAGAGGAGTAAATATACTTTTTTGTAACATTGGTCTAATATATTACATCAAGTAAAAAAAAGTTGTATAATTTTAGGTACCACAAAGGCACGTAATCGTTAAATTTTGAAATGATATTGGTAAGTTTATAGAGATGAACAGTGGCTGTTTATTTTTAAAAATAAAATAATTAATTGTTCTTGTATTTAGTCATGTGAAAAATATTAATAGGGATATTATCATTTAATTTTTAAATCATCAGTTATCACTCTAATCTCTAAAGTATAATCGGCAAACGAATTGTGATATCTAAATTAAAAACAAGCGCTGCCGTTGGAAACTGACTCCGTTGAAGTTTTTATCGTGTAGATAAATGCTGTATTATATAATATTAAATACAGAAAATCAGAATAATTATTCATTCTCACGAGTTTACGATTATACATTTACAAATGTATAATAGTAAATTTTAATTTATAATAATTATTAATTATAATTGTATTACTTTTGTGTACTCGACCACCTATGACAATTAAATATACAATTATACCGAGAGTAATGAACGTTAAGGCGTTGTGTATAGGCAATATGGTATTACATTTATGGAGGAAATGAAAAATAAATAATTTTGATGGTACTCTATTCGAAATGTGAGTTAATATGTTCAGGAAATGATTCACGTGAAAACAATAATGTAAAATGTAGAGGTAAAGCTTGATGAATGCAATGATTTGCGATATTAATAATTTACAATATCGTATTCAATTATTTAAACATAATTTTATTAGACATACACATTTACAAATGATTGGGAAAGTAAATTTTTTTTTCGGATGAAATAAATACAAAAATTATAGAAAAAACAATTTCGATCTATAATTACATTGTGATGTACAGCTCAATTGTGCCATATCCATTGAGTTGTTTACAAACAAATTCTTTAGGTACATATAAAAATTATTTCATTATATGGCTTTAAGTATCATAAAAAAATAATAATTCATAGTTACATAGAAAAAAGTAGTTTTTTTTACATCTACTATGTAAGACAATACATATTTATGCCATTTGTCACCACAACTACATGAAGGTTTCAATTAAACCGATAAACTCAATGCGGTATACACATATAAAATTCACAACTGACAATTTATTGTGGCTCACAACTTGGAATCTCATTGTTATAATATATGCGCGGGGCTGCATTTATGGAGTGATTTGGGAAGAGGAAAGAGGAGCAATAGTCCTATCATATTATGTTTGGAGGTGATATAATTTTTACGACAATTGTAAAAAATTTTCGAAAAAATTATTATTTATATTATAAATCAATTTTTTTAATATTAGTTCCCAAACTATAAACGCAGAACATTACTTTGCAGGTCTCCGATAACCGTGCTCGACGTGTATTATTTATTTTTAGCCATAATGTCGGAAAATTGATAAGTCGTTAAAAATAAGGGTTTCTTAAAATTTTGAAAAATAATTATAAGTATCTACAGTGTAGATTCTACACATTAGATAAGTACTTTAGGGAAGTATTAATCTGATCTACAACAGCAAATGACGATGTCGATAACGATGATTGAAGATATCGTTTCAAACAAGAACAACCTAGCGCAACTGCAACGTTCTGCTTATTACCGTGAGCACACAATTTTATTGTAATGTTAAGTTTTAAAATTGAAAACGGAAGTAAATTAATGCTGTAGAATGAATATTCGTATAAATCGTATGTAATTTTAAGGAAAAATAATAATACTATTAGGTGAAAATGTTTAAAAAAAATACAACATTAAAATGTCCGAGGAAAATTACTACGATTTATTATAAATCTGTGAGAAAACTAAGTCATCTAAAATATATATTTCGATAATTTCAGACGCTCGAAACGTTAAATGTGGATAACGACTTCCGAATCGCCGTCAGCAAACGATTTGGCAGTCTCAGGAAATACTTATCTAACGAATTCCTAACGATGTGACCGAATGCGGAGCGCTACTTTCCATTTTCAAAAACATCGCATTTTTAATAATATTGATAATAAATAATAATACTCTACGAGTATAGCGAATAAAATATATTACATAATAGAGATATGAAATTTAGGTACCGGTAAAAACATTTTCAGCCAATTTACTGGTAAGATTCGGGGAGTTATTAGTTTTTTTAAATTATTTATTTTTAGTCATTTTATCTACTTTACCTATTCCTAAAATTGTTAATTAGTGGGTTTAATTTTATAGTTTACATCATCAGTGAAAACAATATAAAATATATTGAACGATATCTGCGATATAAATGTATAATAATAACATAATATAATATAACTATAAAAGTATTAAATATTATATAATCTAATCTAACGTGTAAATTTAATGAAAATTTTATTAATAATGAATAACAGTTCATTTGTACACAAGTAGATATATCGGAAGTTACTCGATTTTAATAACGGCAAATAAAACTTCTGTACCATTTACCGAGCTCACAAATCGATGGCTATTCAGAGTTCACAGTAGGTACTTACTTTAACATCATTCAATAATTTTAATTTCACTAACAAATCTTTAGATCTTATCCATTTATACATTTAATACATACATTGTAATTTGTAATATTGTTCGCGTTGGCACAATCGGTTTGTTTTTTGTTCAACTATTAGTAATAATAGGTAGTGTTTATTAATTATTTCAATTGTTACGTAGGTACTTACTTGTCTGTTTTTCTTGTGCTTCAGTGTTGCGCTTCCGTCATTAAATGTTAACCGCAGTGCGCGCAGTTGATGCGAACTGTTTTCACGATTTTGAAACTCGCATGTTCAATAATTTATTTATCGGTTATTATAGCGAGTTCTATTTTTTGCAAAATCACTGTAACAATGTCATCAAAAGTATCTTAATTCTTGTTTTCTCGAAGTTATGTAGGTGGCACTGGAATAACGTTTCTATGTTCCGTCTAGTACATAATATTATGCTATTAAGCTTATGAAAACCGTTATTGGCCGCGGGCTTTGCTTTGTGATTTCCTCGTTTTTGGCGTCAAATAGCCCACACGAGTTTTTTTTTTCTGCGAAATTTACCTTACTGATATTTGTTTTTCGAGTTCTTTATTTTTTCTCTCTGTTGCTCATTTTCACTACCTAGTTCTTTAGGCAGCCCACTCTACTAGCCGGCTTGGCGAAAAAACTCATGGCCTTCTAAACACAGTTTTTCGTGTTGGTTAAGTTCGTTGGTTGTGAAAACGCGGTATCGTGCGTACAATTACGATCAATGTTGTGCGGTTAGCGGCACTCATTCGGTGTGCGAGATCACACCTGTGTTTCTTTTCATTGTAATTAAGTCAACTTATGTAATTACAGATATCGGCACCGCATGACACAATAACCATAACTTACAGGTACGTGGTGCACCACATAATAATTACGGCCAACAGGTCATATCAATATTATTTTGTATTGGATTTTTTTTATGTATAATACTGTAAAGGCAATTATTTTTTCTGTACATTATCTATTTACCACTCTTGTGATTTTTTATTGAAATTATTTTATTATTATACAGCCCACTGCCCTTAAATAATTGTTCATATTATTTTGGAGTCTCCTCGCTTTATATTAATATATTATACAAAGGACAATCCCTTCATTTATATCGTTGTAGTTGAATTGATTTTGGTTAATTAACGTTTTATGCGCGCGTTCCAATACATACAATGCACTTTATTATTATTATTACGCGTGCAAGTTTGTGAATACTTTTTAATCGTTTACCAGATCAAATAATAAATAAATTAACAAATAATGTATCGTTTTTAATAAAAAATCTTACATTAGATTTTTACTCAATAAAACAATATAGGTTTACAGAAATTTAAATTACAGTGACCTACTCATTGATGTATATACTTGACTTTTTTTTGATTACTACTGATTTTAGATTTATTTACTTGAAAAACCGTTTTTTTGGTGAGTCGATAAAATTCACATTAATTTGTGAATGTGTGCACTATTATGTCATGTGTTGATATTGTATACGACTTACTTTAATCCATGTGTGGGTAAGCAGGCTAGCCTGTATTAGAACCACATAAGTTGATTTTATAAATTATAATATATTATAAGATTTATGTTATAACACTTGTAACAATATCATGCAATCTTTACTTTACTCTACCGCGTGCATTGATAACATATTACATATTACATATTTACATTTATATGTTATATCATACAAACTAAAAAAATAAAAAAACGCTACACTTGGAATTTTATATTTTTTAAATATGCACATGTGTGTGTGTGTGTGTATGTGTGCGTGCGTGCATGCTGTGTATATATTTATATTAAATATTACTCAGTTTTAGTAATATAAAAATAAATGTACACATCGATGACTAGATCGACTATGTCTATACCACTGTGGTAGTATTGACATGACCTACATACAGATAAGTTGTTGTCGTCGTAATATACGTAAAACCTATTTCCGAAGTCGTCTCGGCAGCTGATGTTGCGTCGTCGATATGGTCATCACTCACCATATACCTACTCATAATTTATTAAACAGTCACACGTAGTATTGTATATTCAACCGGAATAGAAACCACCCAGTAGTGTGATGTGTAGCAATTTGAAAAATTGTCTTTTCGCAGTTTTTCTAAAAATTAATGATGTGTCAATGGTTTACCATGAAGTTAGTTGACTTTTTGTTGTTTAATATTTTAACGGTTATTTATAAAAAATTTCAGGTATTGTACACAATGCCTGATTAAAGTTAATTTCTTATTTTAACAATCGTTATAATGGTTATTATTATAAAAAATAATATTAGGTAATAGTTATTATTATAATAATATTTGTTTTATTTATTAGTTTTAAATACTACTTTTACTTTGTTAAATACAATTTAAATGTACTAATTTCAATATTGTATTTATTGGCCCGCCATTATAATGGTCATTATGCGCAATTTCCGAACAACTTAGACTTTTTTCTATATTTACCACCACTGTGCATGAGGCCTGATTTTATACTTTATCGGTAATATATATATATATATATATGGATATTATAGTTGGATATATTCTATGAGTCTGCATGTGCATTTTCTAAGTGCTTTAAGTCTTTAGGCTTTACGTAGTGCTAAAATTCTTTATCTTATTTTTATAAAAATTACTTGAACGCAATAAATAGCATATAATTTTAGTGCTGAATCTTCTTATTATAATATTTAAAAAAAAACCATAGTTATAAATGGATAAATTTGATTCCGATGTCATAAAAAATACGTTTTAAAAGATTTTTAAATTTATTGAGTTGCCAATAATATAAGTATATATTATATTATAATATAGGTATATGTGTGTGTGTATGTCATAATAATGTATTATAATTATATAATATAATAGGTACCTACGTGTATTTATGTTATATGTATCAGTTAGAAATGTTGATTATTATATTAATGCTAAGTAATTAAATATATTTTTATAAATTTAAATTTTTTATTTCATTATATAGTATTTAAAAATATGTATGTAAATTTCAGAAGGACAATATTTTCGAGAAAAAAAAATTAATCATAAGTAAAAGTAAAATATTAAATAACCTTGATAACACTTAACAGCATTATAAACCGCACAAATATTAGGTAATATTAATAGCTTGCAATATGTTTTATTTTATAAATAAAATATTTCCATTGAATGAATTTGTTACGTATATTTATTTATTGTTAATTAACGCAACGAGGGCACATAGTGCAGTATATAAAACTAAAAACTAGATAAAAATGATAAAATATAATAAAAAACAAAATAATAAATATTAAATCACTATTGAGATTACACTTAATAAATAATACCAGATTGATTTTGATAAAATATAATGCTGAAAGTTGACAAATATATTAATATCCATAAGATTATTTAAAAATTATCCGCTGTAATTTTTTAAATATATATTAACAAACAAAAATAAACGATAAGGGCAATTACATTTTTGAAATTCAAACTGCAATTTAGAATCATTTATGAGCATAGACATTTATTATCCTAAATGACTAAATAAATAATTGATTTAAAACGATAACCTTGATTTTTTATACTGATACATTATATAAGTGATTAATATTTTATTATTCAGAAAGTACATTTTATCTGTAATGATGCACTATTGCTAGAACGCCTGAAACGGTTGCCTATAAACTACGTACTTTAGACGACGAGTGGAGGTATTGAGCGGTACAAATCTATAGGGTGAAAATATTTGTCCACCGAAATATTAAATCACTATATGTAGTATAAACTCAACTAATTCACTAAATTTTAAAGCGTATAAAAAACAAACTATGTGTTTAATATTAAACATTTATGAATTAAACTTTCCAGAAATATATTCAGCATCATAATTACTAACTGAAACTTGGGATTTTTTGATATTTTAATTTTAAATGTTTGGGAAACATCAATTTTATTTGGAATACAATATGACTATAATTAAAATTAAATCACAAGCTATTTTGAAATTATAGTTCACAATGAATAAAATGTAGACAACCCGACTTTGTATACGTGCTTTAAATTATCGATTATGAGATTGTATGGGTCTGTGGTCTGAGCCCTGAGCTATAATATTTGATTTTGTTTTTGACATCAAAAGCTTTCGTGTCATGAACATGTATAGGTTATCGGAAAGTTTAAAGATTATGTTTAATTAAATTTAGGTATCAACAGAAGATGGTTTTGCCGCCGGGTACCACCACCATTGTCTATATATATATATATATATTACAATGTGTTTTCAATTAACGCGGAGATCGTGTTAAGTCAAATTGATCACAAAGTTTAAGTGAACTTCACGTTCAATCGAAATCGTGTCTATACTTTACGTCGTATACGTTTTATAATCAAATGTAGATTTTAGGGCTTGTCAAAAGCACTTGTCTGGAAAGCATAGACAGAGTGACAGTCGAGTAAACAATTATAAACAATGTCATGATGGTATTAAGGGGTGATTCATTGCTTAGATACATACATGCGTTGATAAAGCCGTTCAAAGTTTGACGTCATCATTACGCCCTATTTCTAATCATATTATTTTAAATCCACAGTTCTGATCAAAGGAGCGCGTTTGTCGACAATATACATTATATAATACGTCAAGTTCACAATTTTAGGAAGCTTTAAACAACTTTGTGTATAGAAAGTTATTTTTCAACCTAAAATACACTCGTCATAGCATAATGTACTTTAAATAGTAGACACGAGAAGTCACCAATAGGAAATAAAATATCACAGATAATATTTGGAGGTTGATCCAGTTATCTGTAGGTTGAATATAATGTTGCATGCTGCGTGCGGCTTATGTTTTATATGGATAACTTTTTTAGAAATATTTATATTTTTGATTATAATTTAATATGCATCTAATCAAAATTAGCTTTAGTGTTGTTGGATTTAAACATATTATTGTTTCTTTATCAAGAAGTAATTAAAAACTTTCTACTGGTATTAATAAAATTTTAATAATCAATACATTTAGAAAAACCCAATATTATTTGGATCATTAATTAAATGTCTCTACATATATTTTCAGTGAATTTGAGATGGAAATTTCAAATCAAACATTAAACATTTTATTTTATTTAATAGGTTAGCTAGTATACAGCAAGCAATGGCACAGGAAACAATATATTTTTTCGTTCAGAGAGGGTTTCCAAGAAAAAATAAATATATATTGTACGTGCTTGGCTGAAGGGCTGTATAAAAATATTGTCAAATGGATGAAGAGTGTTTTTTTACGTGTCTAAAATATTAAAATTATTATTCACCTCGCACACATGCGTTACCGTGAACACTCGTGTGGTAAGATATATTAAGATAACAAGTATTGTATCATACCTACTCAATATTCAAATTTGAGTACTCAATCACTCCGGTTGGCACCCAGACACTTATTGTGCATATGGTGTCGAAAACCTTTATATTATATCACATAATGATATGACTAGGTACTCGTATCGTTGAAAACTTGTTCAAATTTCCGCGTATGGTTATAATCGAAAATTGAATTCACGTCACCTTAAGAGTTCTTTGTCATATTATTCGCCGTACATATTATATCATTTTTGAATATATTATATATATATGCATACATATCCAAAACCCGTGAGTATATTTGTTCATTTGAAATTCGATGCTCATGCGTCATATGCGTCACATCAATGGGGTATGTGAAATTGATATATGACGAGGGTAGATTTGCCATTCTACACTTGCTGTGAGAAAACAAACATGGGTTTGCGTTAGGTTGTCTACAGTATATTTATATGCATTGTTATTTTATACATTGAGTGCTTTTGTCATTAAAAGAGGAGTTTCAATGTTTTTGTTTATCCAGCTGAAAACACAAACTGAACGTGAACCAAAAGCACACACAAGTTATTATAAATTGAATATACAGAAAATGTAT
This sequence comes from Melanaphis sacchari, assembly GCF_002803265.2. Lineage (NCBI taxonomy): Eukaryota > Metazoa > Arthropoda > Insecta > Hemiptera > Aphididae > Melanaphis > Melanaphis sacchari. The sequence continues at coordinate 206,917 of NW_020271172.1, read as the reverse complement.
CGCAATAATATTTTTTCTACACATTTTATTGAGGGCTTGAGGTTAATAATTTTAACTCGCTTATAAAAATTGTTAATATAAAAAAATATAACATACGATAAATAATATTTCCTAATGATTTTTTTTTTTATTCTTAAACACTATAAACTTAAATTTAATTAATTAATTTATCTACCAATAAATTATTTTATACATCTAAAAATAATTAATATACGCAATAGTATATTTTACGTATATCTAATATGCTACGTAATAGCAATTAGTTACTTTGAATCTTCGAATGATTTAGGAATACTATTAAATATTTTACCACGCATATTCGTATAATAATTACGTATCGAATATGATTAGGCAATTTAATATTTTTTTATGTTAAAAATTAATTATTGATTAATTTTTTACTCGCACACATCATATAGATTCCGAATCTCGTCATGTTTGCAAGTGTATTACCTACTGTTATTTTATGTCTGGCGTATAAATTTTAAAACATTTTAATCTAATTGTGTTGTATATTTTTTAATTTAAGATTACTGTTTTGATTCATATAATTACTGATATACCTACACTACGATATTTTTAATAATATAATAGGTATTCAATAATACTATTTATATGTTAAAAATAAAATCTAAATAAATCTTAGTACATAATGTGTTTTTTTTTCTACTAGAAACCCTATAATGGTGTCACTATATATTAAAATCGCAAACGTAATTATAGAGTAGAGACATATTTGAAAAAGCCATTTCTTTTTTTTGTTTACCAGAGGCTATGTATTTTAAAATACTAATGGAAATAAAAAGCAATTTATGTCAGAACGTATTATTTCAACTTTGATCGTCTCTAGGGATTCCAACCCTTAATAATTGTGTTTACATTGTGCACCAGAGGGTACAGGCCTTAGGCTTTTATCTACATAACACACGAGAACCGTTCTTTTATAGTATACTCGTGTTATTAAAAGATTATAGACGAGTATACGTTGTATATCTGTGTGTGCACAGTTGACAATTTATACTCATATCATCAATCACCGTCAACTTATCATCATGCTGTAACGGTATATTATATAAATTGATAATTTATATTCATGATCCTTCGTGTTATAATATAATAATTTAAATTTAATCAAAAATCTCATACTACTGCCGAATTTATTTTACATAAATATTTTATTTTAATATTTCAACTATACACGAGTGACATACTGGCAGTACAATACTCGGCATACTCTACATTTATATTTATTTTATCAATCTCATCAAAAATTATATTAAGAACTATAAATTTTAAAATAATAATAGTATAATATAATATATTATATATATATATTTATGAAGCGAGTAATTTTACGTTTTTACTATTCACAGTTAAATTGTTCATACAACTTAAAACAGGAAAATCAGTGAATAAAATAAATAATCAATTTATATCATAAATAAAAACAAAAATTATTCGTAAATTAATTACATAATAAAAAATTTTCTGCAGTAGTTTTATGGTTTAATATTTTATGTAATTACCTCATAAATACATGAAATATTCGATTAAAAGGTTTATCGCAATTAAAAATTTTAATATATTATTATAGTAACATAACAAAAACCATTTGAAACATAGAATGTTAATTTTTTAAATCATATAATTCCTATAATTATAGTAAACTGTACATATTGTATTTTAAAATAGCTGTGTTTTATTTGTACAAAATAAATGTATTTAACCACTATAATGTTGAGTAGTTACGAGTAACGACGAGATATATTATTTATTTATAACAGCGCGGTAGTTAAAATGTGTCTAAAATGGTAAAAATTATTAAATATACTCGGTTTATGACAGGCTTTAAGTAAACTCAAAATTTCATATTTTATTCATAACGCTCAAATACTTTATAATTTCATTGCACATTCATAAGAGCACGATTTTACCTACCGGAAAAATTTGTTATTTAACAGTATTAAAATATACGAATTTATGTAATAATAGTAATAATACGCTGGTTTAATCAACAACAATAGTTTATTATTTCTATGATAATATTTAATGCATATATAAATCTTTTACACGATGATTATACAATTTGAATTTTATTTACTCATCAAACATATTTAATATGTATTCGTGTGAACATGTTATGTAATATTTAAGTGAACCGGTTGTTAATTTTATTATAAAAAATCGTTTCATAATATTGTAGTAAGTAATACAGTCTTCTATGATGTTTTGAAAACAAAAAACCAAATTTATTTAGGAAAAAACTGGATATTTTAACTGAAATATTGAATGACCTGCGATTTACAAAAATTAATTAAGTCGTTTATATTATGTAAGTAGTTGTTTGAAGTCATGTAGGAAGTTTATTATTTTTTTCAATTCCTTAACCACATATTCACAAATCATTGACTGGGAAAGTATCTTTATCTCTTGCATTTTTTATAATATGTTTATTAATATTATACATAGAAATCACAATTATTATATTTTATTGCTATTAACTTTTGAGTCAGTACCGACTTACCGTTGAACGATATGAATTGGTTATAAATTATAATGAATCGTGTTTTATTTTATGCACACTATTAGTGTATAAGAAAATTAATTTCGATGTTTCAAATATGCTTACAGAAATATTGTTGTAAATATTATATTTATGGTAGGTATTTACGTTTATAATGTTTAATCAGTAATCGTACACTCGGGAGTAATAGTGACGCGCTAGCTGATGTGCAATATTGTCATTTACACGATATTACGTGAACGCGTTGACCGTTCATCATCGCGAATGTGTAATGCATACGCTATACTATAATATTACTATTACACTACTCAAAAATAGTAATAAAATTATAAAAGTATCTAGGTAATTGGTTGCATAATAAATTGCACAGATACAGTGCACATTCACGCATTATAGTCATTATACACGATGTTTAGTTACATACGAATTATAAAGACGGGTTTTTTTTATTATTAATATTATTTAATAATATTATTACTGTTACAGACAATACCGTCGACGACCAGTGGATGAATGACCACAGGAACGAGTCAGTAACGACTGTGGCCTACTTAAACAATATATCGTAGACTGGTTAGTACCCACATATCTACCTATATTATGATGTATACACTTACGACATATAATATATTACATTGTATTTATACTATTTAGTATTTTCACTAATAGGGTGACGTTTAATAAAATTACACGAATATATACTATAAAAAACATAATATAATATGGTTAAAGATTTATAACAGCAGAAATGTCGAAAAGATGTTAACAAATTATGTTTTTCTACAGATTGACAGTCATAACTCATACTCGAGAGTCGAGACGCTAAACTTGGATCATTAATTTCAACTAATAAACTTCCCGTTAAACAAAAATGCATAATTAGCTCACATCTTTTTTTTTTCAATAATTAGTTTTGAAGTAAATAAAACAACTGCATCGATTCCTTGAAAACTATTTTTATTATTAATTTATAATAATGCAATATTTCTAGTTCATACCTATACAGTATTCTGTTTAAGTTACTGATCAAAGACAACATATATGACTTTGAATTTTTGTTATATCTATATTTGTTAGTTAGTCGCTTATTTTAAAATAATAAGTTTTTTTTTTTTAATCTGGAAAACATTTTTTAAATTAAGATTATAAAATAATTTCAAAAAAATAATATTTTTATTATAATTTTAAGTAAATTAAATACATTTAAAATAAGGCTTTATTTATTAAAAACTATCCAAAATTATAAACTTTATTATTTTAAATAACTATAATACAATCTTTACAAAAATTTTAATTTCTGCGTGACTTTGAGACCAATCTGTGGGTTTTTAAATCAGTCTTCATACAAACAAATTACTTATCTACTATACAATCTTTAACTTGAAAACTGGTGAAATTCTTTTTAATTAATTTTTGCATAAATCATGGATACATTTAAATTCTCTTGACATTGAAAATTCAATACTAGAAAAATTTTTAAATGCATTTTTAATTCAGTGTAGCATTGTAGGTAAAAAGGGAAACACAATGGCATAAGGTTTTTTTTTTTTAAAAAAAATAGCTCAATGCAATCTTACCATAAAACAGTGCAACTATATTAAGTTCATAATTATAATCTACATAGTTAGAAAATTTCATTGCGTATATTACAATGCATAATTGACGTAATAGTTTTAAATTTCCACGGATAATAATTTTTAATTACAATTAGATAATTAAAATAGTTTATCTCCGTTTAAATATCTAATTTTATTCAATTTTAAATTTCATAATTTTAAATAACTCTAAAAAAATTAGCTATCTTATATATTTATTAAATATTTTGGATTTACTATAATTTATTTAAGAACCATTTATAACATTTTCAAGTCAAAGTTATAAAAATTTGAATATTTTATAAATTTTAAGTACAAAATAATTTGCAAATGTTCATAATTTTATCGAATTTTGTCAAATTTTGGATTTCAATAACTCGTAAAAAATCGGGCTCTCGTATCTATAACAGTAATATTTTTTGATTAGTGTATGAGTAACCTTTTATAATTTTTTTAAGCTTTTAACTGATCAAAAAAAAATTTATTGACATACAAAACCAATCGAAAATTTCAATTGTTTTTAAATAGCTTAAAATAAGAGTCAAAATATTTTTGACAATAAATTTTACTAAACACAAAAAATTATAAAAATATAAGAAGGTAAAAATTTTGTGAAAATTTTAAGTAATTACTGTTATTCATTTTTTAATTATAATTTATAACAAAACATAGAAATTAATTTTAATAAAAGTTGGTTTATTGTAAAAATATTTTATTATTATTTTTATTAGCAAGAAAAGTATTAAGAAATTTTTACTTTGATCTTATAAAATACTAATTAAATCCAATTTTCTACAAACAACCATCTTCAAAGTTTAAGATAAAAGCATTTTTATTGCTCCAAAAAGTGACTGACAGACATAAAATAGAATAATATAATATAACACCGTAAAATCAATACATTCATAGCTAAAATTTAAAAAAACTAACTATTAATTATACACAATACAATTATTCACGATATTATATTATTATATTATGTTGTTTTCGAGGAGAAAATCTTCTAGATTGTACAGCTAACACCTTACATAATTGTAAGTTAATAAAATATACTTAGTTTTAGAATTAATTTATTATACTTCAATAACATAAAATTAAAATATAAATATAAAATGTGTATACTACAATGGAAAAAAATGGTGAATTTTCTCAAAATATTTTTTACGGATAGTTCACAGTTTAATGAATAACAATTTTTTAGGAGTTTACTTAGACCTTTGATATATTTTTATTTATAAATAAAATAAAAATTAGTATTACCTGAATATTGAAATAATTTATGATAAAAAATTATTTTTAATAGATTTCAATTTAAGTAGTTTTTTAACGAAAATATTTATAATTTGTTATTCTAGGTATTGTATATATTTATTTACTTTTAAAAATACATACAATTATATGCAATAGTTTATTGGTTTAAGTTATATGAGAATAATAAAAAAATGTCAAAGAGATAGCATCAGAAATCGATATTATTCTCTGCTAAATGAATTACAATAAAACACAGCACCAAAAATTGGACATTCTTGTAAACTACTAAGAAAATTTTAAGACAATATAACAAGAGTCAGAATCTATCATACTCAAATAATACATAGTTTTTTAATAGCTGAAGAAAAATCTCTAATGTGTAGAGCTTGCGAAGTCTAAGTCACGGTGAATTGTATACTCGCCGAATGAAGTATATAATATCTCGACACTAGAAGAAGCCTAAACTTTTCCGAATAAATATCCAAAATTTTAGAAAATTATCCTCAGGCAACTTCCAACATCATCAAATTCATTATCACCGTCAATCTTTAATTCAGACTATAATAAACCTACAAGAAACACGCGATTTATTCAACGGGTTCACTTTTTTTTTTATAGCTTGTCATTGTTAATTTTACACTCAATGGTACATGCTGCCGTCGATTTTTAATAATAATAATAATAAAATATAATAATATATAAATTTATGTTTATTGAATAATTTTAACAAAGCTAATAGCAGTGTGAAATAAAATATAAAATCATTTTTTTTTACTTGCTAGTTCATTTAACTTGAATTAATTCGAAAATAATTCTTATTTATTAATTTATAAATAGTTAAATGCAAAAAGTTAAAATTAATATAACTTAAATTTTTTATCTCGTTTATTGAGATTTTCAACTTGATCTTTATACTGAATTTATCTAAATGATCATCTCCCATCATGTAACATAATCTAACTACGTATATGTAATCTCATTATTATTCGTTGCCCGTAACAACGCGGACTAAAGGTAATATCACATAAACCATAAAAAAAAAAAAAAAATAAATATATTATATCTATCCACCCCAAAACTCAGATCAATAAATTTCGCACACCCTTTAATGTATGCTTCTATGAATCAATTTTCATTTATGATGTATAATATTATATTACAGAGGTAGTACACGTGAGCGATTAAACGCACTGCGGTAATAATGAATTACACAGCCAACAACTAGTAAACTTCTTTTTGTAAACCATTATGGTTTGTCATGGTAGTCTGTCCTATACTATTAATACCAAAAAACCGCAAGGATAGGTAGTTTAGTTTATGTAGAATCTACAAACTAAAAATGGTTGCGAAGCAATATCCGTACAAAAAGAAATCAATAGCGAAAACGAGAGAGATTTCTTAGGTGGAGTGAGAAATATAATGTCGTCTAACAAGGATTGATGTTTTTTTCAAATTTTGTTTGTAACTGTTTATTTTAGTAGAATTATTTGAAAGATCATAAAAAATTCCTTTCTATTTAGATATTTATTATTTATCACTATACTTGACGTACGTTTTAAAGCATTTAATATTGCAGAAATGATTTATTATTATTATTATTTATAAAATGTATTCTATTTTAGTCTATTTTTAGTCAATTATTTTTTTTTTTTTAGGATAGTACATCTCACAAAAAATTATAGATTTAAAATCATTTTTATATAATTTAATTTCAATATTATTTACAATGGAAGAAAAATTAATTGAAGCCGTTCGTCTATACAAAATATTATACGACATTAGCTATGCTGATTACATGAAATCAAAGTTAAAAAATTATTTATGGGACAAAATTGTTGATGATCTCGAATAAAAAAAAAAATGGTAAGTTAAAACTTTATTAATCATGCAACATGAATAATATGATATAAAATAATAATATAGAATAGGTAGGTACTTGTAATTAGAACATTAAAAATTGTACCTATAGCTATGTAAAATACAAAACTACATTGTCCAAATTCTATTTTTATACTAGATAGGTACCTATTCCACAGATATAACATTAATATCAAACTTTATCACCTATACAGTTTTTTAAATAATTATTATTGTCGATGAAAACTTATTCACTTAGTAAGAAATCTTGAAAATTTAATACAAGATTATGTATTATTTATTTATGCTTGATTATTAATTTTTTTTTATTCCATTTATAAATAAGAAAGCAAAAAAAAAAGAAGTGATTTAGAATTAATAATATGTACATTGTACAGTATACATTAACAACAAATAATCTGAAATATTTTAATATAATAAAATCACCTGTATCTAGCTCATTAAAAGAGAATTTAAACTTCAAAAAATTACATTTAAATCATTCATCAACATTTTATTTTATAATCTTTTTTTTTTTTCACTCATAACGTACTGCTTTTTCACCATATTTTATTATTATTTATTGCACAGTCGTTTATAAATTATTAATTATAGATAAAGAGTGCAAGAAAATTTAAAACAGAAATAGAAAGGTAGTGTGGTTATGCATATTTTTTTCAGTATATAAACTTTTGAAAAAAAAAATGTAAATTATTTTCTACGTGATATTTGAAAAATCTTCGTATATGATGATGTGTAAAAATACAAATTAACAGAAGTCTCTTGTCTAACCTCCGCTATTTATAGCAGCCCACATACTATAAATCTCAAAAATCATATTCAAATGCTGTGTACTTGTTTTAAACGTCGAAACGTAGTAGGTATCTATATACACTACTCTCTTTATCAAATTGTCAGACGTATTCGTACGCGCCGTATTATTTGTTGCTTAGGCGAGCAGTGACGAGCTTAGTAAGCCACCCGCCACCCGCCTTCCAAAACAACCCCATACGTTATTGGACAGCGCCGGGTTATTGCTTGGTCACGCATACAAAGATAATAGCAGAGTGCTTTGCCCGGGCCGCGTGCGTCACTGTTAACAACCCATGTCACCCCTGATTGAAAGTAGGAGGGTTGTTTGCGAAAATCCCACACGTAGACGTCAGAAGCTATGAAAAAGAGAATTATTTGGCCGGGCTGCAGAAAATCAACCCTCAGCCCTCGCCCGGGATTTTTAATATAGCCTCACCTTGTTTGTTGAGTAGATTTTCGTTGTGCGTAGTTAGAACTATAAACTACGAGGGTGCGTTAGAGAAAGTTAATAGTATTTTATTTTTAGCATTTTACTTTTTAGTTATTTATCAGTTATAAATTGGTAATAAATTTTATATTTTATTGAACAAATTATGATAATATTTAAAATTAATAATATTTTTTTTCTTGGTTTATGGTTTGTTATGGCAGATGTCGATCGTCAATGTGCATAATGACTAAAATTTCATAAATCATGACGAATAATTTAATTTACTGTTCATCTATTAAGTTGAGATAATATAGTAAAGGCCATTATTTATATAGTAATATGCAGTGTTAAAAATAAATAATCAATAATTTATCTAGATAAAGATAAAAATTAATACATTTCTATCTAGATAAATATCAAATAATTTCTTTAATTTTGCAAATATTCTGTGATATAGATACAGGTATTAGGTAAAAAAATATATCATTTAAATAATTTAAAAAAGTAATATAAAATAAAATAGTTTGTTCATTAGAACATAATATGAAAAGTTATTCTCTGATTTAACAATATAAAAAATCTTAAATTTGAAAAATAAAAAAAAAGTTAATTCTTGAATAAACTTCATTAGAAGTTAACAAGTCAATTTCTGAGTTATCAAAAAAAAAAAAAAAAATATTTTTAATTTTAATTGTTTTTTTAGTCCATAAAAATAAATTATCTAGATAGGTACTCATAGATAATTATAATTGTATCTAGATGAAGATTAATATAAATTAGTTGAGAATTATCTAGATAAGATAAAAGATAAATCAATTCTATTTAGATAATTTATCTAGATATTTCCCAACCCTGGTGATATAATATAGATTAGTTTATACTACAGAACTTTGATTTATATTAGAGATACTGATATTGTAACCAGAATATTCTGAAAATTTTGAAAATGAAAATTTTTTTTTATATTCTTATAATACCAACTCAATTAAAAACTTAAAACCTATATAGTAGATAAATAGTACACTAGTAGTATACATTTTTTAGTCTTTAAAAAATCTCAATTTTATTTCATTGTTTTTATTAGTAGTAGTTTAAAAAAAAATCGTCATAACATAATATTATAGTATTATTTTACTAAATGATTTTCATCGTGGACTATTGAGATTTATGTAAATAAAAATTAGATGATAAATTTAAATATCTATTGTAATTTACTGTATATTCCTGCAGGCATATTTAATTAATAAATAAACCTGTTATTATTATTTATTTTTAAACGAATTGTGAAAATTTTTCAATAATAGTTGAGTTGTGTAGATAACCATAATTAGGACTTGTAACTTAAAATAATATTACAACCACTTAAAGCATGAAATCTATTTTTGATTAACATTCTATTTTACTGAAATTAGTTAGGTTAACTGTAACATAACGAATCAAGGTAATCATCTCTACCCCATCATATTTTCGTACGATTTTGTCAAACCCATCGATTAAATAAGTTTTTGTTGTCCGCTTTTGTTTTTGACAAATGGGCTAGTAATGTTAATTTTAATAGAATATAAGGTAGGTAGTTATTAAAATCGTTAAGTTACGTTCCTGATTAAATTTTTTTTCGTATGGCTTTTATGTTCGGGATAGGCCCGAAGGCCTAGTTCAGACGCCTATTTGGCAGAAATTTTAGTTGGGCACCCGTAGGTTTCTGTCGCGCTCGGTCGGGGAATGGTGGCTTCGTCATCTGGACAGTTGTCTGCCCAGAGAGCGATACCGTCCGTAGCCGGGATTTGAACCGGCGACGGTGTGCGTCACAATCGATGCCTTAGTCCGCTCGGCTATGCACAACGAAAATCTATTCAATAAACTAGGTGTGGCTAAACAAAAACGTCCCGGGCGATAGCCGTGGGTTGGTTTTCTGCAGCCCGGCCAAAAATAATACTCATTCTCGCTGCTCCTGACGTCTACGCGCGGAATTTTCGCAAACAACCCTCCTACCTTTAATCAGAGGTGACGCGGGTGGTTAGCGATGACGCACGCGACCCGGGCAAAGCACTCTACTATTATTTCTGTATGCGTTACCAAGCAATAACCCGAGGCTATCAAATAACGTATAGGTTGTTTTGGGTGGTGGGTGGCGGGTGACTTACTAAGCTTGTTACTGCTCTCCTAAGCAACGAATAATACGGTGCGTACGAATACGAATAGACGTCTGATAATTTGATGAAGAGAGTAGTATAATATAGGCGTATATTTTACAGGTGGATTTCGCAATTTAGTATTTAGGTCAATTTATATCCTTATGCGTGGACATCGAGTTTTGAATTTTCCAAAAAGAGACGTGTGACAATACTTAAATGGTTTAGTTTAAAAAAGTATAATTTTTACTACACTTTTTGCTCTGATCTCAGCATGTTTGTGAAATTAACTGTATGAAGTATGTGTTATAATATTCAATTATATGTGTATGAATATATGATTCATTGAGTACGTAACACCGCACACTGGTTGAAATTAATTAGTAAATTTTGGGATTCGTCGGAAATTAATAGGACTAAGTCAAAGGTGTGCGTTAACTCCCTCTTCCTCAAAGTGAATGTTTAATTTTATTAATTTATCATTGAATATACATGTATTATTTATTAGTGACTGACTTAGATGTCTAAGCCATAGACTTGTGGGAAGAATAATATCTTATTAATTCTTCTGACACCTTATTCGATTTTGATTTACTGGCTTGAAATCTTCATATTGACATTGTGTATTTTTTATAAACTTAAACAAAGTAGTTTAGTAACCAGAAGTAATAATATGAAAAATAAATACACCTTGGTTAAATAAATAAAATAATACGTCAGAATTAATAAATTTTTATTCCATTTATCTGTTATTAAACAGGAGTATGGAAAATACGCCTAACGACTGTATTGAATCGTTCTCTAATACTAAACATCTAATGATACACCGGAGGACGCATAAATGCAAGAAACCATACTCGTGCGATATATGTGATGAGTTGTTCTCTCGGAGATATAATCTTAATGTGTATCAGTTTACGCATTCAGGCGAGAAACCATACCAGTGTGACGTATGTGGCAAGAGGTTCAATCGGAAAGGCAAACTGAAAGAACATCAACGGATGTATACAGGTGAGAAACCATATGTGTGCTTAATATGTAATAAGTTTTTCTCTCGGAAATATAATTTTAAAGTACACCAGTTAATACATTCGAGCGAGAAACCGCACCAGTATGGTGTGTGTTACAAGAAGTTCACTCAGAGAGGCCTTCTGACAGAACATACAAACAGGTGAGAAACTGTATTCATGCGATGTATGTGATAAGTCGTTTATCTAAAAATGTAGTATTATGAGACTCAAGCGGGCGCATACGGGTGAGAAACCATATTTGCGCTATATATGAGAAAATTCATTCTATCGGAAAGATACTCTTAAAGTATATTAATTGATACATTCGAGTGAGAAACTGTACCGGTGTGACATGTGTGTCAAGAAGTTCACTCAGAGAGGCCATCTGACAGCATATCAACTGACGCATACAGACGAGAAATCGTTTTCACGAGATGTTCGTGATTAGTCATTCGTTAAAAATAGCTATATGACGAAACACATGGCGTACGCACAATAACAAAGTCTCAGATATAAGAATTGTGAATTAACGAATTGATAGAGCTAAAGTTTAGCTACCGTGTTATGATATCAGTATTTGCAAGATAATTTTTTATTTAATAGTTACTTGTTAACAATGAACTAAAATTATTGTCGTTTTATTAACGTGACCTTAAAACTTTGTCGTTATTTTATATTTGAAATATTGATTACAGAAAATTGTAAGTTTTAAATATATTGTAAATTTGAAAAAGAAAATTTGATGTTGATACATGACATCTAACACCATTCTTCTGAATTTTTATACTCAGTAGTTTTCATTTTTTTCCAGTTTTGGTATTTTTTTTTAATTAAAAATAGATAATTTAATTCTTCTATTTTTTTAAAAAAAAAAGTGTATATTGTTATGATATAAAGTATAATATTTTAAAATTACGTCCAAATTAATTTAAGAAAATTAATAATTGACGGAGTCTAAAAAGTGCCGAGTGTGTATGTTTTATAACGGTCGATTGTTAAAAGTTTCTAATTTATAAATCGAAATTAATGATAATCATGAGATATATTGACAATAATACAGTATGTATAATAAATAAATATTCAAAATAGTTTATCAAATCAATAACAATTAAAATTATTATATTATAAAATCGTATGTTTAAAGTAAATAGCACGAAAAATTATTATTATCATTGTTTAAGTAGGTAGTCTGGTAAAGTGCTTAGTTGACTATATTAAACTTTTAAATTTAAGAGATTTTTAAAAGATCTAAAAGATTTTGATCGAGAGGTACGTATGTCTCGAGACGATCAGCGTCGAGGAGTGAGGACTATTGTGACTCCGACCAACATTTTAGTTTTTGACTCTTTGTATGTAGTGTGTATCTATAGTAAATTATAAATGTGTTTCAATTAAGTAATTTAAATGTTCACAAAAATGTTTAATCCATCGAAATATCTTCAAACTACATCATCTATTTAAATCCAACTAAAAACAACAAAATATCTTACAGAATTCTTAGACTTACGAGAAACAAATAACTCAAATTGAATATATATAAATAAAAACTTCAACTTGAGGAAATAATTTTAAAATACTGAAATAATTGTAATAGGAATATATTAAGTATTATCTGATTTCAAATAGATCAGATAAATATTAATTTGTATAGGTACGCGACAAGCGTTGTTCAAATGTAAAAAAATTAAATGTATTTTTAATAAACGAAATAATTAATTTAATGTATTCAAAGTTATTAAATATTTAAGCAAAATTAAAAATTAAAAACTTGTAACCCAAATAAATAAATACATATATTTTAGAGTTTCTCAAAACAACCAATACATTTCTTGAAAGGGTGAATTAATTTTTTTTTGTCTTTAATAAACAATATGCAATATGATTTAAATTATGCTGATAATGCAAAAAAAAAAAAAATTTAATTTAAATTCATACTTGAATTTAAAGAAAGAATGAAATAGTAGCTAATTATAGAAATCTAACGTTAAAAATTAGATTAAAGAAAAACATACAAGTAAATTTGAGTATTTATCCTGGTGATAGATAAGATTATATTATTATGGCCATTAGCCACACCTCAAATAAGCTATAATTAGTAATAATTATAAAATTAAATATGTATTAATTCATTCATATTGTATAATACGATGTTTTGTGTTCGTAACATAGGTAGTAGCATTGATTATAGAATATATTATAGAGTATATTCTATAATCAATGGTAGTAGATATCAAAATATTTAATATCGTATATAAGCTAGACGTGTTTACAGACATACCTACTATAGTTATGTGAGTAAACAATCGAAATATTAAAAACTTTAATTTGTATATTATATTAATTATATTGATTACCTAAATTATTAAGTTTTTACTTATTAAATAAGTGATTGATGTCCTAATTTCCCTTCTATATGCTAGGGCCTTGAATAAATATATTTATATAAATATAATATCAATGAAGCGGTAGACTTTAATGAGATCACAATCAAATTATAGAATTACGTGTAAATATGCTTATGATTGCATAAATATTTCTTATGTGCTAGTAATATGTATTAGTATTTTATTTTATTTTTATGTTTATTAATTTGATTTAAGAATAAATTAGAATGTTTTTGTGTGGTATAATTGTAATGCTATTCGCTATACAATAAAAAAAATCAAGAAACGTGTTTTTTAAATTATGTGCTCATAAAAACTATGTTTAAAACAAATATTTGATTTTGATTTTAAATTAAAAAAACAAAAATAATAGTAATGTTTATTATAATTGTATAGGTAGGTATTTAATTTTCACTTCCAAAATATAATAGTAAAATACCGAACAAAAAAATAGTTGAATATGGTATAAAATAACAATTTGCAAATTGCAGGTAAAAATATAATTTGAATTTATAATTTTTAATGTTTTACAGTTGTCGTAATTAAAATTGTTATAGTTATTTTTCGAAATTTTTAGTTAAATTTTTATTTAATTTGAAGTATTAGAATAAAAAGGCCAAAAATGATCTTAAAATTCTAAAATACGTTCTAAAAATGTAAAATATTGAAATTTCCACATATATATTTTAAATCACATTAACATGTAATTTATTTTGTGCTTACATTTAGTATACAGTAAAATCGACCAATTATATAATGTGCACGTGCATACATATTAGATCCGCATAGATTTAAAAGTTATAGATTAATTATTAATTAATAATTAGTGGTACGTATACCACGGATTCACCCTGCATCGAAGCATTAAGAATATATTTTTAATTTTTTATTAGAAGTTCATATAAGTTAATTATAATGTGAGTATTTTCCATTTGAATTTGTTTGATCGGTGTCTTAAATTCAAAGCAAAGATAAAGTAATATATTAATTACTTGTATAGTATAGTTATAGTTTATGATCTTAATTAGATTGGGTATAATTCCAAAAAATCAATAGTTAAAGTAAATTATGTTGATTTATAAATTTTGTTTCGTATACAACCACGATACGTTTTCAAATATATTAATCGTAAAATATAATTGCTCGAAAGTCGAAACTAATTAAATACATTGTAAACACTTTATTTGGACCAAACTGCAAATGTACGCATATATTACAGACTGTTATGTATTAGCGTACCTATTAAAATACACGTCATAAAATATTTTTACAAGATCGTAATTTTTCGTTTGATATAATCGATATTGAATTCCGTGACGATGAATTTTCCAAATATATAGTTAACACCGATCACCGAAGCATTTTTCATTGAAGTTCTTAATTCAGCATGCATTGTGTTTAATAGTCTTGAATAGTGTCAATCAGCTGGTGTTGTATAACTACGTGTTTTAATGCCTTGTAACGACAATTACGGCGATTACGACGACTTTTTTGACCTATAAGAATCGATCCACGCGGTTGTGTGGTGAGCAATATGAGGGAGAAGTAGTTTTCGGTCATACATCATATTTTATCTCAATTGGATTCGATACCGACCGTTTTTAAGGAGATAAATGTAGGAAATATTCTAAGTGAGTTCGAGTATACAAATGTGTGCGTAATTAGAGATCATAAATATGTGTATGTGATAGTAGTGTAAAAAAAAATAGCTTCTATACATCATGTATGCATATCATGCCAATAATTACGCGCACCACGAATATGAATTTTTTTTGTTTTGTTTTTAAAAGTATTAAAAGTTTGTCATTCGTATTGACTAATATATCCGATAAAATGTATTAACACATGGTTGAATTCGTAAAGTTTATACGAAAACGGCCAATATTTTACATTTTAAAATTAATTTTTCTGTTCAATATTATTAACATAGATTATAATAATTCTTAATTTTTAAAATTAAAAAATAAAATCCTGAAAGGTCTCTAAGAGCTCATTTAAAAAAAGTGGAATATTTCGGTAGAAAACCCAACCGGCATCAAAGTTCCTTAATGATTATTATTATAGCTAGGATTTTGACGACTTAAAAAATACACAAAAATGCAAAATAACCTAAAAACTTTAAAAACTGAACTTAAAATATAAATAAAACATGTACTCAGATGAGCGAAAAAAATGTAGTTTTAAAATAATCATTAATTATTATTTTTTCGTTTTTTATATCTTACAAAATAGGTAAACATCTGTTTTAAAAAGTAAATTAAACAAATATATTCAAATTTGAGTTGACAATTAATTATATTGTTTTTTCAATATCAATGGACTTGAATAGGTAGTTGGAATTGCTTATATAAAAAATATTTTAAAAAAAAAGTTTAAAATAAATAAAAATGAGTTTAAACACATACAATTAACGTGATATTTGTATGAAATGAATTTGACACAAAAAATGCAAAATAACAATTACACATTCTAAATTGTTATACAACGACAAAAGTTTGGTTTTTGGTTAGAATTGTATAGCACTCAAAGAAAAAAAGTTATACTTATTATGTACACACCGACATGATAATATATTTTATTAATAAATACGATGTCAATATGTATTATAATTTTTTAAGTACCCAAAACGATGTAGGTACGCGTCGTCAAAATATGTCGTGCATCTGCAGATTATCGGTGGTCCACCGGTCACGTGGAGAGTGCAATGTTATAACATACCTATAGCAACAACTCTCGTGACCGGTCGGCAGCGGCGGCGGCTGAGGCTGTGGCTGTGGCTGCGATGATGCAACGATACAACATATTATATACCTATACCAATACATATATGTATGTATACATTATATGTACACGGCAGGTTACGTATATATATATATATTTATAAACTACAGTGGGCACAGGATCTATAGTGTTATTATATTATGATAAGAATTACTTCATCCGTAACGCAACGACCGCTGCAGCCGCCGCCGCCTAGTTCCCACCACACTTCCGCCCCGCTTCCACTTGTGCGCTCGTGACACCGAGCCCGCGACCATACGCCGCAGAGGTTCTTTTTTTTCTTTCCTTCGCTAACTCCTTAAAGCAATAATATCATTATCCGGTACAGATATTATATATTATTACTATTTTTATTTACTGTCACTGCCGCCGAAAAAGACCTTCCTCACATACCACCTGCAGCACGCCATCGCCTCTCACTCCACGACGCATTGCATGCTATAGAATAATATGTCATAACAATCACACACACACACACACACACACACACACGCACACGACACCATATACCCATCTCTTCGAATACGTTTACACCCACTCTGCCGCGTGTGCCCGCGGTAGTGGTGGTGCGAAGTGCACGCGACGTTCGAAGAACCGGAGGAGGCGGTGGCAGTGGTCGCGTTGTTTGAGGCCCACCGCGTTGCGACTGCCGGGCAGTCTAGCGTCCGCTATTGAAATCCGACGACGAGCTACTATACTGCAGCCTACCGACACTCGCACGCTGCCTACACGTGTCGACATTACCACAATATACAATACTATTACGATTATCACAACGGTTGTGATTGTTATCATATTATTTCGTTACTAATATTACCGTCAGTATCCTTGTATTTGCTCGTCGTCCAGCCGATTTCCGCCGGATATCCGTTGAACGTCCGGTAGGAGACCGTGTGCGCGCACGGTCATGTCTGCAGTCTGCCGTCTGCTGCACGTAAACGGCGGCAGCGGCGACGAGACGATCGTCCGAAATCATTATCATCATCACCACCACTGCACCAGCTGCAGTCGAAAGAACTTCGGCTGCGACTCGTAAAAATCTTTGGGACCAGCGTCTAAGATGGTGACGGCCCGTTGCACCCACAGCCTCACCACCGGAACCATCGCTGCTACCGACTGCAGGTAAACACATACAACTTGTATTATAATATTAGAATATAACTAATGTAATATATTCGAATATAATGCGTACCTATCATAACATAATATACAAGCTGACGAATTCGCGAGTTGGAATACGGCGTGTTCGGATTTTAAACATTTTTTTTATTTTGAAAAATACCAGCCCGAACTACCGCCCGCCAACTGACGAGACGTCTCGATAACCACCGAACCAATTTCTATACTTAGTGTATTACTCGATAATTTATCTAATAATAATTAGTAGTCATTACCCATATAAGTTTTGAATGTCACACTTAACACTGACTTTCGACGACTTCGTGTCGGACTACGAATACCAATAACCCTCATCTACTCGCGCGTATCGTTTTTGTGGTTCGGCTTATGCTGCATAATGCCTGATCGTGTTTGTCTGTGTCCTCTAAACTCTTCCTCTATCTGAAATTCGAGACTTTTATAGAATTATATAAGGTACTTTAAGTGATTTTATTAGTACATCGACTTTCAAAATATTTTTACAAATTATGTATTGTAGTTTTGAAATGCATTTAAAGAAACACGAAAATAATTATTTCAATTTTGAATTTAAAAAAAATTTAAAATATCACACATAATAATACTTGAAGCTGTATTATATATGATAAATTACTGGTTTTAAAAAAACATTATTAATCAAAAAATATACATGGTGTTCGTATCGCGCACTTCCGGTAATAGGCAGATGACACTGCTCTACTGTCCAGAATCCGCCCAATGCAAAGGTCGTATAGTACGAGTATATCGTATTATATCATCTAGTATGAATTAAACCACATACTCGTAACTATTTAATTTTTAAAGGCACTCGGTCACTTTTCCACTTTATCTTCTTGAAAACTTATAGCAAATCCACTTTTTTTTTTATTTACTTAGACAATTTAACAGAAGCAGTGTTTGGTACATAAAATATAGATACGCATGTATCTATTTGTTAATCGATCGACAATAGCGATATATCTTTATGTATTACAACTGAAATGTAGTTCAGGTTGCGTAGTATTTTAAACAAGTAATCAATTTTGTGTTATAAAATATCGTTGACTCACACACGTTAGTCCTTACAGTAAAAGTAAATACAAAAAGACAGGAGTGATTCTATAGAAATGTTACAGGAATGAAATAATGCCACTAATACACACTTATATAATAAGTCATAAAAATATTAATTAAACATTTATAGTTTTAAAAACACATTAAATATTGTAGGTCGATATTGATAGTTAAAGACTAATAACTATTACATGTTATTACCTCTAAAACAGAATCTAAAGGGAGACTTTTGACTCCGTTTCCATACATGTTTTCGTCACCTTGAAAACAAATTGTATTTAAAGTTCACATTAGATTTATATTACAGTCTACGTCATGGCCGTCATCGAACATATCGCAACAATTTATCATTACGATGACAAACAAGTATTGTATACAGACAAACCATAGTACGTGATACATCATTGCGATTAGTTAGTAACGATAATGTGTATATAAGTACAAATACCTACAATTATATTAATATCGAATGTCGTTATAATATTAATTGTTATGATAGCACGGGAACAGGAGATTATTGCGAAGAGCGCTGTGTCATCATAATACTAAATACTGTAAAAAAAAATATGTGCATTGCGTCACGCGGTATAGCAACGTCCTTACAGCATCACTGGTAACGAAAATGTAAAAACCATTTCAAAACGCGCCCGACCGCTTAGTTCTCATACGGCGGACACGATTCGTGATGATAATAAAACAAAAATATAGAACTATTACATATTATTACGTACGCGGGATTACGCGGGCAAACGCATGCGAGTGTGTTTTAATATTATCTTTTTCGTGTGTGTGTGTGTGTGTTTTTTAATGAGCCGGTGAAGGACCCACCGCATGGTCCGCTGGCCTGCAATTGTATTACATCATGGCCCGGTGGCAAAACGGCTTTATAATATTAGACATACACACACACACACACACACGCACACACACACATACACACATGCATACCGACCTGGAAGTAGGATAAGGCTAAAATATTCTGATCGCGGAGTCGATAGCAGTGCCGTGCGCGAGGTGGTGGCAATAATAACATAATATTATATTATATTAATATGTAGGCGAGAAAAACGAGGAGAGAGAAATCGAGAACGAACCGTACGAAAGAGAATAATATACTACGATATCGTTATAATATTATTATTATTTCGATAGTGAAAGTCACGGCGGCGAGCCGAGGCCGACGACCGGCGCTCTAAATATTATTATTATTATTATTATAGACGATAACGCGCCGAGAACCTTACCGCGGTGTACTTTAATAATACTTCTTATTAATAAGTACTATCGATATGTCTGTAGTAAGCCCTTGAAAAATTAATTATACCCCCCAAAAAAGAAAAAAAAAAATTTTATGTAGGCTATACCAAAAATAATGGCATAAATGTGACCGTGGTGCCTAGCAAAAAAAAAAAAAATTGTCTACAGAACGTATTGATAAAACCATTTATTTAGTAGGTAATAATCAAAAATCAAATATAAATATAATTCTTAAATTATTTCACATAAAACTTTGTAAATAAAGAATATTTCATATGTAATTGGTTTGGGAAGGAGGGTTAGAAAATTGATAGGTAGTGATAATTTTACTACATTGTCGCTGCTTAGTTTTTATCCTTCCTCCAACCAATACCACCACAATAAAAATAGAATAAACATTAAAATAGTTAAAACTACATATAGCTCGTAAAAAAATAAAAATATTAATTTAATATTAAACTACACAACTTTATACATTTATTTTGATTTTTGAGACATAATAATAAAAAATTATTTGGAATCGATTGGATCAATAATCGATTTTGCATAACTGAATAACTTAATTAACCCATTGAGATGGCACTAAAAAATTACGTTGAATACTTTTGAATAGCAACAAAAAAAAATTCATATTACTCATATTGGTAGATCACTAAAAATAATTACTCCAAACAGTCTAGCTTCGGGCACGTCCTTATACTTCTTTTATATGTATAATAAGGTTATGGGTAAAACATAGACAATGTTAACGTGTAGTTTTTTGGGCGTGGTGAATGAAATATTTTTCACTTCCTAAAAGTTGTATGTCAAAAAAACAACACACCACCGTAAAACCAATTGTTCAAATTAAAGAAATTACTATACTCTTCACGTTTCGCAACGACCCTAATTGGAAACCAAACCGCGAGTGAAACAATCGAAAAAGTGTATTGTTACGTCGTTGCCTCGACGTTGTACACGCTGTATGACGTGCTTTCCGTGTACAATATATACATACTAATTAGGAAGTGTTGACGAACCTGGGCACGATCTAGTTAAAGAAAAGATATAAATAGCTGGTTAAATTACGTGTTAGAAATTACTTAAAATTTATCGAACTAGGTAGTAATTGTATTCTCTCGGTAAGTGAAACTAGTTAGTTAATAAATAAATAAATAAATTTTTTTTTTTTTTAGACTTTAATCAGTTTGAGTAGATACATTAATTAATATATGAATTAAAGTTTAATAAAAAATATGAAATTTGAATTTATTTTTTGTAAGAATTTATATATATATATATATATATAATATGCATAATTTATGCATATAATTTTTTCTGCCGCATACGCACTATTTTTT
Organism: Melanaphis sacchari; assembly: GCF_002803265.2. Taxonomy (NCBI): domain Eukaryota; kingdom Metazoa; phylum Arthropoda; class Insecta; order Hemiptera; family Aphididae; genus Melanaphis; species Melanaphis sacchari. The sequence continues at coordinate 185,332 of NW_020271172.1, read as the reverse complement.
TTAACGTCTAGGAACTTACAAACGTACCTGTTTCTATCATGTAAGAACTAGCATATTATGTCCATATGTATTTTTTTTACCTATTAGGTCTCGTACAGGAACTTACATTCACCTATATTACGTATAGTAATTCGATATAGATAATATATTTTGCTAAGAGGATGGCCACTTATAAAAGGGTTTGAAATAGATAATTTTAACAAAATAATGACCAAAACTAAAACCTTTGTTTTTAATTTTATTTAAAAAGTAAAAACTAATTCAAAGTTACTTTTTAGTGGTACCGTGTCAGTACCGTTGTTGAATGTTGCATAATTACGCGATTGTACGTACATAAAAAACTATGTCACGCGGAAAATACCACTCGACACTTAGTCTACACCCATAGTTATTGCTGTTATAAGAAACTTAATTTATGTACAATACATTATTTCTTGTCGTAGCGTCTCTATTATTATTTTTAAATTATAGCCATATTAACTAATTATCCGATATAAAATAAGTTCTTAAAGTTTAAGCAACCATCAAAACAATGGATTTTAAAACATTAACAATACGTTTTTAATATAAATGGTTTACAAAAACATAAACCTTGAGGTACAGTAAACATTTTCTTCTGATAGTCTTGTACAAATTTTGAATCAAGTACAGTTCTTTTTCCCGCACAACGGTTTTTACAGTCAATATTTGGAGGTGTGGCGTCTTCCTAGCGTTTCACGACCGACGACAACGGGCAATGTTATGATTTACATAACTAGTTATATGGTATTACAAGTCCGAACTTATAGACCGTAGCTGTAGCCGTGCCGTCGGTCGTTTCGTTCGAGTGTTTTTTGTACGATTTAAGGAAGAAACAACGAAAAAAAAAAAAACCACCAGTTACGAGATTAATTTATAATTCGATGTATCGACCCAACGTCTGCAGGAAGTGCGACCTCGTTAGGAAACAAGTATTTTCGGTCGTGCAATCGTTAGAAAGAACAACCGGCAGCATCTGACAGAGTAGTGCGGCGTGAACAATGTGTCCTCGGGCTCGCGCCATACGTAGGCACATGCAAACGTGAGACGGTTTTCGCGCGCAAAATAAAGCGTGGGCGTGGGAGCGATCGCGTAGACTTGGCGCGCGCGTGCGGCTGAACGTATAGATAGGTACCCAGGTAACGGTATACCTAATGTCGTCACGATATGTGTATTACGCGGTCAGCGTGCGTAAACATAAATATAGGTAATGAAACGGTTACGCGGACGTCGTATATTGTACCGCAATTAAAAATGTTGTCGTCTATCGATTAATTCTTCTGGATCATCGCGCGCGTGTAGAGAACGTATATTATACTTCCGGTTAGCGCGTCCGTGTGGTATACGCATCGTACGCGCATTACATTATGTTGTATTATTACGATACGACAGCGATATGTAACGCCGCCGCGCCTTTTGTTTTCCGGTAAATTATCGCCGTAATAACGCGAACGTCTAGCCCATCTAGGCATCTCGTAGGTATACGTATAATATTATAAGTAGTGCGACGCGCACTTGCACACACTCGTACTAGATATCTGCGTTATTATACCTACCCGTGCGGCGATGCGTACCGCGCGCGTTCGTGACGGCCCGCAACAGTGTTCGTCTCGGTCGCGCGTAATACGTTGTATCCAGTAAATAATAATAATTATTATTATTATTATAATTATACTATTACGATTGTCGTCGATATTCGTCGTCTCGCCAAACGAATCGATACGACGAACGACGGAGGAGTCTTCCGGTTGGATCGAAATCGCACGACAGTCGGTCGTACCTGCTCGCAGTATTATAAGCTGTCACACCTAACCGCGCCGGAGCACACGGCACGTGCCGCCGTCGTTTAAGACGCAATCTTCTTCCTATACGCGTTCGGGTTACATAAACTATACCATCATGAAACCGACTGCGAACAGACAGTACGTTATTTTTACGGTATCGCTTGTTCGTTTTGTGACTGATTTTTGACGACATTCGTCGAGAACGAACTATGTAGGTACCTGCAATACACACATCCGTCTTACTATGACTGCAATCGTTAGTATAGTAGTTATTTAATTTTGATTTTCAAACGACATCGAATAATCGTATTGCACACTAGCTCGTTCGCGAATACCTACCCGACAGCTGGTCGAATTTACACCGAACGAGTCAAATTACGGTTGAAAATGAGTTTAGTAGTTTTCTCGATTTTACGTTAACACGTGACGTCGTATAACTACGTGTCTACCTATATATATATATATATATATCCTGACAGCACAGCCAGTTACGTATTGCTCTGCTCTCTCTCTCACACACACACACACATACACACACACACATACACACTGAAACTGTTTACTCTCTATCTCTCACTCTTTCTCTCTCTCTGTGTCGCAGACTATTTCGGACGCCCGACAAGCTTTCCGGAACGTGTCGAGCATCGTGCGCGACACGATCAGCGAGTCGTCCAAAGACCCAGCAGCCAGCCCAACCGGCGGCGGCGCGGACCGATGATGATGGCGGCCAACACCGCGGACAACGAGGTCGGCGGCGGGGCGGCGTCCACCACGGCGGCCACGGACCAGAGGATGGCCGGCCAAGCGCTGGGCAAGCTGTTCGGCCGCAACTACCGCGGACTGCGCCGGCTGTTCGACTCCGAGCTCCGGTCCGCCATCAGGTCGGTGTCCCGCGAACGTTGCACAAACCGCTTTACGATCGCACGAACAATACGCCGCGCGTAATATCGCCGTTATCGCGGCAGTCGCGTCGCGCGCGCCGACAACACGACGCGTTTCCGACACGACGACGTCCGCAGCGGCGGCGCGGCCGACCGCCACCGTGCCGGGTCAGGGCCGTTCTCGACGGCGCGTTGAAATCGTTACGTGTCGAGACGATGTCGTAACGGTCAATTT
>NW_020271172.1:162024-178159 GCF_002803265.2 Melanaphis sacchari | reverse complement strand
TCAGTTTAAATAATATCAAATAACACGGTGGTTCCGACGACTTGCGAAAGAACACAAGTCGGAGATTTCTCGAAATCCGACGTCGTCGCGTTCTGGGCGTGCAAGAAATTCAAGCCCAGAATAATATTGAAAAACGCGCGCGGTCTGTAGCGGGTCATTATCGTGTTACGACAGTGTACGTGCTGCTATCGGCGTGCGCGTCAAATGGGTTAGGCGAACCGAACCGTAGTAAACAGCTGGTAAACTAATAACTACGAGACTAAAAAAATGTCATCGTATCAGCCGTTTGCCCGCGAAACGGAAAGCTCGTTTTGTGAAAAAAATACCGACGAGACAAAGACGTGTAACCGTTTTCAATAATCTGACGCGCGAAATATCGTTTTCCTTCTGCAAACGCGTTTTATCTCGACGAAGGGGGAAATCGCGCGCGAAAAGAAACGACACGGCTTGGCGCGATGATCACTGCAGATTTATGTTTAGTCCCGCGCGTTAGCGCAAAGCTGCAGAGGACGAGCTAGGCCGTAAAAACCATTACCATTCGCCTTTTTCTGCATTTCCGCGTTTGATTGCGGTATAAAATGTGCCTGCGCGCAACTGCAACGAGAGCACGCGACCAAAGTTCGTGATGATCGCTCGTTACAGATTGTTTCACGCTGGTAGAACCGATCGGGCCATACAGTCCGAGTGTGATAAATAGAAATGTATAGGGTGAACATTTGATTTCTTGACTTTACAGCCTTTTCCCGCGCAATACCCGCCTATTGTTTCTATACGATTGTGTAAGCGCGCAACGACTATTTATGGCGCCGTTTCAATGTTACTTTAAATAAAATATATTTAAATAGTTTTGTGATTAAAAATATTATTAGTTTTTCCAAAAGTCTCATTTAATGTTCGTATAATACGACTGATCACCTTTTGACGTGTCTGGTTTACTCCAGGGGCTTAGTATAGTCAGTTTTAATGACATTCGTAGGAGAATTAAAATGTTTAATATTTTACGTATTATTTAAATACGAATTCAAAGGATATTTTTAAAGTGGTCCCGCGTTAGTACCAATAACGGCGATTGCGTAACAATGAGATTACACAGAAAAGCGGTTTTGCACGAGACGAAATTACAAGTTTATTATTTGCAGTAGATTTACCTAATTGCATACTGTATAAAGGAAAAACTTATTTACGTAGTAACGTAATTCATTTTTTGTTTTGAATGCTCAGTAACTTTTTAATAAACGAATGAAAGAATAAAAATAAAATTGTACGAATGAATGGTTAGGAATGTCTTTAAGTACCAATAAAAAGTATCAATAATAAATTAAGTATCAATAAAATACATTCATAAATGTCTTTTATATGAAGATAAACTTTTTGTTTTTTTAATGGATAAATTACTAATGGTTTGGAATCCTTTCAACATACGACTGTTTTTAAGGAGTTAAATGTAGGCAATTTTCTAAGAGAATGTACGCATGTTGTATAAATGTGTGCGTAGTTGAGATCATTTAGTGTGCATGAGATTTATGTAAAAAAAATTAGTCGAGTGCTTTAGTACGTCCACGCACATATCAATTACGTGCTACACGAATATTAATAAAATAATTATTATTCTGTTATTCTTCTAAAAGTATCAATCTATTGCCAATTGTATTAACTAACTCATTTAAAATAAACAAAACTTCTGAAAATATATTTGAATTCGTCATAAAATTTACTTTAAAACGAGTTCTTGCATTTTGAAATTAATTTCTTAAGTTCAATATTATTTATGATTTAATTTTCTTGATGTCCAAAATTTTAAAACGCAAGGGTTCAAAAGTTCGATTTTAAATGGAAAAGTAATTTAATCGATTTTATGGCAAATTCTAATATATTTTTAGAAGTCTTCTCTGCGGATAGTCACTACGACTGACAAAATATCGGTATAGTTTCGTAAAAATTCCAGCGAAGATCGAATCCTCTTGACGACTACCTACTATAGTTTGTCTCGGCAGCTCGTAACGGCGACTTTGCAGTGTTTAATACCGTTAATTATTTACCTTTTACATTTTTGTTTACACGTCGTCCGAGTAGATCATTATTATTTTTAGATACGTTTACGTTGTTATTTTGTTAAATTTTTTTGTTTTTGTTCCAACGCAGAACTCGCCGGGCAATGTTCGCGATTTCGCCGTCGAGTTGATGGGCTCCATCGGGCAGAGCCTCAGACCGTCCAATCTGTTTTCTCGGGGGCAGATGACCAACATCACGACCGCAGCCAGTCGGCAATAACGACGCACAGCGAAAGTGTCGTCGGAAGATGGGTAAAGTCTATATCAGAGTCGCAGCCAGTCGGCGAATCGTCGGCAACGACGATAGCACAGCATCAATGGTCCACGGCAGGTCGCAGTGAAATAATAATAATAATTATAAGTCATAATGTTATGTGGCCATGTATTATTTCGTCTATTAGTCTTAAACCATAATATATCATATTATGTGTCCGATCGCATATCATAAATATTTATCGCAATACCTATGTATATTATGTGAATCGATTTTTGTCATCAGTTATATAGTCATTGTTAGTAAATAATATAATAAATTGTAGCTTTCGTGTAATGTATTATACTATTAGAATACAACTAGAGCGTAGGTACGTTTTTTTTCTTTTTCTGTAAACAGCGGGTTTACATAGTCATTATAGGAGTAAGAATGATTATATTATATATCCAAAATATGTGTATTGTTCTGATCCGCCATAATAATCTTAGAGAGTATGTTGTTCGTACGCAATCTACACATGTTTTATTAAAATTATTATTTTAGTATTATTTTTACCATTATTATTATTATTATTATATAGTATTATCACAGATTAAGTAAAACAGATTAAGTTTTACTTAATCTGTGGTATTATTTCACGTAAGACTCGACATGTTATAATAATGTTTAAACAATTTTATTATATGAGCGTTTTAGTATTTTTTGTTTCGCGATGTAGTCATATGTTGCACGTGATATTATTGTACAACGCGCATTGGTTGATTATTTATTTGAAATATATTGTGTTTGTAAACGATTATATGAGTATATACACTACACTCCATCTCATCCACGGTTGAATGCTGTAAGTCTTTATGATTGGTTAAATTATGACGATTTAGTAATTTCAGCATAGAATTCAGACACTACAAATTGGTTGTATTTTATAAAAACGCATTAGATTTTTTTGTGAGCTAATAATTAGAGAATATATTATAATATATTAATGTATACATTCAAATATCGCCCTAATAAATTCTCACCAAACAATACTAATGTATAATAACCTATATTTAGATCTAAGTTTATTCGATTTCCTGGAATAAGAATAAGATGTTCTGTTGAAGAGATCAAACAATTTTACAAAAAAAAAAAAAAAAATATATAATTTGCTGTCATATCCTTGGTAACACAGTGCTTAAATACAATTCAAGTTAGAACCTAAAAAGAAACGGTTTATTTTATGATGTTACGTGGTTGTTTGATGTAGATATATTAGAGACTTCGTGATATTGAAAATCTGAAGACTACACTAGGTCTTGATGTAGAAATTTTATTAATTTAAGGGGATTTTTATAGGCAATATCAATGCAGTTTTGTGAAAAATTGAAATTTTGAATCTTAAAATAAATACATTTAAAATTTAAATAGTTATAAGTTAAAACTAAAAGTAAGTATCTGTTGTCCCGCGGTTGTTGTTACATGATATTATTACGAGATCATATTATTATAAAACAACGGATTTGCGTGGGAAAAAACAGAGAAGGCTATACAGCAGCTATAATTAACTAAAGTGAAGTCGTTTAGTGTTGTGTCTATGGAAGTAAGGAATTGTTATAGCATTCAGCCTTCACCACATATTGAGTGATGTACTAATTTACACATAAAGTTGGATAAGACAGATATTTATATAATGCTTTCGATTATATAATTTACATATTAAATTTCAGTAATTTTAATACATGTGAAATTTGATTTGTTAAATTAAAAACTAAAAGTATGAAAACGTTTTCACTCGGATGTATTACGCGTTAACCTAACTAGATTTAGTTTTATTGAGGTCCTTCCTAAAAACCACATTTAGCGATTAAAGTCTCCTAACATTTTTTTTTCTAAAATATAACTAATATTATATCTATTAATACATAATATAAAATAAGTTGTTTTTTTTTGTTCGGTATAAACTTCAAAACAGCTGAATTGATTTTAATACGATTTTCACTGTAGGATAGGAAATTAACCGAGAAAAATGTATGTGTATAATTTAGTCGTATAATTTGATTAATAATATTTTTGTGATACAATTAAATTTGTACCTCAAAGACGCAGGTTACATCGCTATTTAAATAGTTATAAAATTATCGCAACGAACTGAAAACCCTCTAGCGCAGTGGCATTTAAATACAATTTAGAAGTGAGTGGATCTTAAGTTCGGATCACAGTGTCAGATTGCCCATTTTTTACATTTCCCCCCCTCCGGATTTTTACTTATTATTTATTAACGTTTATTATGTTTAACAACAAAAATGAAAATTTAAAGAATATTTGACTTGCAATTAATTTCACGAGCAACGCCGTGCGGATACAGCTAGTATAATATCAACAGTTCTTAACCTGTGGTCCGCGGCCTCGTGGGGGGTCCGTATTACTCATGTAAGGGGTTCGCGGCCGCCATAACACATAACATGCGTTAATACGTGACGTATTGTAAAAAAAAGATTTTCGAAAAAAATTAGTAAAGGGGTCCGTGACTTCTAAAACCTTTTTTTTTTTTTAGCAGGGTCCGTGATCTACAAAGGTTAAGAACTGCTTGTATATATCAATTTCATACATATGCATGTCATATATTTTCATGTCGATTTTTTATTATTATCACCAGCATTATTTTTTTAAGCCCAGATTGAAATGTGTATTAAGTTTGTACTGTAGAAAGATTTTATAAGCTGTTGAATATTATTTTTATTACAATAAGTTGAATAATTTTATAGTATCACCTGTTTTTAATAGTCATGTGTTTTTAGATATTTTGAACAAAAATATTGTAAAGCAGTGGTCGGCAACCGGCGGCCCACGCGTCTATTTTATGTGCGAGCCGCTTGACGAAATTTAATAAAATATTACATAACTACATATATAACAAAATTTCAAACATATTCAATAATAATAATTTAACTGCACATTTTATTTAATTAGTCATGATAAAATACAACATATTGTGTGTAGTATAGATTATAGTGTATGCTGTTTTTCGTTGATATATTGAAGTATATAAATGAACTTGTAAAAATCAATTTTTCCTGATATTTGGTCCCATATAAATTGTTTGAAACTAAGATAAAACTTACATGGTCTCATACTGAAATAAATGAACTAATACATTTTCCAGCATGCATAAGTCTGTTTGAATCATCGAAATCCTAATTTTTTACAGTTAAGTTTGTTAAAGGTATTTGGATACTTCAATGTGAATTTAATAAACACTTTCATAATTATAATTTATAAACAATGTTGAACATTTTTAACATTACTCTCAAACACATTTAATATAGATATTAATGAAGTTCCTATTGATCTTCAAATGGAAATGGTAGATTTACAATTACAAGATACTTTTAAAAATCCATTTAAATTTCACCTTCATGGTGTTTAGCTGAACTCCCTTCAGAATTTTCGAAAATAAAAATGATAGCTGCAAAATATTTAAGCATGTTTGGATCAACGTACGTATAAGAACAGGCTTTTTCTCACATGAAAAAAATTAAAAACCCACTCCGGTTATGATTAACTAATAACCATCTTTATAATTTAATAGAGTTGGCACAAGTAACTTTGATTTAGAAATTGAAAAAATCGTGAGCAAAATTCAATATCAAAAATCGCATTAAATATGTTTTAATACAGTTATAATTTCCACACTATTATAAAATATCATTTTATTTTATTCAATATTAAAATTTTATTTTTAAAAATAAAATTACAAATTAAATAAATATAGCAGTATTTTTTTTTCATAATTAATAAATAATATAAGTATGACATTTTTATTTTTGTACGGTCCACGAAACTTTTTACATATGTGAATGTGGCTCGAGACTCCAAAAAGGTTACTGACCACTGTAGTTGTAAAGGACACTTTTTAACTTTTATTACCATATTTAGTGCCTCAAATTATAAAACTATTGAAAAATAGAGATATAATGTGAAAATTAAATTTAAAAAAAAAAATTGTTTTTGAATAAAGTACGAGCTTGTTTATTGCAAAAGCTAAAAACACGCACTTGGTAGCAATACACATTTTTAAACAATTAAATTACATATATTTTATTATTCATAACATGTACCTAATGTATGCTTTCTCGTAATAATGAATGTATAACTGTACAACATTAATTTAAAATGAATAAATTAAAAAACAGATTTAAATTAAAATTAGTAAAATGTTATATTTTTAAAAATTAAAAAAAACTTTTTTTGTATATTAAAAATAATTTGGTATTTATTTTTTATTTTTGGCTTAGTATTCCTGTATAAAAACTCATTTTTTGATTTATATTCATATTGATTTTTGTATTATGTATAATAATTAAGTATTATTATCTAAAAAGTTAATAACAATAATAAAGTATTGTATAAAATATATTATATATTGTTATAATAATATAAATACCATGTTTTCAGGAAAATAAAAATCAACCTAACGTAATAGTTACTAAAAGTAAAATAAATTATTTTGATACCTATATCGAAAAACATATCGTGAAGTATACTTAGTTATAATATATGTAGGCTGACGCTCTGAATCGTTAAATCTATCATTGAATTCAAATTTTACACGCCTTTACAGTAATCCACTCAAAACATAATGTACAGCAAAAAGGTATCCATATTTGCCCACTATTTTTTTAATTTTTTTTTCATTGATATTCGAAAATAAATTGTAAAAAAAAAAAACATAGTAAATTATAATCAAAAAGACATTAATCATAACAATTTGAGATACACTATTATTGAAAAAGTTAATATCTAGGTCTTAAATTTACAATGTCTGTAGACTAGGCTTATACTCTGATATTTTATTGTTTTATCATATATTGTTTCTACACAATGTAATTCAGAGAACATAGTATATAGTAAACTTATTATTAAACCTAAATCTATTTGGAAATTGATAAAAATAAAATCCCGTTTTTATGTTTAATAAGAAAAAATCCACGATTTAAATAAAAAAATAAATATTTTATACAGTTGAATACATGAAAAAAAAAAATGAATGTTTGTGAATAATTCATAGTAAAATAGGTATTTAGAATATTATAATAAATTACAAAATACGCTAAATAATCGAAGGCGATTTAAAAATATCTCCCTACACGTTATGATGTAAATATACGGTAGGTAAGTATAATAAATGGCATTTGAAAAATAAGTTTTTAAAAAATACGATAAACGTAATATATTTCCGCGCGCTCTGTAAATACATCGGGTAAAATCTCTTTTTGCATAAATCACGGACTTTCACGATATTTTCGACCACCAGTTAATCGCCCCAAATTTGTAATTAAAATCCGACGGTATATACACGCGAACGAATTATAACGAATCATAACTTTTGCCACGCCGCCGCCGCCGCCGTCAACGTTGTCGTAACGCGGTGAGATATTCCAAAAAAACGGGCGCCAATTTAATGTTTGCCATAATTTTGTACGGATACAAAAACGGATAATCGACGATAATTGACTGGACGCAGCGGGAGGAGGAGTAAATGTTGCGTCGCGCCGTCGCTGTACCGGAACCTCAGCTTCCCACGAGGGGGCGGATGCGTTGACAACGACGACGCCGTTCGTCCGTGGAAATCAGAGCGCGACCGCGTCTCGTATTCCCGTAGCAACGATACAGAGAGGCACGTGTTAAGATACTGTTTTGAATCGTCGTTCAAGCACGACATTATTGACAGCATCATAATATTTACAACCACGTCCGATAGCCCGCGGACGCGGTGACGAGCCTGTTGGACGTGTGCTCGTTTCGACGTCGTGACAGCATCATCATCACAAGTATTTAGGTACCGACCAAAACGTACAGACTGCGTCGCTGCCCGTCCAAGAGTCCGAGGTAAGAGCGAATCGAATGGCATAAAAAGTACGACTGAATAAGTTGTACTAATACTATTTTGGTAGGAAGCGGCGCCGAGCGAGAGTGTTTTGCTGTGTGAAAAATATTTTCACGACGGCTTTTCCTCTCGAGCCACTGTTTTTGTTTCACCTTAAACGGTGTATAATAATAATAATAATAATAATAATAATATGATATATGGATTAAAATTATTGCATTATTCAGTGATATTGTTTTTGATTTTATTGCTAGGAATAACGTTTGTAGGAAACGCACAAAAGCAACAGCTGTCGTCGACTAATACGAAGACGCGTTAATATCGTACAAAAAGGGTACAATAATATAATATAGGTAAGTGTATGAAAAAAAAAAATAAAATATTAATAAATGTTCAAATCAGTACTTAATCCACAGGTGGTCATATTCTAGAACCACTAATTGAGAATATTTTATTGGTGATTACGAAATTATAAATACATTATTATGTTTCGTGTGAAACAAAAACAAAACCATTCGATACCTACTTTTAACATAATCGTTTATATATATATATAATATAATATATATTATATATGTTTTGAAATAATTGAATTGTAAACATTTACAACAAGATGGTTTTTAGTTTTTATACAGTGTTATTGAGTTAAACTATTAATAAAATCATAGATATTAAAGTAGAAACAATTTTTTAAGCATAAACAATATTGCGAACTCTTTTTATCACCAATGTTATTTCAACGTGATAACTGACGTCTAGCGTATCGTTGTCCGCCATCTTTAAATAGGTCAAATATTTTAAAATCTTACATAATTACCTACATACTACTACGTACAGGTAATACCTAACATGATATTTTAAATTGTAACTCATGCAAATTTAGGACAATATTGATATTTTATTATAATTATTTTAGATTACCTACATTTAAATAATTGTAATAAATTACAAAATATACCTATTTTAAAATCAATTTTATTTAAGAGTTACCTACACCTAGTATTTACACATTATTAAAAAAAAAAAATAAAATAGTATTACTTAGTTTTTATCTTTTACTAACTGCAGCTATCATAATTGAACTTTAAAGAATTTCATTAAATTATTAAAACAAAAAAAATTAACATTTTTTAGTAAAAAATATTTTACTAAAATATTACTTAATTGAATGAATAACTTGTATTTTTTGAGGACCACGCAAATACGACAAAGATAGATTCGACGTATCGGATGACGAAGATATTGATTTAATATAATATACTTTAGGTACCTATATCTGTACAGTGTGATAAAGTTATATATATATATAGTTATATATAGTTATATATAGTTATATATTGTTTGGTTGGCCCAATTCACCACTGAGGTAGTACCTCGTATTGGTGATATTAGTGTTTCATAATCATTTGTACATACATAAAGTTTAAATTTAAATAATGTTAGTTTAGTGGTTATAGTGTAGTTTAAAACATTTAAAATTTTAGAATAAACAAATTTTATAAACAATTATATATTTAAAAGATCAACAAGTTAGTAAATAAATAAATAAACAGAATAGATAAAATATGTAATCGAACAAATAAAATAAATGAGATAGAACAAAATAAGATAAAGCGGAATAAAAATTATATTACAGAACATAAATAGAGGAATTATTTTTCGTAGGTACGTCTTATCAGCCATGTATTAGCAAGTTGTTTATATTTAGTGTAATTTTTGCAGTTTGATATAGTTTGTGGCATATTATTAAATAAATCAAGACCTACTTTAACAAAGTGTACGTTTTGATATTGTATTGCTTATTATTTTAACCTATTTCTTCCAAACCAAATAACATTAGCCAGCTCTAATTTCAAAAAAATCTTCTTTATGTTATTATACACCAGATGAAAAAAGCCCAAAGAATTAATTTTGAGTTATTTTAATAAGCAAATGATTGAAATAACTTTATAATCAAGTTTTACGTTAACATAAAAGTATGTACAATAGGTGAATTCTGATTTCAACAAAATGTTAAAAATGTAGATACTAACAATAAAAAAGAAAAAATTCTAAAAATGTAAATTTTTGGTATTTTAAACTTAAAAACACGGTTTTTAAAAAAAATTGAGCATTTTGAAGTTTTCTGTTCAGAACTTCCAGAGCAGGGCGTTATTTGAATGCAATTTTATCTAGATGATTATTTAGATAACATTTTATTCGAATAATTTTCGGTTATTTTATTTGAATAAACATGGTTAATAATTAAAAAAAAAATACATATTAAAAACAATAACTGGCATTGCATTTTAAGTTACATGATGTAAATCGTATTTTATCCAGGATAAATCCAAAAATATTATAAATAAAACAAATATATATCAATAGAAAAAAAATAAAGAATTTGATATGTTTTTTTTAATCATAATAATAATATAACAATATTATTTTATGAATAATATTTAATAATTAATTATTAATCGAAACATTTCGTAATAATTACAATAATAATAAATAGTATTAAATTATTAAATAATAATAATAATAATAATGAATAATTATGAAAAAAAAAATGATTCAATTATAAACTTGTTTACTCTAAAAGTTATCGAATAATCTTCTTTTAAATTTAGTCGAATAATATTTTATTCGAATAACCATAGTTGAAAATTATTTGAATACATATTTATTCAAATAATTAGGTATCTAGATAACATTTTTCGCAACTCTAATAACTTTTAAATGAAGTTTGTGTGACTTTTTTAAAAAGTACCATCAAATCAAACATGCAAAACACACATTATAGAATAAAAACAATTTGAAAAAATCGTTTGGGAGCTAAACTGCATTCGTTCCAAAATAATTAATTCGTGATCCAATCACAAATTGGTACGTAAGTACTTACGAAAACAATTGCATTTTATCTCTACCTTCCCGATTAGAACAACCAAATGCACAACACGTAACGGGCATTGTAGTATGAATAATTAAAATCATATAAACTATAGTTGAGATTATGAGTGAATAACTCGACAAATTAACATATTATTTTATATAACACAAACTTTCGTAAAAATGTCAATCACTGGTGTCATGCTTTTATAAAAGTCCACAATCAAATTAAAATATCTGTGAATAAAATAAAAACGTAAAATCACAGATAAGATTTTCTTTTGTTTATGATAAAAGTTTGATCATTCATAATGAATATAGTATTATATGAAGTGAATTAGTGTGCTGTACTACTGTAGCAATGTAGTTCATAAATATGGTAATTAATTTACGGTTTAACCACGTCCGTCGGTCGTTCTAAAGAAATAAAAATGTCCACAGTGCATGTTTAAGGTACCTATCCAAACTGTATCATGTAGCTAAATACATATATTACGAATGTTTGTATTGTTTTAAAACAAATCACAGTTTAAACGTTACTTCAATATAAGTTATTTGTAGTATACATTATATATACTGATATACACAGTTAATGTTATAACTGGAAACACTATTGTTGTTTAAGTAATTTTATTCTCATGTTTAAATAATAATCTACAGAGGTATATTAACCTCTGTTTATTTGTATCTTTAACCTAATCATAAGAACAACTTGAATTGCGTAAAGTACATACATTTTTGGGTGGATAAGCAAACGTACGCATCTCACTTTCTTCACTACACAATATTAAGTAGCTGCACCTGGTTTTTAGGTAGGTATAAGTTAGTGTAACTTGTAAGCATATGTGCGAATAATAAATTTATTTGCCACACAGCAGACACGTTATGCAATTTCAATCATTATACAATAATGTAGCAGATGCCAATATAAATATTTAACTATTGAAATTTTATTTTAAAATTTTAACTTATAGTTTAAATATTATTTTTACTGTCTGTTATTACTCTTATCCTCATGAACTATAAGTATTAAACCGACAAATAAAATAATATTTATTAAAATCTAAATATCTACAACGGTCATATAAAACCAGTTTATTTAATTTATTTCAAACGCCAAGATACAATTAATAGTAATTGATGCTATAATATATTTAACACTGCAAACTATCAGAATAGCTAGGTTTATGAATTTATAATTTTCATACTGTCAACATTGATTACGAATTACGATCCAGCATAGTCTATAACACTTCTTTCTATTAAAAATCAATAAAAATAACTAGGTATACCATATTGTTATTAATATTTATCATCCTAGATCTTACTTTTTAATTTATATATCCAGATACATAAACCGAGATTGAGAGACTAGCTATTTATTTTTTCAATATTTTTTACTTATGAGTTATGACTAAAATACTCATATTGACATTATAATCGATTGGTTAAATATTACTGAATTTTGTAATTATTTATCGTAAAGTAGATATGAATTAATTGAATTTTTATAATGAATATTGTAATAAATCATAGCAAAAAACAATAATAATACCAATTATTATAGTGTATAATAACTAATAACACATAAATTATATAACTAATAGTTACTAAAAGTTAATATATTCACATACACCATACACATATGTCATATACAGTGTAAGTATTTATAATGTCTCACATTATCATTGGCTTCGTTATTAACTTATTTTCTAATACTCTTAAAATATGCATTCGGAAAAATTTTTTTGGCTCAGCCATGATAGTGATAATAAGTTAAAATATTTTTAATTTACTTAAACGTAAAAAAAAAATGTTATGTATGTTTGTATTCATGCTGTTTAAAGGTAACCGTTTACTAATTTATTAAAATATTGTAATTGTCTGATTAATAATATTATTGTTATTAAGCGTTCAATGATTAAACTACGTTTCTACGTTTATACAATTATATTTTATTGCAAGAAGATAATACTGTATTTTTTTTTTTTTTTTTTTACACAGAATTGCATCATCGTGTTTTGGATTATACATACTGGAGTAGATAGCTGAATACAGAAACTCTCTGAATTATAAGTCCAAGCAAAAAACCTGAGAATTTAATTACATCACAATATATCTAGTTGATATTATATTGTGTAAGGTTAACAAAAAAGAAAAAGTATTCGAAAATGACCACTTCTATTTACGTTTCGTTTTTGTTTCAACAATCCGAATTGAAAGCGAACGGACCCTTAACTCATCAGATCATCATCTTCTCGGAATTCGTAAACCCCATGTATGTTCCTTATGTCAAGTTGGATAACGTGTCCATGGTCGAACTTATTAAGGCGATACGAAAACGGTTATGCGATAACTTTAGCGTGTACTCGTTTTTGGAAGGATCGTTAATTAACGAGCAGAACGGCAAGCTACTCCACGCCATTCCCACCGTGGAGCTCTACGGCGAAAAAATGGACAAGTACAAGTTTGTGTCCAGCCACGAGGGGGCGAAAAGAGTTTTTTTGGAGGCCTTGAATGATTTGGACTGCGAGTACACTCAACTCTCGTCGGACTTCAAAATCATTTACGACGACCCGCCGACCATCTGGACGTTGACCGTGTCCACTGAACACGATTACCAAGAACTGAGAGTGATACAGGGCTACGGGGATAGCGACGAAAATCAGTGGTTTATGCAAACAAGCGTTGCGACGACAACGATCAGAAGCGTCCGGCTCTCTGAAATATTGTACACGGCCGAGCACACAAATATAATAAGCCCAAAAATGATGCGTTACAATGACCTGCCGGTGTACATAGACTCCCAACGGACTTACGAGAAATTTAGATTCCCAAGGACGACTAAGACAGCTACGAAAATCATGCGAGACATTAATCGCGAGATAGACAAATCGCAAGTAACTTTATATGAACTGTGCTGCATATTCCTGGACTGCTTAGTATTTATTTTATTTTAATACTTTTTGGTACATAAGTTCACGCAAACTTGTCTTTTTTTTTTTGTCCACGCGTGTGTGTATTTGTAAACCTTAAAATGGAAATAAAAGTGATCCGAGCTACTGGTCATCGAACAATTGTAAACTCCTCCGAATCTACTTTAGTACTACTTAAACGATGTATGTAAATTTTCCCAAGTCAAACTTCATTTGTACATTATAATTGTATCAAAATAATTTAATGTTTATAATAATATGAAAATATGAATTTAAAAAATGTTAAGTATGAAAATCACAGAAAATAACAATGCACCCAAGTTTCTAATTATAGCTGTATTATAGTCGAAATAGAAAAAAAAATTTAAAAAAAAACATTAGTTTTAATTTGAAAATACATTCAATCCATTCGAGAGAGTTTAACATAGCCCTGGACATAATGCATACAATAGTTAATGATAATAAAATGCTAACTATAAAAACATAAAATTATAGCAAATTAATAGATACCGAAACGATAAAGAGATCAAATTCAATAAAATTAAAACAAAAATCAAAAACTCAAAAGATAAAAAGGCATCCAAAAATATTTACAAAATATCTAATTAAAAAATAAAATGTTGTATATTATTTATCAAACATACAGTACAAGTTTAATTTTTCATCTCAAATGTTTAATAATAAAATTAAATAAAAAATAACTAATGTTTAATATACAATATTTAAACAAAACAATGTAGAAGTTCACGTTTTGAAAAATATACTTTCCTTTCTTATTTAAGTAAACATGGCGTTCATTCTTTTTTTTTTAAAATCTGGATAAAATTTGTTTAAGATATACATTATTCTAATCATAAGTACACTATAAATTATTTATGTTTATATGACTTCTTATACATTTATTAAAGTAATTACTTATTACATTTGTGTGATTATACATTTTGATGTGAATTGTAAAAATAATCGATAAACCATTTATAATTAACTTTTTAATAATAACTTTTCAATATGTTTAAGCGTGTTGGATGTCAAGTTCATATTATTGGATTTTATTTCATTTTAGTTAAAATCATTTATTAGCAGAGTTTGGAAATTGTAGGATTTTACACTTTCAATATAAAACATTTAATATTGAATAATATTATTTAACGTAAGTATTTATTGTCATCGTTGCAGTATAAATATTAATTTAATGATAACAATGCGTGTGATTTTAATTTCTATTGCGCTTATATGCTATAATGCTATTTTATAGTTAAGTTGATGATTTATCGTAAATCTATTAATTCATTAGTTTGTACACGATTAACATTTTACATTTTAATGATTTTTCAGTTTGATAAAATATAAAAATTTCTACTGCTTTTCCGTCGTATAAATATTACATATAAATTTATTTTTTTCATATTTCATATTTGTTTTTGTGCATATTATTAACAACATTAGATATCTTATTTTCGAAATTTTACATATTTTTTTTACGTAGGTACTTTTAGCTAGTATAAGTTTAAAACATTAGTTATTACTTATTAGTCTTAAATATGATAAACACTTTGGTGAATTTTGTTTCAATACTTTACAGATTAAAAAAAAAATAATAATACAGTATCTATATATTAAGCAAATTAAGGTATTATAGGTATTGATGATTTTATATTTTAATTAAATTATGTAGTTACACAGATACACTTGACACAAAATTACGTTAAAAACAATTTATTACAAAAGACATAAAATAGTGTTACTTTTTTTTTTTTTTTGCATCATATTTATTATTTAACTATACATCTAGTATACTAATATATAATTTGTATGCTTTTAGTGTAATAAAAACATATATGTATTTAA
This sequence comes from Melanaphis sacchari, assembly GCF_002803265.2. Classification (NCBI taxonomy): domain Eukaryota; kingdom Metazoa; phylum Arthropoda; class Insecta; order Hemiptera; family Aphididae; genus Melanaphis; species Melanaphis sacchari. The sequence goes on along the minus strand of NW_020271172.1, from coordinate 162,370 downwards.
GATTAGAACTTTAGTCTACAAGCATTCGCATTTGAGTATAGAATTTAGTATTAATTTATAATTACTATAATAACATAATAAATTAAGCATTTAACTGTATTTTTATTTATATTTGTGTAGTTAGCATCAATAAAATCCTAGATATTATTCAAAATGCCGGTATTCTATTGTATGAAATCGAATTTTTTAAAATTATATTTAAAGTTTTTTTTTTTTTAAATTAGGTAATCATTTAAATTTTTAACTTTTTTGACAAAGAAACTTCTCATTATGTTTTTGTTTTCAACGTTGGATATATTTTACAACTTTTCATTTTATAGCCTGTCAAATGCCAGATATCACTTTC
>NW_020271172.1:6137-162014 GCF_002803265.2 Melanaphis sacchari | reverse complement strand
TGCCAGATATCACTTTCCGAAATATAATCAACCTTTTCCCGGGAAACCTCACCAGAAAATTGCGTCGTAATAATATTACAGGGTCGCTGTTTTCAATAACCTCGCCTTGCTTTTGTTGTGTAACTGCCAGCCCACCTAAAATCAACCCCAAGCTTGATTGATCGTGAATCGGGTCTCTTTTTACATCGCCGCCAAACTCTTACTCTCGCACTCACCCCTTTCTCTTTCGTTGGCTTCGCCAAACAAATGTTTTTTTTTTGTTTCAATGTTTTTATATGGGTTTATTTTATATCATTTATATTATAGTTTTAATATTCTGGAACGACTAAAACAGATTGCATGAATAAATTATTATAAATTATAAGACGAACAAATAATCAATTAAAACTTGTTTTGCTGTTTTTAAAATCCATGAAGAATCATGTTAATTTTTTGTGTATACGGATGTAAAGTGTTATTAAATGCTAATATTATAATAATTTTATAATGGTGGGTATAAAGCAAATTATTTTTATTTTGACAAAAAAGTTTTATTGAAAACATGATATGCAAAATACTCCCAATTCCCTTAATTATTAATTAGTTTTTACTAATTATTTCGGAAAATAATTTTTAATTTTAACCTTTTAAAAATAAAAAATAGATTAGTTATTAATTTTAGTTTTTAAAAGATCTAAATGCTGTTAGTCTATCTGTAATACATATATTATTAAATTATGTATGAAATACGCAACAGTGTAAATCATTTTTTCGATGCTGCGATTCATATCTGCAACTTAACTACCCAAAAAGGTTGGTATTTTAAATATAATATAATACTGATATTACTGCGAACTTCATTTCTATCAAGCATCAAGTATAGTCGTAACGTTGTATAAACGTCTCCGTGGCCATGGTAACGACAAGGGTTACTATATCGATCGGGTTGATAACGCCACACTGTCAGGGGTGTGTAAAATATATCAATATTTTATTGCGTTATTTTATATTTTTTAATAAATAAACAACATTCAATCTTTTGATTGATTACGAAAATCACTAAAAAATGAGATGTTCTACCGTTGGGTTATTGTTCCCATACATCATGATGTATTAGTTTTTTATCAACAACCACTAAATTCAACTAAAAAAAAAAAAATATATATAAATACAATTCGGGGAAAATATTGATGTAGAAATAATTCCTCTAGGTTTGACATGTGTTAGTGTAATGCATCACATCCAATAAAATATTACATACAATGCGAGGAAAAAAATAAGTAGTATGATTGTGAGTGGGGGGGGGGGGGGGGGTTCAAACACACTAGTCCATAGAGCCTAGTCCATGCGAGTCAATTTCGCTTCGTGCGCTGCCATTCCCCTACATGCCATGTCGTATCGTGCTGAGCCGTTTCGTGCCTTTCTCCAGCACGTAACCTATGTATTTTTTATCCCTTCTCGATCACTTATCACACCACCTAATTTAATTCCCCTTATAAAGAAAAAAAATGTTTTGAAAAATAAATTTTTCACTTAAAATTATTATCTGTAAAATAATTTTTAATATTTCATATTGCGTTATTTTTTACGAGTCTATAGTTGTATCATACGTACCTTCTCATACTAAGATATTATATAATTAACTACAGATTCTTATTTATAATAATATTTGATACTTTACACTATTTTTCTGAAACTCTACGATATTTGCTGGATTTTTAAATAAATAATTCCGAAAAAGAACGTGTAATAAAACTATTAGAAAACTCATAAATATTCAATTACGTCTACAATGAATATATATTGATATATATTTACAGTAGACGCCGCTTATAAGACTCACGGATATAAGGTTCAGTCGCCTATTAGACTCAAAATCGTCTGGAACGGTCCGGACGTATCCAAATACATTAAAAAAAAATCGGTTTTAAGACTCAACACTTCGGTCATAAGACTCAAATTTCGTAAAATAAATAGTAGAAAATAAACTTTTTTGGTAATAATTTAGAAATAAATTGGTTTTGAAAAATGAAATAATATTCGTGTTGATTATTTCTAGTTTCTGTTGGTACCTTATAACGTATAATAATTTTTATCGCAGATAAAAGTTCACATTTATCGTAACGATAATTATAACGATTATAATTTTAGTTTTTGTTATCGGAATTATTAAATTTATTCAATAATAAAGTATGTAATATGTAATATGTGTTAATGTATTAAAATCAAAGCAAAATATGTAGTAAAATAAAATTTATAAATACGTAATTAATTTTTTTTTTCCACTTCGCCTTTAAGATTCATTCGGTTATAAGACTCACTTTGTGCTGGTCTCAAAGTGAGTCTTATAAGCGGCGTCTACTGTATTAGTGATAAATACTTTATTTTTATAAAATGCTTGTTAAACGTTATAAAGAAATTTTACTGAGTTTTACTTTTCCCGTGCACAAACTTTTATTTTTTATTCTATCAAATATAAAACATCGTTCTACGAAGTATATATAACCTACTTTCACCCGGGAGAGCTCAACAGCTCGCTGCGTATTAATAGGGTAGCTATTTTCAAACCCCTCACCTCGCCGTCGTCGTACATCTGCCGGCCCAGCCAGAATCAACCTCGAGCTTGATCGATCGCGAGTCTCTTCCGCCGCCGCCGCAAACTCTCACTCTCGCACACGCCTCTTTTTCTTTTGTTGGCCTCGCAAAACAGACATTTTTCGTTTTCAACGTTTTCGTATGGATACATTTTGTATCATTTATTCCAAAATTTGTAGAGTTTATAACGTTCTGAAATGACTAAAACAGATTGCATGAATAAATTATATTATAAGTCATAAGATAAACAAGTAACCAACAAAAAATTTTTTTTCTGATTTAGAAATCCAAAGAGAGTCATGTCGATTTTTTGTGTAAACAGGTCCATTAATAATAATTGATAATATTGAAATTATTTTATAATTAAATTGTTTAAATAATTGTAATAACTAGGGCGTGGACTAAAAGCAAATTATTTTTATTTTAACAGAAAAGTTTTGTTGAAAACTATGTGTTTGCAAAAATTCCCGTTTTACTTTTATATTTTATTCATTATTTCTGATTATTTCGGAAAATGTTTTTAAAATATAAATATAATATTAAAAAATAAATATAGAAATATAGAAATAATAAAATAAATAGATGTATATTATTTATTTTGTTTTTCAAAATTATTTTTATTATATTTTTTATGTTTTTTTATCTTAGTATCAGACAAATGATGTAGTAGCTGCATTACATTGAAATGTAGTCGAATCTCTATAACTTGAATTCCTAGAAAAATAAAAATTAATTAATTTGAGTTATATACGAGTAGGTGAATTTTTTTTTTTAAATACGAACAAATTCATATTATATTTTCTTGTAAATTTAAACTTAAAAACGTACGTAAACAACGTAGTGAAGGCTAACATTTTTCCGTAATAAAAAAAGAATATTATTATTATTAAATATATATATAATATATATATATTGCTATTTGAAATATTGTTTTATATTTTATGACGTTTTTCGAGTTTTAGTAGGTATAAACAATTTATTATTAAACATATCTTTTGCCAATTTCACTTTATTGTCTTAGTTTTTGGATACAATTTCTGAAATAATTTATCAATTATTCATATTGTATTTACTAGAAAACGACTTTTCTACATTTTTTTTTTTTTTTTTGAATTGGCGAACCCTTCGATTTTAAAATGTTTTTTTATGTTGAGCTCAGAATATTCAAAAATACAGAAAGTGAGAAAGTAAAATTCAAGATGAACTTAAATGAGATCTCATTAATTTTATCAGTTAACTAAGTTTTCGTCAACGCAATCGGTAAAAAATTGTTACTACCTACATTATTAGTTTAGCGCACAACAGTGCGTCAATAACTTGTACGCGTAGGTGAGGAAGCGTCCACTTTCGAATAATAATTGAACCTTTTATCACTTATGGTAATTTTAATTTTAATACAATATATGCTTTCAAATATGTGCAATGCACGTATGTAGGTATTATAAAATTTTCTTAAAATTGCATGTACTCAGCTCCATAAAAATGATTGGTATTCAATACTCTGATTCACGATAATATCAAACTATAACTTTTCTTGAATGATAAAATTGTTATTTATAATTAAGTATACTAGAACAATTTTAATGAGCATTTTTTTAAATTTTGATGTTATTAGTTAAAATAGTTTTAGACACATGCAATTTTGATTTTTTTCAATATTTATAAAAAAAAAAATGTCTGCTCTGTCAAAAAAATTTGAAAATTTAATAACCGATTTTTCATAGATTGGTATTAATAAATTGTAATATACAATATTATAATAAGTGCAATATACAATATCGTAAACGTTAATAAAGTAAAATAATATACTTATGTAAGTGGAATGGTGTCATATTATGCTTATACATATATAAAATACACTACACAACCATTATATGATATTTAATGTTTATAGATTTTAATCATTAAACGAAGTGTATGGATTAGTAAACCTCTATTTCTATAGTATGCCATCTACCTACTATTATATTTATTAATTTCTAAAGAACATTACTAATGTCACTAAATAGCCAACAGAAACGAAAATACATAAATAAATGTATATTTACGTAACGTTAAATGTTGTATTTACGCGCGTGACATCGAGCTATACAGTACATTATTTTTTGAGTAAGAATATTCTATTACGAAGCACATAATTTTGTTGTAAAATAATTTTTAATATTTCATATTGTATTATTTTTCACAAGTCTATAGTCATTTCATACGTACCTTCTCATATTGAGATATCATATAATTAACTACAGATTATAATTTCTAATAATATTTGATACTATATTCTTTTTTTTCTGAGGCTCTACGACATCTGTTGAATTTTTGAAATAAATAATTGCAAAAAATAACGTGTAATAAAATTTTATTAGAAAATTTATAAATAATTATCGGTATGTATTTATTAATCATAAATACTTTATTTTCATGAAATACATATTATGTTAAACGCCATACAAAGACATTCCACTGAGTGTTATTTTCCCAGTATACAAATTTTCATTTTCTAGTCTGTTAAATTCCTGTGTTCGCTCTTCAAAGCATAACCTACTTTATCCTGGGAAAATTCAGCAGACTATTGCGTCGTAAAAATATTCCAGGGTCGCTGTTTACGAACTCCTCGCCTCGCCGTTGACGAGTACCCGCCGGCCAACCCAAAAATCAACCGCCGAGCTTGATCGATCGCGTATCGGATTTCCTCCACCGTCGCCGCCAAACTCTCACTCTCTACCCCTTTCTCTTTTGTTGGCCTCGCCGCGCCACGCCAACCCGTCGCGTTCGCCGCCCCGACCCCACGAGCACACCACTCCCGAGGTCGTTTTTTCAACCCGTCGTGGGCGAAAGTGTCATGTACATTTACGATCTCACCTGCGCACATCCATTGTGCTCCATTTGAGCCGAACAACACTGCGATATCCGCGCACGCGCCACGAGCTGAGAAAAGCCCGGACGTGGCCCGGGAATCGCACCCGACCGGGCATCACGGTTTCATCGTGACAGTCATTCAGACATTCGACGCCCGTTCGGAAGCACCTGCCCGTGTGATCCGTTCGACCGCACTCGAGTAGTACACTATATCTGTTTAGAAGTATTGTGTATTGCATAACAACCAGTAGAGCATCTACCTATAACGCTTCCGCAAAAACGGTGTAATACACACAGATCAGCCGCTTTGCGTTGCGCCTACGCCCCGAAAACCCGTCTGCAGTTAACAACGACCTACGCCTGCCCACCGCCATCGAACACGTAAGTAGAACATCCTCACGCCTTCGTTTGCATAACCGCATAAAAACCGTATAATCGCGGTATCGGTAATTCGAATATTTATCACATATATTAGTATTATTATTATTATTATTATTATCATCATCATTATTACGTAGTGTTGTCGAAAATCGAAGCGTTGGCGCGTGCGGTTAATAACCCGAGTCGGTTTTCCCACGCGACGCAGCGAACGGGAGACGAGTAGGGACCTACGTCAACAACAACAACAACAACAACAGCGATATATTAATAATAATAATAATAATTAATAGGTAACGACGACTGACGTCTGCCACCGCTGCCGTCGATAGCGTGGGATCCCGAGAGAGAGAGAGACGGTCACCGCGTTTTCTCCTCCGCCAACGCGAGTTGGATAACGGCCACTCCGGGACAGAGATCCGTTGAGCAACGTCCGCCGACCCGCCGTCCGGCCGCGATTACGCAACTTGCCCGCTCCGACCGCAGTCCCCACCGTCCAGACAGAGCTGCGATCATGTGCATGCCCGGCAACCACCGCGAATCGAAACTCATTACGCACGCAGAGCTCTTCGCATTGACGCCGGTGCAACCGCTGCCGCCGACACGACCGCCGTACCAGCGTTACCGCGCCGAGCCCAGACAACAGCAACTGATACTGCGGTCACCGGCCGCCGTCGCTCCACCGGAAGACGAAGCTCTGACCGTGGCCGGCGCGTCCAAGAAACAAGCGCCGAATAAGCCGCGTTGCACTTGCCACGCTTATTACGCGGCCCGAGCCATACAAATGGCCGAGAATCGACGGCGCGTGGCCACGGTCGTCGACATCCTGATGATCGCCCGCCTGTTCGTCGCGCTGGCCATCGTCATCCTGGCCACCCAGCTGATCGTAGAGGTCATGCACTGCGCCAACGCGTCCGGCGCCGAGATCGGTCAACAACACTCCGATTTCAAGAGACAGTTGCCGCCGATCGAGCAGGGCAACGCGGTGATCGACAGCATATTTCAGGTGAGCTCCGCGTGACGGATTATTCAAAAAAAAAAAAAAATATATATATATATATACGTAACTAGAAATAAGGGGGGGGGGGGGGTTGTCCGACCGACTGTGACGAGTAAGTGGCGAACTACGAGACGAACAAAAACTTGCGGTAAATTTATTGTTATTATTATTATTATTATTATTATTATTATTATTATTATTAACTAATTTACTTAGGGATTTCCTTCCGGTTGAATGTGTGATGTAGGTACAATTTGATTATTTGAAACCAATTAATTGCGAATTCGCCAATATCCGAACAGTTTTTACTTTATCACATCGCAAATTTTTGTTATTTCGATTTCGTGAGTAGTTTTATGCGTTTGACGCGTTCTCGTAGTCAAATCATTATGATCACACGATGTATACACATAATATAGAGTATAATATAATATATTCGTAGTTATGAAAAAGTGGAAATTAAGCCAATAATATTCTCGACTGACCGCTCTGGAACAATTGTTAACAATTGTTATCTCAAGCACTTTCAATAACCGTTGTGATAAAGAAAAAACCTAGTTTGTCGAACAACCATTGACCATATTATATAATTATCTAAAAACGTACAGTACGTGAAATATTATCATATAATTATTTTTATCATCGCATCGTTTTGTCGATCTATTAATAGTCGTGTTACTTAGAAACCACGACAATTGAACAGCAATAACTTACTTACTTTCCTTACACGAACCAATTGCTAGAAAAAATAAATGAATATCGTGCGGTTACGATTTTAATATTATTATGGTTATAGCAAGTTAACCACCCTAAGACAATTAATTCAATCTAACTTAACTCGAATCACCAAAACTAAGTCGATCATTTTTTTGATTCTGTAAGCTACTATCGTACACTTAGTGCCTTTTATGTATACTATAGTTGTAACCCGTAACTACTATTCTAAAACTCTCATGACCTTTCCGGGATCCAAAAAATAATATGTGTAGAAAATTATTAGTGCCAATTAGTTAAATACTGTGAGTTTACATTATATATGTCTTTTAGAAATAACTAGAATAATAATATCCGTAATAGACGACCTATCTATCGTTTCCGTTTTGCTTAAGTAGAAATTTTCGTTATTGTTTTTTGTCAAAATTGGTTAAGTATTTATTTTTTTAGTGTTTATATAATCTTTAACCGTACTACCACTAAAATAATTTAAAAGCTGTTTAAAAAATAAAAAAAATTAAATGACTTTAATTGTATAATATATATGACAATAGGTATTTTTATTGTAAAATACAATGAAGAAAATTACATCTAATCAATAGATAGTAATTATGTTACTATCTATAATTAATGGAAATCTTATAGGTACATGTATTAACAAAAAAATATTCTATTTTCGTGTGCTAAAAAAACATTCACGTATGAACCATTCTATAGAAATTTATATATAAGAAACCTAATAATATAACTTTTATTGAAAAAAAGTCCAGTAGTTTTTAAGTCAACAAAGAACAAATAAATAAACAAAGAGACATACTCGAATATAATAATAAACATTAAGCATATTACTTTGTATTATACATTTTACGTATACAGATCGTCATAAAAATGTCTACGCTCGTGAGTACACGATGCGACGACTCACACGAACCCGAACAAAATAATTTTAATTTGGTATCGAAAATACTATTATTTTATACAAAACTGTTTAAATTTACACAATTTTTGAACCCAATGATATAGAATTAAAATGTATTGTTTTGTATTGAAATACATTTAACAGCAGGGAATTTAGCACACCTGTAGTGTGAGTTTTCCTAACTAGTGTTTTATTTTTTATTTCAACTTTTAAACAGTTAAAATTCGAAAATGCTAGTAACTCGTTTAATAATTAAAATATCGTAAAAATACTAATGTATGCACACAAGTGTATAACACATTATCTCACTCAAATTTCAAAACTAAAAAAATAATATTAAATCTGCTAAACAACACAAATTTGCTTAATTTTGTGTTTTAAATGACAGCGACAACACGTCATGTGTAGACGTGATATTGTCATATCCTTGTAATTATTTAAATTTCAGACGATAGCAAACTCTTTTGCCATAATAGTTCATAAAATGTGTCCAATACTTTCTATTTTAAATTATTTTTTTGTTTTTTGTTTACGTTATAATAAATATTTACTAAAAGTTGTCGTAAACCAAAGAAACCATAGAAGGGTCGAATTTCAACAAAGATTTTTTTTTTTTTAAATACTTTGTTTAATGATATATTGAATATAGTTTAAAAATGTAGAGTACCATATGACTCAATAATGTTATTATGTTCTAATTAAAATTTTTAAACAATTTTTAACATAATGAAAAATTAACGACATAAATCCTTAAACTAATAATATGCTAAAATCGATAATGTGTGCCACAATAGTCTGGTATTATTTTTTTACATAATAAAGTAATCTCGTAATAACCGACAAAAGTTAAGACTTGGAAACATCAGAATTTAATTTATTGGAATGTTAAATTTTTTAAATCTATTTTTTTTTCAAATGCCATTAAAGTTGCCTAAGCTAAGCCCCTATAAACACCGATTGGTTATGATAGTACGTTCTCATATTATACTATCGATCGATATTCACACCGGTTATGATAATATATTTTTTTAGATTCCCATAAACACGCTTAACGCTGTTGGGTCGTTGATTAAGAACGTCCGGCCTCTGATGCGCAGGACCCGCGAACGCATCCAGCAGTATTACTACGGTACGGGCCAACAGCAGCAGCAACAATACTACAACCGTCCTCAGCGTGACACCAGCCACCAGCAGAGAAATTGCATTGATATAGACTTCAGCAAACTTGATGATGAGGCCATACTAAAGGAGATAGAAAAACAACCAAAAAAAATAGTGTATGTAAAAAAAAGTGACCCAAAGGAGCAGACGATTATTGTTGTTGATACTCCTCTAGAAGACTTCAATTAAAATCCTACTTATTCTTATAGTCCTTGCAATTCGTATAAGATGAAAAGTCTTGTTACGAATTTATTTTTAGAAATCCCGAATATTTTGGCGCAGTTCACTGACTTCCTACACAATTTATACTTTTTACTCTGAAAAATACAAATGCAGCATTTTATGGTTGGTAAAACCATCTGAATTTCATGTTATATCATGTTATCATCATCCCATTTAATGTGTACGTTTTTTTTCTTTCATGTTTAAAATGTAATACGTTGAGTTTTTGTTTTGTTTTGTTTTTTTTTTTTTTTTCACATAATACTTACTATCTTGGTATAAATACCAAAATAAAGTAGACCGTCTACAAGAACAATATACATTTTGTTTTTTCAACCCTGTGAAATTTACAAATTGATCACAATTCGCCAATTTAATACCCTAAATTGTATACAATTAAACGCATTTCATTTATCAATTAATTTTTAGTCAGATATTACTCATTGATTAGAAGTGTATAATTTAATTCAATTAATAAAATTAACAAGTATACTAGTATTTCTTTAGAGAATTATAGTATTTCTATGTAACCGAGTTTAGTATTTTTGTAGTTTATCAATGATAAAATATTAAAAAAAAAAAAAAAAATCTAGGCATATTATTAATAATATTATTGTTACATTTAGTATTAAGTATTACTAAGTAAACATATTAAAGTATCTTTAATTATGAAACTTTTAACATACTTGAATACAGATAAAAAATAAACACTTACACTATCCAGTTATTATAAACTTAAAATAATACAATCTTAATCAGTGGTTTAATTTTCTCATGTTCAAAATATAAATAGCGATTACCTATTAAGAAAAATATAAATTTTTTTTCTCGTTTGATATTTACAAAAAATAGCTATATTCGCCAATTTAACAATTGTGGTCTTAAAATAAAATGCGTTTTTTAAATTAATTTCTTATAAATAGGAATGAGGACTTCTAGTATGTATGTAGTTATACATATACTTCAGTATATATTATTATTACGCAGTGATTTATTATTTAATTGATATAAATGATATTACAATTTAAAATCTAAAAACATAGTTATAAACATAACACATTTAAAAGTTATAAAACTTAATTTGCATGTTACTACATAAATATTATGCTAGCTATTTAAAAATAAACGTTATATTTCAGAAACTAAATTAAATTAAAAAAACATTATTTATTAGATAATACCCAATAGTCGTCTATTGCTATAATTATTTATGTTATGTCCATAGTTTTAAAAACTATAGGATACATTTTTGAAGTTTACTCAACTTAATAAAATATCAATATTTATAAATCGTTAAAATATTATATTTAAATTTTATTCGATGTTTTTAAATGCACTTAAATATATTTAAATCATGATATTATATTTTTTAAAGAAAACAAAACTTTAAGAATACAATGCCAACATAACTATGGTCTACATTAGAGGTTCCCAAACTAACTTTTTATGGCACAATTCACTTTGGAAATTATTTAAATTTTGGTGACCCATCTGATGATCTTTTTTTTTTTAATTTATTTAATTCAAATTTAAATTATTTGAACTTGCTTCATTACCAATTTAACAGTAATTTCAATATTTCAATATGTTTATCAATCAATACATTTCTAAGAACATTAGCTGAACAAATATCTATCAGACAGCTCCAAACATAAAGGTCTCGTAAACGTCAATTTTAAAATTGCTCAGAACATAACAAATTTTGTAAAACAAATCTCCCAATTCATCAGTTTTTATTATCAAATTCTCATTTTATTCACTCATAGTAAGTTAATAAAATATTTAATGAACGTAGTTCTAATATTTCTTATCCAAATACTATAAAGATAAAAATGAATGAATATAAAACAATTAAAAAGAAAAAAAAATGTTGATCGCTTACTTTGTAAAACATAACCTAACTGTATTATTTTTTTTTTAGTTTTAGTCGTCATCATAAAACTTACAACAAAATAAAAGGAAATAAAATAAAAATTATAAAAGCAATGGCTACATTCCATAGTGAAAACTAATACATTTTATTAAACTCAAATATGTTGTACGCAGCATTACAGCACTAGCACTTATAGCACAAATAAAAAAAAAACCAAGTATGACACTTAGCCCCACATAAAAACACACTTGTTAATTAATTAAAATGTCAAAAATCTCTTAAAATCTATGTAAAATTATATGATTGATAATATAAACTAAAAACATTGAATTATAAACCTAAAAAAAGAAACCTAAAGAAATAAACCTAAAAAAGAAACTTAAAGAAATAAACCTAAAAAAGAAACTTAAGTCAATAAAAAGATAATAATAAGGTCGAAATAAAGACAAACAAAAATTAGATATAATTTTATTTGTGGCTGAAACTTACAACTTTTTTAAATGATAATTTAATCGTAGCTTCTTAAAATAAAATGTTGAGTGTTTTTATTGCACGTATGTGTGTAATAATAGTAGTCTAAATTTTATAGAAGTTAGAAATAGAATAAAAATTAATAATTATAATCATTAAATGATTAAAAACTTAAAAAATATATGTTTAAATAAAATATACATAACTAAGTAATAAGTAAAATAGCAAAGACATCTGAAATAATGATGGAGGGTAACATAAGCTACAGCTTAACTAAAAAGGAACGCTTTCTCATATCTAAAAGTTCTCAAACTTATTAGTCTTTTGGTTTTATTAATACCGCGGTATACACGTGTATACACGTGTATATACCTACACTTAAAATTAATAATTTTTGAAGTAAACTTAATGTAGACAATTCCCTGCTTTACGAAATCATGCATAATTAATAAAAATGTATTCTTCATGGATCAGCCAAACAGTTCTTTTTCAACAAAAACAATACTACGTGTAGGAAGTAACTATATGCCCGGCATAATACAATAAAAACAAACATTTTTATAAACCCCTCTATCACAAAATGTAAGTGGATGTCGATGCTCTAGATATGCGGCAGTAAAATTATAATGTGCTAGTACTTATGCAAATATAAAATCCTAGATACCTGTGCATCGGTGTGTACAATTTCAATTAGTCGTAGGCATTATGGAGATGCTAATGTATAACAAAAATATCATTAAAAAGTAGTTATAATTCAATTGCGAGATTATTAAATAAACATATTAGTTAGATAAAATTTTATGTAATTATATTGTAGCTAATAAGTAATAAACTATCTCTCAAATCTTAAACTTTCACGTAATCATGTTAAAAACCAAAAATAGTACCTAATTACTGTCATCCAGCAAAAATAATTTACAAATCAACAATCGTATTTAAAACAATACTTTCAATTGACTTTAACTGTTACACAATTTAAGTACATAAATAATTGTAGACTACCGCGGCCATTATAAAAAATACATATTTTTTTTTTTTTAAGCAATAAAACAAGCTATTGAATTTTGGAACAATAATATTATATATTTTTTTTTATCTTATTATTTTTGAATTTTCTAACGAGTTAACACGATAAACCGTAAAAACACACGTCTCAAATTTCATATTACTATTGTTACATGCTCATGGTTCATTATACCATACGGTTGGATTTTCCTATTTTTCTTTAAAAATAAATCATTTTTAAAACCTCTCGGTAGTTATTTGATGGGTATTGGTGAGTGCCTGAAACAAGCGGTAGAGCTTATATAGTTGTATATCACATCATGAAACATGGGTCTTCCATTGGCACGTAGTTGGGGAGGTTGCGTGCTAAATCTATATTTTCAAATTAGAATATTATTGTTAAATGTAACTCTATACACTCAAATTATCAAATTTCGAATTTAAATTCGTCTGTATTTTGTAAAATATTATACAAACGAAACCTTTCAACCAATTTTTATGATCAAAGTATCTTTTTACTACTTTGAACGAGCTCATTAAGTAAACAACAATGTTTCAATTATAATTGAATTTTTTTTTTTTACATATATGTATATATTATTTAAGTGATATACAGTGACTTTTTACCAAGATTTACACAATAATTTATTATTTTATATCCAATTCTTATTATGTATTAACAAACGATATGTTACCATTTACCTAAATATTATATAAATTACAACACAATGTGGCCGTGGCGTTGTTAAAATAAATACTATTATTATAATCAATGTTAATGTCACAATTATCATGTGCTTACAATTCAAAATTTAATTATATTACTGGTGAAGTATAATAACATTAAATTATAATTATTAATATATAAGTGTCTATGTGTTTGTTTGAAATATGATGTGTGTATGTTTTTTTTTTCTTTATGAACTCAATTCCTTACTTAAAACTTCCTATTTATTATAATTTTTATATTCCCTATATGGTATGTATATGGGCAATGTAAATATTTGTGGCATTCTATAAATTGCCCAGGCATTGTATAGAATTTGAAAATTATTCAAGAATTTTTTTTATTGTATGGGCATTTTGGTAGAATATTCGAAAATTTCAGTAGAATATCCGGGCCAATTTATCAAGATCAATATGAATATAAATAATATTTCTATAATATTATGTGTTTATTAAAATAGGTAACCATTATGAAACTAAATTACCAATGTAACTGCCTGATCTATTAAACAAGGTAATAAAGTTGTGAATTCAATCGATAAAAATTCTCATACTTTTGATTCACTTTCAATCATAAAGGTAATCAAGACAGAAAATTCACTGTCAAACTTTAGGTTAGATCTTAGATACCTACCTAATCAGTCAGTAAGTTACGTTGATGTTATACTCATGTATGGCATTTCGTTGTGTACTCGTTTAATCGTGTATTTAGTATCATCGAGTGTAATGCGTTTATTAATACAATCAATGTTTTAGATAAATTTGTTATATCGTTCAATTTAAATTTAATTTATTAAATATGGAAAATGTTAATTTCAATGAATTATTAATGAAAAAAAGGTTCAAATAATACACACTTAAGTAAATCAAAATATGACAATTTGATTTTACATATAAAGCCTAGATTGAGCATTTTATACATTATTAGGGTATTTTATAAAATATTCGATTTTCTGCATTTCTGTAAAAATTATAACAATAATATGTAATGTAACATAATATGTTATGAAAAAACATGTAAAACTAGATATTATATTCTAATTTCTATATAAATTAAGTATAATAATTTAAATTTAAAACAAGCCGTTCAAAAAGACTTAAAGAAAATTATGTGTTGAGTTCATAGTACATTAGTTCTATAGTTCATTACATCAAAGATACAGTAAGTACAATATTTTATTAGTACTGTTTATGTGAAATATATTAATATTATTAATAGCGTATATAGGTAAATTAAGATATAATATTTAAAATGTCTGTTTTAATGTTACGGATGAAAATTTTTTTTATTATATTTTATGTGAAATTAGAGAACTTTAAAAAAAAAAATTCAACCTATTCAATTTTTCATAAAAATTTTAAATTTTCAATTTAATATATATATATATATATAATATGAAATCTTTATTGTTAAAATATACAAATATTAAAATCATATGTGTGAAAACATACTACAAACCTACAAAGAATTTGAATTTATTTTAAAAAACTATAAAATAATAGCGGTTTGCAGGTATTTTAGTTGTTCTATCGTCTATACACTTGTTATAGTTTTTTTTTTTTCTAAACCTAATCACTGTTGTATTTTTTTATAAAAATCTGACGCTTAACGGCGAACCACGCAACACATTGTGTTTCGTTGTAATATATTATGCCGTAGCTTCGAAACGATCTGCGACGAGTATGTTTACTATATAATATACTTGCTAAAACGGTTATTAGGTATCGCTAGTTAAATTTATTAACCCTTAAGAAAATATTATTTACTGAACAATATTTATCAATTATTAGATATAATTTAGATTATAATAAGGTTTAAAATTTTTGTCGTTCAATGTTTATGTTTACCGCATACCTACGCCTTAACAATTCATAATAATCTAAGAAATATATCCTCCAAAATTAATTTAGATAAAACATTTAAAAATTAAGACAATTAAATTATCCTAAAGTTTTATTTGTTATCGTATTTGTTTAGTGATCAATATTTAAAATTGAAAAATCGTAAAAATAAAAATCTTATTATACATGCATTTGTTTTGTTTTCGTTTTTATACTAGGATTTTTTTTTATCAAATATTAGTCTTTAAAGATATTTTTAGGTAGTAAATAGTAAATATTTAAGTATCCCATTTTTGGACAATTATTGTGAAAAACATATTTATGGTAGAAGTAAACTCTATAAAATTCAATAATAACTTAAAAATTCTCGAGAATGTATTGACCTGACGAATATAGAATCAGTTTTCGATCAAAGTTGGTTGGACGTATAGTGCAGACTCACATAGTTTCGACTATAAATTTACTTACAAAATTGAAACACTTTATGCTTTAAGACATTGTGGTGTACTTAAGTTTTGAAACCGGGAAGTATTAAGGCACTCTCATGCATTTTACGAAAGAAATTATAGCACGAAGTTGATGAGAACATAACGGTAGGACTTGGGCATGTTACGTGAATTCTAAAATCTGGAATAATACTGTAGAGTAGTACAAAAATATAGATAACAAATTTCACGTTAGGAGTGCAAGTCGATTTTTTTGAAATCGTTTAACAGTTTAATGCGGTTTGTGAATTGATAGAAGCTAACATCTGATGTGAGGTAACGGTTTATTAGGTAGGTACCTAATGGGTTCGTTGGCCTGGACATGGTGGACCACGCGAATATATCGTTGACTCGGAAAACCGGTAAACTCCGTTATAATAAACTGCAAATAGATGACCGATGATCACAACGACCGTGGTGAAAGATTACTGTAACGACCATTTACATAAAATTGCAAACGTTATTCAAACGAGGATTATTCGCGGAAACGCCATCCTGCGTGAAGTCATGACCGTCACCGCTGGTACCTGCCACCGTGTGGCGTTATCGAGACGTTAATATGGCAGAGTATAATGTCAATAAAGGAGTGCAAAAATGGATTTTCCGAAATTCAACAGTTACACAAGCAGAAAATTTTAGTCAAAAATAAATTTTAGTAAAAATCACGTTCACAGGATAGAATTATATACAAATGCATGCCAAGTTCTTTCAGCTTCAATTTATGAGCATTGAGCTAATACGAGATATATATTTCAATGGTATACATAATAGTTGTTTTTAAGATCATTTATATTGACGCCGGTAATAAACAGAACATATCGCACACAATAGTTAAGGACACGTCGCAAGACATAAAAGAAAAAATGTAGGCCAAATATATGTAATAAATTAATTAATAAATATCGAATTGTGCGAAACAGTGAGGTTGTGTATAAGTTTTCGCGTGATAATAAAAGTCACGAAGTACGGACGCAATGTCAGGATAGTACGATTTGTACATAATATTCGTATTCATTGAAACAGGACAAAACTAGATATCCATTAAAGTGACACGTAGACGCTGAGATACCCCACCCACCTGTTTACCACCTACATTAATGGCTTTCGTTGATCATTATGATTCTTTCGCATTCTAAGACTGTGCACTATTCTCTATTATTTAAGTATTAATATTATTATTATACTCGAATATGAGTTATAACTGATATAACTAAACAATGGCTTTGAGATTTGAATTGTTTTTTTCTAGTAGTCATCGTCCTCGGTGCCGACGATTTGTCATAATTATTGGTAAGTCGTTGATGATATAATTACCGGCAGCGAGCGAGCGGAAAATCCTTGGCCCGTTGTGTACCCTGCCGAGCGGCCGCAGTCGAAAGTCATCGCTGCCACCGTAATTATGACCTCGCCGCCGGTTTTCCAATATTCTGGAACACTCTAATTTGCAAACCTACATTTACATCCGTATTTATATACCATAATATAAGAGTATGTATAATATAAGGTAAACGGTTTATCAAGATGATTTGAGTATTAATAATTTAAAAATGAAAACTAAATTCGAATATGTGAAATGCATGTGAAACAACGCTAACCTGTACACACCTAATAATCAAATCCGAAAAGAATATATTCTTAGATAAACGTTTTAAAGAACTTAAGAGAAAAAAAAACATTGAAGACCAAGTACAAATTATAATAAATCCTAATGAATAGGCACTATACGTTGAAAAACAATAAACACTGTTTTTTAATACCTATAGGTAACAAACGAGTAAGTAAGTAATTACAAAAATAATAATTAAATATAACATTACGATGAGCACTGCATTGTATTTTTTATTGTTATTCTTAACAATATTCAAAACAAATTTTATAATAAATGATATTGTATACCTTTTCAACAAACACTGCAAGGTCACCACGAGCATGAGGTAGAGAAGTTGTTTCGTTTATTTCAGCTCGGTTACGCGTAGTTTCGGTATCGTTTTTTTTCCATTTATCTATTTCAGAATCAGTTTAGTGTATTATATAGCTTTTACATCTTTAATTGAATAAATCATTTACTCAAATATTATAAATCTATTTATAATTAAAAGTTAAATAAATTTTACAAGTACATTATTTTTTATCATTTTATTAGTAATTTCCTGCACTAGTATACAAATATAATCCACATATCCACATTACATAATAAGCAAATACATTATTTTACCATATATTATAATAAACGTACGTGGTGTTATTAAAAAACAATAATGATTACACATAGCAATAATGGTGTAAAATTAATCAAACGGATAAAAACAACGAATTGACGTTCCTACTTTTTTTTTTAGTTTAATTATATATAATTATTTAAAAGTTTATGGTGTATCATCGAAAGTTCCAAGAAAACAGGAAATTTAATACTTTTCATGTGATTAATATTTTATATATTCAATAATGATTATTTAAATACAATTGAAGAGATTTTTCTAATTTTTGTTCGTCTATCAAATTAGTCAATAATCTCACGACTACGAAACAGTTTCCCTCAAAGACCGTCGCATTTTAGTCTTTAAATTCTGAAAGTATTAATTTTTTAATAGAGTGATTTTTTTTTTTTTTTTTTGTGCAATATATTATTACTAAGAGTGATAAGGTTAAAAACCTTTAAATTTTACGGTAATTATTAGTAAAAAATTGGATCTATTTAGCACTTAAATATTTTACGAAATTTGAAATACATTTCAAAATAATAATTAAAGAAGAAAAAAAATCAAATAAGTCTGTACAGTAGGTTTCAAATGTACCTCATTATTAATTAAGTCGCTATAATGGATGTATTGATTTGTTTTTAATGATAAATTATATAAAAAAAAAAAAAAATGATTATAAAAAAAATGATGATTTTATATAATGTTATTAGTACGAGTATCTAACTGCTAAATTAAGTTTACTTAAGTCAATATAGATATACTAAAGAACAAATCATAAGATCAAAAAATAAATTACTATAAAGACTTGAGTTTAACACCAAATATCTGTAACAGAATTTTCTAGATAGATTTAGTATAATTTCCAAAAATATTTTGCGATATTTAAAGACATTGTTTCAATTAATGTATTATAGTTTATTTTCATTGCCAATGAATTAGTATTTCGTATTTATTTTCAGTATAAATTGTTATACACTAATATCTATACCTAATTAAACATACTAAAAAAATTAACTTTAACTACTCAATCTAGTTTATACTAATATGACTAGTTAATAATTATATAAATTAATTTAAAAAGGTCTATATGCTAATTAAGTTAATTATTAACACACTAAATCGGTTCATAATCGTTTTCCGTATGAAATGATTTATCATTGATTAAGATTTAACAAATGCATTAATGAAATACATTTAAGTCCTACTTTAAAGCAGAACGACTTTCTAGTTTTTTTTTTCTATTACTTTTATTCAATTTGCTATCCTATACACCATAACTCAACGACTAACATTGAACAAAAATTATACGCATGACACATATTTTTGTTATGTAGTACCTATATAATATTATAATTTATAATATGACGAAAAAAAATTGATTTTTGCACTCTGGTGAAAGATGGCAGGCTTTAAATCACTTAAATTTTGTTGAATTCCAAAACCTGACTTTTGATGGTCACTTTGCGTATAGGAGATAGGTACTTACTAAAATATCCTTTGAAAGTGGCACTCACAAGTTTTTTTTATCATTAAAACAGTATGTCATAAAATCTCCTAAAACTTATTTTAGGCAATTTAAAGGTTCCCTTTGGAATAATACTGTTAGGATTTTATTTTATTGTTTCTTTTAATAGAAAGCAAAGCCAAATATTTCAAACAACTTCTAAATAATTATTATCTGTAAATTTATTATGTAATAAAGTAACATCTGCAATCAGTACAAACATTATGTTTTAGTATTAATGTTATATTACACAGTAAATTATAAAATTTATATAATAATGAATAAATAAGCTTAAAAAAAAAAAAAATCAATATCGATAAATTTGTCTTTACCTTTGTGTGTTAAAAATTTGTAAATGTAGTTATAGACATTGATAATTTTTTATTTACGAAAAAAAAAATACTGCGATGTAACTACTTAAAAAATTAATAAAATACAATTTACTATTTTTGCTATTTTTTTTACGTTTAAATTATATTTATTTATTTTTTATCATAACATAAATCGTTGATGTCGATAAATGAAAATTAATTCGATGTTGACGTTGAGTACTTTGTATGAGAATTTATTTGACTCCGAAATCTAATTTCATCCACTAATGATAAAAATACAACAAAAACTCTATCTGACCAAATTAAATTTATTAAAACTATGCAGATTTTTCATACTTCTTGTTCTTCGAAACGTAGAAATATAATAAAATTTCATATATTTTTGACAATGCCAATCACTACTAATTGCTCCAGTGAGAAATAATTTTTATTTCTCAATAAAATCAAAAATAGATAAAGAACATCTCTGGACCAAAAAAAAATTGGACGTGTTAGGAATTTTATCTATTGAAAATGACATCACTGCAAACATTAATCTCGAAGAAGTTATTGATGCATTTGCAGAATAAGAAGTAAAAAAAAAAAAACTATAAAAATTATAAAGATTTTGTAGTATCTACATTCTAAATTCAAATATTGTTTAATTTATTATTAAATTTTGATTGGTAATTAACTTTATATTCACCATTCACAATATCCACATTATTAAAAATTAACATAAGTTTAATAAAATGTTAATTAATATACAATATACATAGTTAATTATTTTAATGAAGAAAGACTAGTTTTTATTTAAATGATAACTATGGTAAAACTGTAAGCTTAAAAAAATTGCAACAGGTTTGAAAATTTAAATAATTAATTGTTTTTATCTGATTTTTAGCCGTGGATGATTAAATTTAACGTAAAATTGAAAAAAAAAATAATAAGGAAGTATAATAATAAATAAGAATATATTTTAAACAAGTTCAAACAAATTGCATTAATTATTATTATTTAAACAATAATAGCAGTACCTATTTAAATGTAAACAGTTCAGATTTCACAACTTTTAAATTGAATTCAAAAAAATTTTTCTGAAATAATCAGTTATAGTTTTAGATATCAACTAAACAAACAAGTTATATTGATTTATGGAAAAATATACAAAAATATAACACAATTTAAAATCGGATAATCTTAAAATATGTTTTATTATATATTATTTAGTTATGCATTATATTCTGCTTTTTGTAATTGATTTTAAAAGTTGCCTTTTACTTCAGATTTTAGTAAATGGATTCTATTAGCAAGTGGTTAATGTAACCAAAACACACTGTATCACATGCTTTGTGTAATAAATTAAAGTAATAAATACCTCTTAAATTCGAATGCATTAATCAAGAAAAACAAATTAAAACAAAACAAACACGTTTTTCCTTTAAAAAAAGTTGTTTTGAATATAAAAACAACAATAAATTTGTTAAAATTACGTAACATATATACATTTTATTATGGACTATTGTGTTTATTAGTATATTTTATCTACATTATAAAACATCGACTTTCTCTTATAAAAATAGTTTTTTTCAATTACCGATAATTGATAAATATTATAACTCTAAAATGGATTTATTTTAAATACTTTTTGTGTTCAATATGTCTCAAATAGTCATACGAAAAGAAGTCCTTATCCAAATACGTGATTATAAACATAATATATAATACTTATATATTATAGGCTTATTTGACATGAATTATTACGATTAGTCAATTCTATAATATTGTGAAAACATTCCCCAGTTATTAACTTAGATCCTAAACTCTATGGATCAGTCAAATTCTCAGCTATGCAAGTTTCTAAACTATTTTTTTTATTGTTAATTATTAATATTGTTAGGCAATATTTATCATGCGCGAGTAAATACACAAAACAAATAGGAATGAAAAATTATCGATAAGTATAATAAATTAATGCATTGTATCTTCAAATTCAATTAATTACTAATTATTTTAGATATTATTGATATACGATTATTATATTATCATAAATCCATAATATAAGATATATAATAAGCTTAGTTCGATTTAAATTGCCACTCTTCTCTTAAAATACGAGTACCGCACTACAATAACTAACAATGGTTAGGTTAGTAACTTTGCTGCGTCATTGCAGGTATTTAATTATTTATTAATGATGATGACAATTTATTTACACCACAGCACATTATTATAGTATACATGATAATGTATTTATGTAGATAGGTACACATACTTAATCAATTACGTTATGTAAAATAAACTAAATACTTTAATGAGTTAATTCATGATAAATATAATATATCATTATTATTACTCATTAGAGCAGATATAGTTATTATAGTCAGTAAAAGACCTGAAAAAGACCAAGACAGTGGAATTAATTACCTGCAGGATAAATTACACTCATACTGTCAACATTGTTATTGTTAATCGCTATTTTATTAAAGAGTAAATAATTATTTTCTACTCACATAACCCTATTGATACGTCCGATTTGGGGACTTTTCCAAAATTTATAAATTCAACTTCAAATATGCAAAAAATTTTACCATTTAATTTGTCAAATATTTATTAATACGTCGTGTGACGTGTGCAGGTAGATGTGTATTATTTTATTGGGTAATCTTTTTTTCCCCCGCAATAAGCCTAATATTATATTAATATTAAACACTTAGAGATTAAATATTATGTTATTAGTACTTTGGAATTATAATATCATAATATTAAGTTTAAGATATACCTACATAAGCTTTAGATAGATTACGGTTATTATCTCCTCGATCTAGCTTTATAGATTTCCTTATATTTTATCATTGAGGTGATGTTGTAGGTTTCAAACGCAATTATAGTATATAATTGATAAATGTTCTCAATTTAGTTATTTTAAAATTGTAACTAAATAATATTTTCCACAAATTAGTAACTACTGAAGATAACTAATAGGTTTAGAATACATTCATGTTGTAATGTAATTATTCCTAGAATTCTTAATCTTCGTGTTTTTAATTTTTGAAAACAATTATATAGTAAATACGTCATATTAATTATTATTATTATTATTCATTCAGTCATTATCATAATCAATATATCGATAAATAATTAAATTAGACTTAATTACAAAAAAATCGTTGAACTGTTGACATTTAAAAAAACTTTATTCACGTAATCTTTCTTTTTCCACAAGTATCTTTCTGATGAGTAGACTCCCCTCCTTTTAGAACTAATTTACTAAAAGGCCATAAACTCACCGCTCGTCTTTCTTTTTCATTTTCTATTATAATACCAACTATTTAAAAAGACAACCAATCACTCATTTAATGTTATTGATATGGTAAGACTTGCAAATTATGGTCTGTCATTCCCTTTATTTAATTAAGTCTTAATTTATAGTTAAAATTGTATTTTGTTTTCTTATTGACTTATTATTATATTGTTATAGTAAGGTATACCTATACACAAGTTCATACAAATCATAAAAACTATTGTAACATAGGTACTGTATTATGCAATATTTTTCTATTTATTATATGGTTATTTTATATTAGGAAATTGTATATTCATATCTTATAAGTTTAGATTTATGATATATAACATGTGTGTGTGTACTGTCTAAGTATTTTATACATAAAAGGTAACAATTAAATTATTAAAAATTAATATTAAAATGTTGTTTAACTTTATGAATTAATAGAGTTTTGCTTCTAATGCCATTGACGCGTAAACGCGTCACGGGATTAATAACGCGGCGTCGCGGTATAACTACCGAAATCACGGGCGGAGTTGAAAGTGTTAAGCTTTTCTTAAAAACGTGGCCCTTTTTCCTTTTAGAATGTTTAATACTGAGTTTAGATCACATATACTTAAGAATAAAATAAAAGCTCTGGAAGGGATTTGATTCTAACACCTCTTCTTGTAAGTGACCCAGTTATACTATTTACAATGTACTTATATACCTACATATATATTAAATTCATAACCATAATTCTATACCTATTATTATTATTATAAGTAAAGTTTATTCTGGTCACTATCCCGTCTTTTTTCGATAAATAAATCAATACTGTAACACAATATGTTATTAATTATTATGCCTCAGGTAATACGATTTACGAAACAATAATTCGCTAAATTTTATTTGGATTTATACAATAATAAAATGTTCTTAACTTAGAGTAAAAAAAACAATAATAAATTTGGAGACCTATATTCGAGGATTTTCCTCTTTTACTACAACGGATTAAACGTCTAACTACGGACGAAACTGCACAAGGACAAATGCATGGATATGTAGTATGGTTTGTGGAACCACGTCGCCACTGGTAAGCCGTGCAGTGGTAACAATATTGACCGCCGGGCGGTAAGTTAATTTTTTTTCTAGGAATATATTATTTCCACGGTGATTGGCCACATTGATATATAGTAAATCGATTCTCTGAAAATATTAGTATATAGAAAATATATCGTTAGTACTTTTCCCATGCCAATCAGGCTCGTAATTTGCACAAGACATCGTATGCAAACTATAAAAATATTATAGTAAGTAATAACTAATAATCATCATTACACGAGTACTTTATTCTACCATTAAACTATAGGCGACTAAGGCTTAGTAGGTTTCCTTTTGCCAGGTCACTAGTACTTTAGCGTACAAAAATACCAATTAGTTTTTGTACAAAAATAAGTATAGTTTCTAAATAACACTATGGATTATTAATATAATTATACGTTTCTGACATCCACTGCATTACTGACATTGGTTTAATAAAATAAAATATACTAATTTTGTAAAATTCACAATTTTATTATAATAATAATGATTAAGAATATGACGCAAGTAACAGGTGACGCACGAAATATACTGGAAATTTACCATAGTTAAAAAATGATTATAATTTATTAACATAGATAATAGTTTAGGTTTTTCATCGATTTATTTAATTTAAAAAAATATTTGTTTACAGAAACTACTTACACAATATTGTGCAATGAATTATAATACTATAGGCTGTTAAATATTATTCGTTGGCTTGAAACTGTGAAAGTAATGTATTTTGTTTCCAAAATGTTTAACAACATTTTAATATTTTGTAACTCTGTTAAATTATGATGTGTTCTAATATTTTTAAATATTTTTATATAGCAAAAAATTATTACATGTATAATTATTAATTACATATTATAAATTATGATACAGTGTAGTCAATGGCGTAGTGGGAAGTTTAGCGGTCCTATAGTGCTTGTAAGAGTTGGATACCTCTCCCTTAAAAATATATCTACCTACTTAAAAATAATCTTTTCAAACTTTCATTCGATTAAAAAAAAAAAACAATAATTTCTCAAAGGTTTTTTTATTAATGTAACGGAAGTACCGAGTTCCCACAACTTGGACTTACCTATTGACGGCATCGCGCTGAGGTCAGAGCAGTGTGAAAACACTGTGGCCTAAATACGTCACTGGCCGTAGTGTAAACTACTTCTATAGTCATTTACATAAAGTTTTTATTTGTTATAAACAGTAAGTTGTCTAGTCAAATATGGTTCAGATCTGGTTTGTGTACTACACAGATATAGATATTAATATAATGTACAATTCTCGTGACTCAGTTTTTCACGAATAACTTTGCTTGCAAGCAAAATTACGTGATAACTGTAATTCATATTCTTAACTCCGCGATAAGAATTTCGGAAACCATTTTGAATTTCCCATTTAAGTTATGAAAAAATTATCTACCAGAGCATATTTTAATTTAATTGCATTGCATTGAGGTACAATTTTTGAAAAAAACAAAATGAAAAATTATAAAAAATAAAATAAAAATTATGTAAAAGGAAAAAATATATAAAATACCTTGACTCGTGTGAATATATTGTACCAAAACTGAAACTGTTGTCAGTGTGTTTATTACTATTCGAATAAAAACAAATTACTATACAATTAAATATTTACTCCAAGTCTCCAAACCATCTATTTAATATTTTCACAGCATATTCTACGAAATTGTGTAGTCGTGAAGGACGATCAATATATAATTGTCTTTTACTCACGGGCATCAATAGTGTTACCTGTTGTTGATGGGATAGTCATTTTAGTATAAAAACATATGAAAGGTAGAATTAAATAGTTGATTTTTTTTTCAATTAAATGATACACAAATATAAAAAAAATTACAGCTAATACCTATATATAATATATATAATTGTTTATTATTATGATCTCTACCTACGCGATACATATCCAAATAAGTCCACCTTTAGACTTCGGGGCTTAACCTAGGATATTCGGTTCCGTATAAACATACGATATTTAACTTTCATACCTCTAAAATAATGTAAATTGTATCTTGTGTATTAACATATTTTCTTTTCAGCATTCGGAAGATATTTATATTTTCATTATACACTCCTTTAAGTTATTAGCAGTATTTAGCGTAAAACTATTCAAATGTGTTGTGACCATATGCAGTGCCGATTCTGATTAAAAATATTCAACGGTTGTGTTGGAATAATTGCATTAATAACCTGCAATTCCATTGCTGCACTGTATGCATCTAACATAAATAATAAAGATAAACATAGTGTATTTTATTATTATTATTATTATTATTATTATTATATAGAACATTATGGTGACGGCCATGACGTAGTATAGTTCACTGTTTTTTTTTGTTACCACGGTTTTACCCGGTGATAACTACCTATGGCAGTGGCGCGGAGCGTGTAGTATATAATGATGACCTCCATAGCGTCGTACCAGATAAACCGGATTTTGCACATACTACCGCAAAAACATATCAGCAAGCATATGTATAAATAGATTTATATATGTATGCCTATATAATACGATGTTATACGTACTTAGAATCCACATATAACTTATACACACACAGAACACATACGTACGAGAACAATGATAGTAGATAGTCAGTCTTCTGCTATAATACCATATGTACTGTCACACCAAACTACGAGTAGTATGCTTGTGAGCCAAAACGCCCACAACACCTGATTATAATATATAGTATGGAGTTAAATTAAATAATTTGAATAATATTATACTTGCAAGTGGTATTATTAATTAATATATCAAAAGCTAAAGAATAATGAAAGTGTTATAAAAATATTTTTACAATATATTTACTATAGATATTAAGACAAATTATATAGGTACGTTAACGTACTTTAAAAAATATATTTTATACTATAAAATTATTTTTACTCAAATTTTGCTGTACAATATAATTGCATTATTGCATTATTAGTTATCTATGTAATATTATGTTGTAACATTCGTGTTTTAAAGGGATATCGAGTAACCGAACAACTTAAGGGTTAAGGATTTTATACGTGTTATTGACAGGGCCAAAATTATCGCACGATAACCAGTAGGTACGTCAGGTACATCATAAATTATTTTCCCTCTCGGGTTAGTTTGTAAAACCAAATTGCAGTGCTCAAAATGCAGCCTGCAGAAAGACAACGAATGACGATTAAAATTATTTTTAGTCTTAAGTTCACAACTGTATTATTAAAATTATGTACCTAAATAAATAAAATTCTCGTACAGAAAGTTGCATTAAACCAATATTAACACCTGTATTTTCCCATTGCGAATTTCACATGTATTTCATCACAGTAGATGTTCACATTAAGTGGTTAATGTATTCTAAATTCGACCATAGCACTAAAGTATTTAAAGTGTTTAATAATGCTATTCAATATAAATGGAAACGCCGAAAGCTAAGCATTAATGGGTAAAGTGAAATTTTCCCATGGGCACAAGTATTGTCACAAGCGAAGACATTGACACCTTTTAGGTAAACGATTATATCATCTACCATCATTGGAATAATTATTCACGAAAACATAATAATTCGACATGTTTATTATTGACGTCATTTGAAAATTATAAAAAATAAAATATAGTGGTGCGATAACTTCCCCGATGTTTTGATTCTGAGCATGATCGTATGGTTTTACTATTGCGCACGTATGTGGGTTATTTTAGTTTGACATATATTTTAGGAGAAATTAATTTTTTTTTTTAAATTTTTAATACTTTTAAAAGCAATAAATAAATATAAAAACTTCGGAAAACCGGGATTGTTTAAACATATTATGTACGTTTTAGACAATAAATCATGGTTTTTTTTTATGATTAATAAATTATTACAGTGTTGGGAAATATCTAGATAGAATTGATTTATCTTTTATCTTATCTAGATAATTATCAACTCATTTATATTTATATTCATCTAAATAAAATTCTAGTTATCTATGAGTACCTATCTAGATAATTTATTTTTATAGGCTAAAAAAATAAATAATTTAAAAATATTATTTTTTTCAAATAAATTTTTTTTTTTTTTTTGATAACTCAGAGATTAACTCGTTAACTTCTAATGAAGTTTATTCAAAAATTAACTTTTTTTTGTTTTTTGAAATTTAAGTTTTATTGTATTGTTAAATCAGAGAATGATTTTTCGCATATTCGCTAATGAATAAATTATTTTATTTTAGTTTATATTTAAAAATGTTTTAAATGATACATTTTTTACCTAATACCTATACTTATATTACGGAATATTTGCAAAATTAATGAAATGATCTGATATTTATCTAAATAAAAATGTATTAATTTTTATCTTTATCTAAATAAAATTTAGTGTAATTATCTTTATCTTTATCTAGATAAATTAATAATTATCTATTTCCAACACTGTAAATGAAGAACCACAATTTAAAAATATTTGCCAAAATTCAACTACATTAAAATTGTTTAAACATGAATACAAAGTACAATTTTCAAAATATATAGTCTCTTTTGGGCTATTCATAGATATTTTAAATTTTCAACTTTTAATATTTATGTAAAATAATATTTTTATTTGTGAGAAAAAGCTTGAAAATGTAATAGGTATAAGATTGTCCTCATTAGTTTTTTTTTACATCAATTAAAAATTAAAAAGTCAAAGTGTACATCAAAGTTACGTAATTAATGACATTTACAGTCATTTTATTTAATTTTTTAATATTTGTAGTTCAAATGTTGACGAATTTATTTATTTGAACGATAAATAAAATTTTAGTTATCAATTTGTTGTATTTATATTACATATAGATTATTTAATATTATTTTTATAAAACCCAACAAAATCACGGAAATATGCAAATTATTTTATTATTAAAAATGTTTAAAATTACTAAATTTAATACTTAAATATTGAAAATATAATATAAGATTCATCATATAAGCTTTTATTTTACCGAGAGAGTTCCATTTTTGTCTCGCGTTCAGAATCGTTTTTCGGCGTATAAATATCATTCGATTCAAACTTCTATTGCCTATTATTCATCGAAGAGGTACATTTAAAACAGTCAAAACCGGCCAACACAGCAGAGTGACATTCGGTTATTGTTTTTGTTTTTAAATTCATAATCTGTTGTGTACACCACGCGTTTGGCATAATAATTTTCGTTTTTTACCGGCGCAATCTCAAGGTATGTATTGTTATAATATTATAGGTATGTGTTATTGTGCTAAAGATACCTACACCGATCGGCAGTATAGTGTGCGCGAAACGCATAACGAGCGATGTATATTATTATGTAATAACGATTTCCTCGTTCGAATTAGCTTTTCAAATACATCAAAAAAACATGTTTTGCATTCGTGCGCTCGCGTTTCCTCAACATTTTTATTCGTCATCCTCGTCCCCCGCGTCACACTGTCCTCTATCGACAATAATATTATTATTATTATTATCGCGAGCCACCGACACCAAAACGATTATTGTACACACACCGTGTGCATGTATAATAATATAGGTATAACCGCACGCATAACACGTTTCGTTGTACGCACGCGCGAACACACACGCACACACTCTCGACAAGTAATTTTTTGCGAATTGTACGCCTCGGGGCATTTACACCGGTTTTTCACTTCCCCGTCCGTCTTCGCGCCATAAGACGATATTCATTTTTACGTACATTATACCTATACGAATAATGCGATCGACGGAGTGGAGACGTTGTTGTGTTTATTATTGTTGTTTAGATATTTATCGTTTGGTGTACGGTAGAAAATTAAATCATATTATTATACGTTCACCTGAACTGAACGCTGTGCGTACAAATAAATAAGTAATAAATAATGAGCGTTACGACTTTATAACGAGGTTGAGGATTCGAGATTAAACCACTGGCTTTGTGCCAATGTTGACCTTGGCCGCGGCGGAAAAACACAGCGCTCGCCGTCTGATCGCTTTGCATACCCATTCCGCCCGACCGCCGAGCCCCACCCCTCTCAAGTCCCCACTAAAGGTGGCTGGTCCCTAACGATGCATTGCGGACAAGCCGCCCGCCCGCCGCCGCCGTCCCGTCCATCGAATATGCTATATACACCTCATCGTGCATCGGAATCGACGATGGCGTTCAGTAGCGGTAGTGCAGCGACATCGACCGATACTATTTTCCCAGAGAGAAATTTCCTGAACACGACGCTATACCGTCGTATACACACATAGTCTCTCCGCGTCAAGCCAACTACAAAGATTTTCTTATACAATTACACACGCTATGTAAGTTTTCCCGACTATACCTACCATAACAGTCCGTCGTCGACATGTTATTTCGATTCAAACTCACATCTCCGCGCTACGGTCCGAGGCATTTTATCGTGATATTTTACATTATTAATTGCGTGCTAATGTTGCATACCTCTTCTTTGATTTTTGGTTTAAAGGGAATTACAAAAGTTTGGACGTTTGCAAAAATCACACACACGCATAAATCATAACACTATATATTCTGTTATTCAGTTTAAATTTTATCGCGAAATAAAATATTAGGTTACGCGCGCGTTGGTAGATAAATTGGATGTACTGGTGTTTATTTTTCGATCGTTTTTTTTTAATATATGCATTATACATGTACAACATCCTTAAATAACACTTATAATAATATATTCTGTTATTCAGTTTAATCGATCGTTTTTTTTTTTTTTTTTTTTTTTAATATATGCATTATACATGTACAAAATCCTTAAATTATAAAAGTTCAATTATATAAATTTAATATTTTGATTATTTTTATTTTATTTTTGTTATTGATGTCTACAGAAATTCACAACTTTTGCAAAGATGTCTCATACCAATAATTTCAAAACAATGTTGACCATTGCTGTGGTTGTCGGAGCAGCGCTTGCTGCTCCTAGTACAGACAAATCTGAACAGAGTAACGTGAGTAATGTTTTAATCATATTTGTATACATATTTTTTAACTCAATATAATACACTTGTGTTGTGATGATTTTTTCGACACACAAGTTTATTTAACGACTTATACTCTATACAAGATAATAACAAATGAAAACTGGAATTAAACTTGGCGGTAAATGTTTTGAATTTCTGGTTTATATACCTTCTACTAATTCCTTGATAAGTCTAATTCGGTGTCCTTTAGAGTTTTCTATATGTTTTAGTGCCAAGTGGATGTAACCGTCACACCCTATAGGATGTAATAATCTCTCGGTGCACTACTCACAATTAAGTGTACACTGCACAGTGCAGTTATACAAAAACATCTAGCCATATTGCAAATTATAGAATATTGATATTATACGCGCGCGACGTGTATATTAGTAGGTATTGTGACAGATATGGTGAAAATCATAAACGTACGAAAATATTATCTATGGGCCTGAGCACGTAACTTCAACGTGACGGCTGACGATCGAGATTAAAATTGTAAATCATGACTGAAAATTGAAAACTGCGCTGACACATATCTCGCGGTATACACGTATTTTATAACAAACGTATATGACATAATATACATATATGCACGTATATACGCGATGACGTGTGTCGTGTACTATTATCTATGTATGAATATCGAACCGTGTTAAAGTGTTTTCTTTTAGCAGTTTCTAAATATAAATTCTTTAATTATTTAATCGACATCATAGAGCCCCTAATCTCACCACTATAGTAACATGATACAATAATATGAAGTTGCATTTAACTAAAAAATTTCCTAGACTTTAAAATTATATTTTTTATTTCGTACCTGCATATAATTGTAGGAAAATTACATTTTTCACTTAGCATAAATATTAAAATGTGGTTAAATGGTGGAGGAGGTGATTCAGAACTCCAAACACAAGAACTCCTCCTGGTTACATAATGGATATACAATGGCCTTGTGGACAACACGTAGGCTTGTAGATTATCCCGCTGACTTGAGCACAAGGACGTTGGCCAGATAAACAGTACAGATAATATTCATATACCCGCAAACGATCGCTCATCGTTCCGGTTGCCGATTTGCGCTAATTATGCTTATTAGTCCACGAAATTATTATTAAATTTATACACACATATAATATTGCATTATTAAATCATTCGTTTGCGTATCACAAAATGTATACACATTTTAAGCGAGTAAGTACATTATATTTATAGCAATTTCTTCATCAAGGTTCGCATATTATTGTTATTATAATATAATAATCACGTTATTGTGGCGGTCTTCGTTATTGAACTCGATTTCCCATATTACACGTTGTTATTTTCAAGTAAATCTACTTGGTTTTAAAGTATATAATTATATATATATATATATATATATATATATATATATATATATAATATACACACGTGTGCACATTTAACAACACTTGACGTTACTAAATCGTATTGTATGGTTTTTATCATGTAATCATCACACATTTTACCAATTGATAGTGTTGAGAAACTCGCATTCATCGGTATACCAATAACTAATTATAGGTACCTATAAGCTGCACAATGACGACCATAATATTATAATAAGTTGTAGATACATGTGGAAATAAGTTAATAGGGTGTAACATTGAGGCCGTTGACGCGAACCTCATTTCTACATAATTAATTATAATAATATACTAATATGCAGTGCGTGTTACAAAATTCTCAACGACCGTTAAAGTCTCTCGTGCTTCTTATTCACGGTTACATCCACTCACTTTATTCCGTGAACATTACCACACATTTTTTTAGGAGACATTTTAAAGCAGGTGACGCAATAATGTGTCTTCAACAATTACCTATTTATTATAAACAATTTTTGTTTACATAAATAAAAATGCAGGCTTTATATTATGTACAAGTAGTTTATACTTAAGAGAATGTCAATGCAATGTTTGTTTTCTCTCTCTGGCCTACGTGTAACAAAAACAAAACGCATTTATAGGGAATCATTTTTTCGACGTTTTTGAATAATTATAGAGTAAAAACACATACTACAAAGATTATAGTGAATAATATTTTTGAGGGTTTAACATATTGGCTTTATATTTTATTATTATTTGACTTAGTGCTCAACTTTCAAAATAAAGTAAAAGTTATAGATTAAATGATGTTTAAAATTGTTTTGAGACAATATTTAGACAAATCGATGTATTATACACTCAAAAATATTATTTACTTTACATTTTGTTATGAGTAATTTTAATCAAAAATTATTAAAAACATCAAAAAAAAAAAATGATTCTGCATAAAGACGTTTTGTCTATATTACGCGTGGGCCAGAGAGAGAAAAAAAACAGTACGCTGACATCCTCATAAAGAAGTTGGACTAATTCAATTCTAAATGATTATTGATCTATACAGATAAATCGTTTTGAAAAAAAAAAAAACAATAATTTAAAAATTAAAATATGTTTTAGGAATACGCATAATACATAATAGTATAAATGAAGAATTTGTTAGTCATTATTTATTTAATATTTTATAGTTTGTCATATATCATTTGAAACATTTTCATTTACAGGAAATCATTCAATCCGGATCATTCATTAAAAAGAATGGTGACTCTGTATCTGCATCGTGGGGAGGTTTCCAAGCGTCTGCTGCTCTGGGCGACGATGGTAGTGTTGTAGCTTCCGCCGGCGGAAACGGTCTTGGCGCCAGTTCCGGATATGGTACAGGAGGTGCTGGAGCCGGAGCCGGTGTCGGATTCATCGGCGCTAGCGACTTTGCGTCGACCGGAGTGCCAATGAAGCCAGCTGTCGGAGGATACGGTAACAGCGGAAAACCTGATGCACATTACACAGGAGTTGGAGCCGTTGCCGGCAGTAACGGAGGCGGTTTCTTCGACAGAATTTTCGCCGTAAGTTTTCTATATATATATATATATATATATATATATATATCATATATTGTGTAAGCCCTGAGTTATACGATATCATAATACAAATAGTGGCATTAAAAATTATTTAAAATTATCTGCACGTAGGTACCTATAAGATGACTGCGTAACGCAATAAACGCGCTCATTAATACTGTTTATGTCGCGTGTATATTAAAACAGAAAAAGTTTGTGCGTACATAATAACATGACGTTTATATACGCATATAGCATTATATATTATACGAGCGCGTGCACCTGTATACAATATTTAATACGTATAATAATTATTACCTTATAGAAATCGCTTTATGTGTATTATTTTAATGTTTAGATTCCCATCAATGTGTTGCAGTCAGTCAATACGTACTTAAACCAGAAACAAATGCATCAAGGACAACCAGGTATACATTTGCAACAATAAATTAATTAATAAATTAGTAGGTTTTTGTACACATACAAATAAATATTATACATATAGTATAAGCGTGTGTGCGTGCGTATACATAAATTGACGCTCGCGTGTCCAATTATCGATGTCGATCGATATGATACATTATTATATGCATCAAATAAGGATTATTGTCAATTGTTTCTTTTTCGATGCTGTACAGGTGCCGTTCACGTCCAACATCATACGAGTAGCAACGGTGCTGCCGCCTCCGCATCCGCATCCGCTGTATCTGGCAGTGCTGACAAAGTCCCGGCAGCGGCTTTTGCCGGTGCGGATTACGGACACGAGTCTGCCGGAGCCTCCGTTAACGGAAAAACCGGATCTCCGATGATGGTACATACAAAAACAAATTACGATGAAATATTCAACGTACGTGTTGTGTGTAACGGTGGTGATGTAGTAGTGTATACACACACACGCCTAACCTGGTTCTAACCATTTAATAATAATTATTGTAATAATAATAATAATAACAATTAAACTCGACTCGTTTTATAAGTTTAAAATCATATTGATAAAGACTGTAAACGTATAATACATTAATGCGCATACGGTGATGGTGATGGCATCAATTAGTCACTAGAATTGTAATATCATCATCATTTTCATATTATTTTATCATCATACATTACATAATAATATCCTCATTGTCGTGTTATCGTTATTATTATACCTATTTATTAAGTGTCTATACCGCTGAGAAAAATTACACTTGGACTGTTTTCGTTGATATTTTTGTAGATCCCGATCACTGCATTGAGATCCGTCCAGAACCTGTTGAACGGTTAACTCGTCGCAGTGACCAAATGTCGATGGTGGTGGTTGGAAGAATGTTGAAGAATTTAACATAGTTCTGACTGCGTCGTGTACAACAGCGATGTCCACTGAAGTCGGCGCTCAACGACGCAACCCCACATACATACACACACACACACACCCACACGCAGTCTTCATCGTTATGTAGCATTATAATTTGTAATATTATTCATTACAGTAGAGTGTAACGTGTAGTCTATATGTAGCTTTGTGCTGTGCTTACATACTGTTTTTATATTTATTATCATTTTTATACTTCTTTTCATTTTTTATTTAGTATGCAATAATACGAGTATACCTATCATATTATTATATTCGTATTTACCTGTGTAGTGATTTCTTTTAAACGTTAGACTTCTGTGTAATACGCGTTAATAGACGTGTCTTGTGTTAAATAAATCACGCCATATATTATATACGTATATTTCTATATTATATAACATATTATTGTATCTAATAGTATATATTATATGTATATATATAATATACATACATATATAAAGTAATGTTTTTTCTTTTATTCATACTACAACATTGATTATTCATCAATCATTATGAATGCAAGTGAAGTATTGTGAAATTTTATCAAAAACATTAAGTAATATGTATGTGTATTACGTATGTACCTACTGCTGGTTAATTTTTGTACTCAAAGTTTTTTTTTTTTATTATTATTATTATTATTATTTATACATAATTCTTAAATAATCATTGGATAAAAAATATATGTTTTTAATTTATATTCTTGTTGTAATATCATACTACGATTATAATTATTGTGGTGATAACTTATGTTATTGTATTAATAATTAATACATCGTAAACAACAACATAGTAAAAAACAAAACAAAACTAAAATCAAGAAATTTAGTTTGCTAAACTCGTATATTAGATTGATAGTATACCTCGTCAGCCATCATTTATCATTGTATACATATATATATATACGATGAACAACGTAACCAAGCGTAGATGATGGTCTGCCAGCAAATATTTAATTATATTATACTATTTGTGTATGTTCTGACTTCTTCGGAGGAAAAATTAACATACAAAAAATATGGCGCTATATCGATGTATCGGTTTTAGTAAATCTTAGTTCATGGGCCCATTCAGCGTCGATGTAATCCTGATGTAGGGCATTAGATTAAAACCTGATATAATTATCCTGTAATTTTTCATAGTACAGTAGACGCCGCTTAAAAGACTCACTTTGGGACCAGCATAAAGTGAGTCTTATAACCGAATGAATCTTAAAGGCGAAGTGGAAAAAAAAAAATTAATTACGTATTTATAAATTTTATTTTACTACATATTTTGCTTTGATTTTAATACGTACATTAACACATATTACATATTACATACTTTATTATTGAATACATTTAATAATCCCGATAAAAAAAAAACTAAAATTATAATCGTTATAATTATCGTTGCGATAAATGTGAACTTTTATCTGCGATAAAAATTATTATACGTTATAAGGTACCAACAGAAACTAGAAATAATCAACACGAATATTATTTCATTTTTCAAAACCAATTTATTTCTAAATTATAACCAAAAAAGTTTATTTTCTACTATTTATTTTACGAAATTTGAGTCTTATAACCGAAGTGTTGAGTCTTAAAACCGATTTTTTTTTTAATGTATTTGGATACGTCCGGACCGTTCCAGACGATTTTGAGTCTAATAAGCGACTGAACCTTATATCCGTGAGTCTTATAAGCGGCGTCTACTGTACTTCTAAAAAAAATCTTTGAAACTATCGTAAAAATCGATCAATTGAGTGATTTTAAGTCTTTTAATTACAAACATAATTGCATTTTGTCGTATATATATTTCGATAACGATTATTAATAATTTAAGTATAATTTTATCTTACTTTAAAATCTCACAACAATGTATGGCGATCGGATAATCTATATACATTTTTTTAATTTTTTTTGATCAATGATAAAATTATATAAAAATAAAAAGTTTGATTTACATAAATCAAAATAAAATTCATGTGTGAACCATCCTATAAAAACTTGTTGGGATTGAAAGAATTTAAATTGCCAAATAGGTTCTGAGATTTACGCGTTAAATATAGAAACTCTTTAGCTAAATAATAATAATTAAAATTTTAATGATAATATTAGAATAAATTTTAATTGCTATAATGTAATTAATTTTTCTATTTATACGCTACATTGAACATATTTTTTCCAAAAAAAATTAAATAATATAATATTACTAGCTATTATCAATTTATTAGTCAATACTAATACAACTTAGAAGAATAGAATGATGGTAATAAGTTTGTGGACTTGTGGTATAAATAGCTTAAAGTCCATATAAATATTTGTCTTGAACATTTTATTGATAAACAATAAATAAATACATAAATAAAAATATCACCTGGTAATATTTATTGATGAAAAGTTTAAAGTTCCTACGAATAATATGTTTTAAATTAAGTATAACAAAATAATATATAATTAAGATCATTATATTTTACAAATAAATTTATTTCTGTAAAAATTTGAACTTTTAAAGAGTTATAAAAAAAAAAGTATACATTTTGAGATTTTAAAACGTCTATAATAGTAAAAACTTGTGAAAATATATTTTTCATAAATAATAATTTTAATAAAATTATACAAATAATTAAAATTAAAAAATATGAGAACTTGCTCTGCAGTATACTTGACTTCGATTGTACTTTTTTAATGAGTATGTCACTATAATGGATGTTAATGAATAATGATAATTCGGATACAACGATACATACATTGTATTCGAAAAGTAATTATGTACCTACGTTGAAATAGTTTAAATAAAATCATCTCTTATAATATATGTATAGTTTAAATTGAATCTAAATATTTTGAAAATTTCAGAAACTAGATAGATGGTAAAAATAATCAAGACCCTACAGGCTACAAAAAATATTTTTTAAATTACCTACAACAAAATAACTAAAATCATTAGAAGCAATATCGTTATTTTCCCTCAAATGATCAATTTTATTGAGATTTAAAATTAATATATCTATAAAAAAAAAAAAAAATATGGCGATAAATTTTCAATATTTTTTAACTGCTGTCAAAATATCTTAATGTTCCTCATTCTATAATATTTTTAAGATTTTTGATCTTAGAAAAGAAAAATATTATCAATGTACATAAAAAATTGAATCAAAATGTTTTAAACATTTTAAATTGTATACAAAAAGGAAAAAATATAAATGTTTCTTAAACATTTCAAATCCAGCAGTCATTCTGTTTATGAATGAAAATACGTAAAAATTAAATCAATTTTTTCGGAAACTAACGTAGATATTCTCGTTTTACTAATTTTTTTCATTTTGCTCAATTATTTAAAATGTAAATTGGAGTTTTCTCCTTTTGTAGACCTAAGTTACTCTAAGAAACTATACCCTAAATGTTAAAGAATGAAAATGTTTTTCTATAGCCAAACGTAATGACAAATGTGATGATAAACACATCATTGTAAAACCAGTATGAATATATTATAATAATAATTATTAAGTAATGTATTGTATTATATACTATAAATCAATATAATAGTTTATAAAAATTTAAAATTGGACTCATCAAGGCCTATTTTAGCATATTGCATTATAATTCGTAGCCAGTGTTCTTAACTTTTTATGAGGAAAATTTGATTTATTTACTACGAAACTATATAAGGTATGTTTACCTTCATAAAATGATTTTTAACAAACGGACATAATATAATATCCTCTAAATGTATTACATCTTATTACAATGATAAACTAAAAACATATTCTAGGTAGAGATTGATTTATTAGAGACATTAGGTTTAAAGAGATTTATGTATTTTTTTGATTTATATTCTGACTTTTTTTTTATATTTACTCAAGAACGAGTATAATTTATTAGAACATTTGTCTTTCAAATTCACATATAGGACAATAAGAATATCTCTATTACATTACATTTCATATTTATTTTATATTGTACCGTATTATAAGTCAGGCATAATAATGTGACATAGCCATAATTGTATTATACAACAAACTAATAATATTAAGTAATACAAGCACGTGATTTCTTGTCAATGTCTTAAAGAATTGTTTTTTGATTTTTAACAAAAATATTTTTAATAATTAGGAGTCACTATAGCACTCGTTTATTTCATTTATATAATTTGTATCGCTAGTCTATCGCTGGTACGTTCAAAATGACATGCAATATAATACGAATATTCATAAAGCAGAAAGAAATTTGAGCAATTTCGTAGTGCTTTAGTTGATTTTTGAAACAAAATTTGAAATTTCTAATTTAAAACTTCATGATATTTTACATAATTATTGTTAGGCAAAATTTATTAATGATTAACGCGTATGAAATTTATTTTAATTTTTATAAAGTATTTTACTGAGTGTTTTTGCTACGATGTTATAAATTATAATGAACTATTGAACTACATGACGTATATTTATTATTGCTAAGTATTTAATATATAATGAATTTACATAAAATAAAACTTATATAATTAAACTACGCTAAAAATGCCATTCATCGATAGTACTTAAGGGATGTGGTGGTTTTGCGATGAATGATATTAATAAATTATTATATTATAGTAACAAAATTTAAAATTCGTATTTTGTTGGAGATACTACAATATATACACATGTCTTTATTGTGTAGTATACCTGAGGTATATAGGTAAAAATATATAGGAAAAAGTAAATAATATGTATTTAATAATATGAATTCATGGAATAAAGATTATGATATATTCAAATGTAAAAGAGTAATTATATTTTTACAAAATGTGTTAAATGTGTGCCTTGTCTTTAAATAGGTCACTATAAATTATATTTGATGTATTAAATTTGAATTAAATTATAAATCATTTTATACGAACGATCATTCTAAGTTGAGATAAAATATC
This sequence comes from Melanaphis sacchari, assembly GCF_002803265.2. NCBI lineage: Eukaryota > Metazoa > Arthropoda > Insecta > Hemiptera > Aphididae > Melanaphis > Melanaphis sacchari. The sequence goes on along the minus strand of NW_020271172.1, from coordinate 121,359 downwards.
TAAAGCCTAATAGGCACGGAAATAATGAAACTTTTTTTACTGTGGCAGCACAAAAAAATATATTAGATACAACAAATAAAATAATTTAATTGAAGATTCTGAGCGAAGCAATAATTTCAAACGAAAAGCTAACGATTTAACTTCATCTCAACCAATCAAAATTATACGAAAATAATTATTATTGACAAATTAAAGTACAGATATTGTGCACAAGAATATTTCTACTGTCCAAAAAGCCAATGTACAATGCCAAGGCGAGAAAATTTTTTTATATATCCAAAATCTTTTGATGAAGTCATAGATAAAGTTTTAAACATGCAAAACGATGATATTTTTTAATTTAATAATAAAAAATATATCCGTATGACAATAGAAAAAAATTTAAATTTTTTGAGTTCTGATACAGAATATTTTTTTGTGGCACATTTTAATTCGAACATATTTTTTATGCGAATTTATACTGTTGAATTTAAATCAAAACGTACACATTTAAAATAAGTATTTCTAAAATAATTATATTTACTATACACACCTCAAACACATAATGTATGCAAATTAAATATCGATTTTGATATAGGAGTACACGAAAGTATGAGAAAGTTTTTCCGAATGTACAACTTATTGGATGTCGTTTCCATTTATCTCAATCTTTGTGGTGTTTTATAAGTACCGTCAAGTACTTAATAAATAACTAATTCACTTCGATTAAATAAAATACTTACAAAGTTACATTATAAAAATTTTGAGGACAACATACTCGGATGATACATACATTAAAAATATTTTTTAGTCTATCATTTCTTCCTTTAGAAATATTTGAAGACGGTTTTGTAGAATTAATTAGTGATTGTCTGGTAGAAGATGGGCTAGAATTTTCAGACTATGTATTAAATAATTATATACAACCAAATTGTATATTTCCAACTGATATATGGGCTTCAATAACCTTCAATAAATAAAAGGTAACTAATTTTTATTATTAATTAAATAGTTTTTCCTTATTTTTGTATTAAAACAACAAACGGTTTAGAGAGTTTCCACAAAACTTTTAACGCTTTATTATATAATTTACCAGTATACTCTGTCATTGAAACATTGAAAGAAATATCAACACAAAAATATCCACTCTATAAAAAAATATATCCAAAGCTATTCCGCAACTAAAGATATTCAAATAATTAACCATCATGTATAATAAAACTATCTAACTAATTTAAAACAGATAGTAATGTATTCAATTTTTATCAGGAACTGGTTATCAATACCAAGGTTTTAATTTATGACCTTTAATTTGTATTTTTATTGTATTCTAGTTATATAGTTTTTAATTGACTATAATAATATGGTAAAATAATAATATTTGTATTGTAGTATATTTTGACAACTGTTGCGCTCGTTTTCGTACGCAATGGTAATGCATTTTTTAAGGTCAAATAGAGAAATCCTACGTAATCGCATAATACACGTAACTGTGCTACTAAAAGGGACAATCGTACGCAATCCTTTATCACTGCGATTTTCGATATAGTATTTTTTATTGAATGTGACGTGTACAGCAATAGTTCATCGTATAGTTCGTCACAAAATATACGCTAGGTAGGTCATAGAATAGCTACAATAACATCAGTGATGGTAAACATCGCTATAAAATATGGCGTCGTGTTGTTAGTTGCAAGTGCTAATTTTCAAGAAACAAGTGAAAAAATATTCTAAGTCAATTATTTGTCTTAGTATATTATGCAAGTTTGCGCAAATTGCGTACATTTTTACGATAGGTGGAGTATAAATTGTTGAAAACTAGTTTTATTTATACGTTTTTAAATAAAACAGTCTGTTTTATAATTTAACTTTTGTACTGTTTATCCAAACAAGTATCATAAATTATGAGTATTTTTTTTTGTCAAATAATAAAAAAATCACTGTTGATCTATGTATATATATATATATAAAAAAAATAATTCCGATTTAAATAACAATAGAATATAGAAATCTATGGAAAAAATATTTATTATTATAAATTATTCAATATTGCCTATTGGTGTAAAAAATGAACAATATTACAATAAATTATTACATAGTATTATGCTTTAAAAAATAATTGGTGAGAGTTTCAATACTCTAGTAATAATACATTTTTAAATTACTTATAGTTTTAACAAAAAAAAGAAAAAAAAATTATTAAAAATTAAAATTGATGTATCATAAATTGAAATGGTTTTTCCATTCGCAAAATATGTACATCTGAAAATTAACAAAAAAAAAAAATTACTTCTCTGATGTACAATATTTATTTTCATCCAATTTGCTATCGAAAATTATTAAATAATAATACATTCCGCATAGTTTGCTGATAATCTAAAATTGTTTGTTAAATTTATCTTATACACCTACGTATTTTTACCTGTAATTGATGTAGGTAATTATTTTATTAATAAGTAATAAATAATAATATTAATAGTATAATATATTTAATTGTCACTTATATCTTCATGACAGATACATTACATATTATGAAACACTGCAGTCTACAAGCACACATGTGTATTCGGCTAATAATATCGATATTGCTTATATATTGTGTGACGAACTTCCGGTGATAAATTTAAAATCCTGTCCCATCATCGTTTTCACACACGTACGGCGTAATCGTCGCAAGGATTGTGCGGCTACCAGTTCTGCATATATTGTTGTTCTCAATGTAGTACTGTCACATATTTTTTTCGAACCTTTGATCGGTCTGTGTCGGTCAGTTGTTATTGAAAATAATGACGCACACAATTGTTACGATAATACGACAAGTATTATACACACGCCAATAACACATAATTTCGCAATTATAACCTATTCTAGAACTACGAGTCGGAAATCGACAAACCGTTTTTTATCTCCAGTCTTGCCGTTCAGAGAAAAATTTATTAGGTTTTTGAAAAGATCAATTATAATCACCAGTACAAAACTTTCACCAAACATAATAGCAATATTCTATCAGATCGAGAATCAAGAATTACTGTAAACAGCCAATTCATTGACTAATAAACAATTACTACGTAGGTAATAAGTAAGTATACAATAGTATAAATGGTGGAAGTTTTGTAATCATTATATGGAGCAACTTATTAATCTGTAGTCTATTTGCCATTCAACTGTCGATGTCACTGTACGCTTTATCAATTTACACAGTTTCTATCACGAATGCTTTAGATATATAAATAAATAATATTCTTTAACAGTTTTTTCCCTGAAGTATACGATTTACTGATTCCAATATACATAGGCGCAGTATTATGCAAATTTTAATGGTTCTTAGCATCTTTATTAAATATTTTATTAACACCCCCAAATAATTTTTGATTGATTATGTACTTCAGCTAGTCTATTATTTTTTATGATTTGACGTTTAAAAAATTGACTACGGACTAGCATGACAAAAAAACGACCTTCAAAATGATCACGGTTAAGTATTGAAAAAAATTTAACAAATCAATTATTAAAACTTAAAAACTATCAACACATTTTCAACTAAAGACAAGATAATTATTGCTGTACGTATAGATATATAGTTAGGTTCTTATTAAAATTTTTTTATTTAAGTATTTATAATTATTATAAAAAATATTTCGAATAAGAGAATAAAGTAATTTGTAAAATTCTTGAATAATTTTAGGGTTATCAAAATGTAATGTCCAATTGTGCCCTTGCCATTGTCGATAAATGCCCAGATCAAACACACTTATTTTTTACGAAAGTGGATACTCGACTATTTATATACTTGTTTTTTATTTTGTGAGTGACCTTGTGTCCTAAACGATTGCGATAGCTGATATAAAATCTAAATAATATGCACCTATTTATTTCTATCATATTTAAATATTTATAAATCTAAAAATCTACCTTAAAATATTAGCTAATATTATGTTTATATTATTTATATTAATTTAAATAATGAATATAAAAATCTATCAATTTTTCCATTGAAAATACTCAACATAATCTCGTTTAATATGTGTATGAATCACCAATTTCGATAGCTGACATGCAGATCATGTTTAATATTGACATAGTATTTTTTAATAAGTCTTCTAGTATTTTTAGTTATAAAATTATTCTTATTTAATTTTTTTTTTCGGTTTGTAATTGTCATACAGAAATGTAAAATGTTAAAATGCTGTTGTATCATTTATTAATTATATTGTATACAAAGTAATTTTATATGTCGTTTTATCGATCAAATTAGATTTTTTAAACAATTCGTCGTCATCAGTCGTAGATTATTGTTGAATAAAAAATTTAAATTTTCATCATAATACATTCATTGTTATTTTTCTTAGGTTTAAGTCAAAAATAAGTATATACAGTAAAAATTAAAAATAATAACATGAAATAATATTTTTAATTATGCCGTATTGGTATGTGTTGCAGTGTTCCACGGTTACAAGTGAACCAGTTGAACGCGTGTTTTCGTGTCATTTGTTTTGATGTTTGTGAGGGTATAGACGAATAATCAACAGTGGTAAGAAACTTTCACCGACCACGACGGCTTCGAAGTGTGCGTCTGTACAGCTATGTACAGTCGGCGGCAGTCACGTAATCGTTTGCACTATCGACTGCGATGGCGCGCGGCAATGGACGACTGCTGGCGCGCTTCGTCTGCGAGTTTCTTTTCTTTTTTACGCACATAATTGTATTTCTTATTGTATTGAATAGAAGATCTATAATAATTATCACCAACACACATGGACATTGCGCCTCGTCCGGTCGTCAAGTATTTTCTACTAGGTAGCATAATGATTTCGTGCGCACGGTATTATATATCTATTTCCTCGATGACCCAACTCCTTCTCGAAAATAAATATAATGCTTTTAGTTATGTTTGTTTGTGCGGAATGGATTCAATATAACAGAAAACGTTGATAATTAAGAAGAAAAAAATCATCCCGGCATGTTTAAAATATTACATTTGGGTTAGGATGTGTATCACTACTCGTCGTGATATACGTAATTATAATGACAAACCGAGAATAATATGTAATAGATAATTAGGTGTGTTTTATTCCAGTACAATATTGTTATATCATATAATATGTCACAATGGGTGTAGAGAGTTGTATACGTTTATTTTTTCTTCATTCATGATTTTGATAGAGAAAAGCAATAACTGTTATAATAAGTATGCTATTCTTTTCAATTTATTTTTTATTATCATAGCATTCAGTACTATAATTATGATAAAATTAAAACTTGAATCTTTTACTATATTAAATTAAAATTTTTAGTAATAATTATGCACATTTATTAATAGTTTAGTATATCTTGTGTTCATTCTATATAATATCATAAATATTAAATTTAAGTACAATTATTAAATAAAAAATACAAAGAGTATGATGATGCTTTAATTTATAGACCATTATATATTTATTATGCACTGATTTTGTTTTTAATAATATACATTCTGTTAATTTTTAAAATATAATAATTGATATTTGAATTTAATTATTTATTAAGTATATTTGAAGTTAAATTAACATATTAGTATTATTAAAGTATATTATTATTATTAAAGTATTTAAATAATTTTGTTTATATATTATTATAATTATAATTATTTAAATTATTTATCGTCGCAAAAAGAAATTTATGAATTTCATTAAACTTAATTCAGCATCATCAATGTGTTTTTCTTTAACTTAATCATATTTAATTACTTAGTAATAAATAAATTACTCAATTATAATATTTTGTAAGTAGATCACACTTACATTTCAAACTGTATAAGAGAATGCATTGTATTTATACAGATAAATTGCGCGTCTATAAAAACCCGTATGCACTATATAAACCACACAATCTATGTAACTATAACCTCTATCTATAATCATCTACATATGAATTATAAGTAGGTACATAGTATTATAATTGCAAGTGAATACCCAAAGGTATAAACCGAGATGATTCTTCTTTGTACAAGATACGAGAACGTAATAATACTATAATATAAATATATATAATGTTAGCTAACAGAAATGTCGGATCGTCTTATTGCTTATTCATTTCATGCGATTTATTTATTTTTTTTTTTTTTTAAACGTTCACTTTGTTTATTTAAGACTTTCGTAGATCTGCATTTAAATTAGATTAGAGATGGAAATAAAAAACAAATCGATTTCATTATTATTTTTATTACATTTTTTCATAGAGCAAAAAAATAAAGACACGACAAGTATAAACTGCGCGATTGTATAGAGTGATAACATTTATAATTATTAATTACGATATATTACGTCATAATGTTGTTTAAAAGTAGGTAAGATTATTGTGCTTTGATGGCATTAGGAAACAATACAATTATTGTACTAAACATTTATCCCTGCATGGCTAGGTTAAATTATGTTATACAGTTAGAATATACCTAGGCACTAATTACTTATCATACCTACTGATGTGGCATATAAATAGTTTTATAAAATGTATGTACTATTTGTTAGGGTCATTACTATTTCAATGACTAATATTATTCAACTATTCGTTTGATATATTGTAAATATTAAAATTGTATTTAAGGTTCGCGGATAATAAAAATTGAATTCATTTGATATTATTACCATGACCTAAACAATGTTATAAAACATCAATTTTTTAGATTTATGGCTACTCAAAAATATTTAGTCATTCAGATTTAAGCTGATCTTATGTATTTTATAAATATATGATATATTTTTTTTTTTTAATAATTTCTTTAGTAGAAGTTGCTTAATAATTAATTATAGCTCCTTCAATATCGGAAATATATTCTAGATTGAACTAAAGTTAGATCAGTGAAATAGTTTTTAAAAAAACAACAATCAACAATAGTAGAAAGTTTTACAACTTTTAAGGATCAAAAATATTATTGAATATCAATAAACACTAAACACGATTTAGTAAGTTTTTCTAATACGTAATATGTTTCAGATTAAATAACATTACACAAGATACGTTTAACGTTATACGTACTGCTATCTATCGTCTGGATGAATAAAACGAAACTAGTGCACAGCAGTAAGTACAGCACTCAATCTGTGTGGGGGCGCGTTAAACTATTTTTATTCGTTATTGTTTGTATGGTATCAACAAAATGTATTACTATAGAATATAGAAACAGTTATAAATTATATACTTAATAGTACAATAAACTATATATGTACAACAATTTGCTGATTGTTATCAACTAATGCATATTATACAAATATCTAGGTAAATTTAATTACTATATTAAATAATTTATTGTGTAGTGTAGATAGTAATATTTATGTACTACTTGATGGTTATCAGTTATCACTTATTATCTCGAAAAGTATTAAAGATTTGGAAAATATTTTTTTATATCATTTAAATTCAAACGTGACTTTGAAAACAATTGTATTCTTGGATAATAATAACATTAATAACTAAAACTATATTATGTATCTATTGGTTTTAAAATTATGTGTAAATTTTATATCTGAATCGCTTTTATGAAAAGTTAAAATTCTTCATTGCTTCAATAAGTTTTAAGAATGATTTATAGGTACTTTCTGGTTATAAATTAATCAAGTAAATACTTTGGGAGTTAGATTTATTTTAAACAAAGATAAGTGAGTTTTTTTTATGAAAAACCAATTTTTTGATAAAATTCATTAATTAATTAACGCACAAACTTAGCATCTTCACTAAACCTCATATTACCCAAAATAATTTTCGGTTTATGTGTAATAAGATTTAGTTAATTTATGTAAAGACCTTAACAATTCAACTAGAAGTTAAAAGCATTTAAAAATTAACAAATAAATTAAAATAACTTACTTAAAATAAGGATATAAAAAAACCCTGGACAATTCACTAGATAATATTCTTACTTTTAAATTTAATAATTGATAAATTGTATTTAGTAGTAAAAATAACTGAGTTAAACATGGATTTATTAAGAATAAATTACAGCTACCTACCCAAAAACAAAAAATACTCTGTAGAAATACAGAAAATCAACTTCCATACATTTATATATTGCTAAACTATGTATTTTTAATATTTAATTTCGAATTAAAAATAAGGAAAACTTAATCAATAAATAATATTATGAAAGTAATATTTAAAGACCAAGTCAATAATTTATGTAATAATAATTGATAATAATAATAGTAAATTAGCTAGAACTAAATACATATAACGATATAACTAGGGCTCAGAAGTTGTAGAAGCTAAAAAGGCAAAATAAAAATATAATTAAAAATATTTTTTTCGATATTTTTGAAATTTCGATAAATACCTTCATTGAATATTTTGAGTTTTATTATCAATATGAATTGAGTCAAAATATGCATTTTCAATTTTCAATTTTTTAACTCTTCATTGTATAGTTCAGATTTCTAACTTTATCTGCTATAAATTGAAAGCATACAGTACAATATGCAATTTTTACAACTTCCGAACCCTACATATAACTTATAATTTATAACTAATTATATTATTATTAAAAATTCGATTTGTATAAAAAAATTCTTAAAATATATTCTGTTTCAAAATATGAATATAAAAAAGTATAATGTCGAAAAAAATGAAAAAATATAATAAGCTTTATTAATTATTACTACAATTTGGTTATAATTAATAAATTACATATTTATAAATTTTAAAGTACTTATCTATTATTACGTATTATAACCAATAGTACCAGTAAAATCGAACTCAAGTATAAATAAGTGTATCATTATTGAGGGCTGATTGCTTAATTTACGAGTATGTACACTGTGCATTGATTTAATATTTACATTTATACTTTAAAACTGAATACTTGATGTTTTGAGTTTGAATTCTTACTATTATTTAAAACTATTGAAAATACTTAACTGTTAATTTTTCTTATAGTCGTTTAAAGTTCAAACTTTGACAAAATCGGATATAATATGTAAAAACATGATTTTTTCCTCTAACAATTTTAATTATTTAGCAGTATATAATTAATTTAAAATATATCATAGTGTGAACTTGAAAGTTGAAACTTTGCGCAACTATATATGTTATTATTTTATATAGAAAATTATTTCACAAAATATTTAAGTTAAAAGTAATAATTTATTAGTTACTATAAAATATATTACCTATAGATACCAAGAATCTATATTCATACAGTTCTACTATATAAAATAAATCGATATTGACTATTAGTTAATAACAATTAAAATTAATATGAATAATAGAAAGAAAAAAAATTATGTAATTGATATTTTTAGGAAAAATTATTTTTAACTTAGTTTCATTGATAAAACAAAATAAATTATACTGATGGTAATTATTATTATCGTAATATCCAAGTAGACAATACAATATAATAAATAAAATATAAATAATTTAAATTTTAATAAACTAATAAATTAATAGTTATATTTATATTTTATTTTTATAACTATATGATTTGTTTGTGTTTAGTTAACTAACTAATAAACATAAGTGATAATGGAGAAAAATAATTTACTGTGACTTGTATAACAATTTAATATCTTTAGAAATACTTGATGATTCGCTTTTACGCAAGACAATCATTATTTCAAAAAAAAACTAATATATTTTAATATTTTTTTTTCACAACATTTTTAGTGGTAAAAAAGTAAAACAATATTTTTTTAAATATATATATTTCTTTATTTTATATAATTTTCGTTCATAGGCGAAATCGCCCATTATTATATTTTAATTGTTTATGTAAATGGGTTCGCTGTTTGGATTTCATCGTCCGTGTAAAAAAAAAAAAAATAACTAAAAATAGAATTAGTTAAATTTAATTTAGTGCTACTAGTGTGATATAAATTTTTGTTATTTATTTTATTATATAGTATAATATTATTATTCACAACTCAGTTGCTCTTTCATAGTCGTAACGAACATCATAAAAACTAACCTTAAAATAGGTTAATTTTGTTCCCGACTTCGATATCTCTAGGAAACATTATTCATATTTTAACAGCCTGCAGTCGACGTGTTTAAAAAATCAGTTTTGTGACCGTGAAACTAGACGACTAGCTGGGATTTAAGGAGTCACTGACAAAATAAGTCCGTAGTACCAGGACCCCATGCAGAGCGTCAGCGGCCGTAGCATTAGTGACGACGGCGGCGGTGACTGTTCGTTAAGCAGTACACGTCACAGCATACGTTCCTGTTACATATATTGTATTACAATATTTTCACAATATTATTCGTATAATATTAGCACAATATAAAAATATGTATATATAATATGTTAATTTTTTAACGTTTCAACAACACGAGTCTATCTAATTTTCCGTGACCGATTCATAAGTACAACACAACAATATGTACAAATTAAAAAAAAAAAAAAAAAAAGATAAACAAGTGGTTACCGCTGTGTTGTACGTTAGGTGTAGTGGCTCACTATTGGATCTAGTTTCTACACTTTAAAGAGGTAAAATAAAAAATATTCACATTATTCAATTTTATATTTAGTAAAACAAACAAAAATATAAAAGAAAACGCGAATTTTTACGCGAGTCAAATTTTGGATAAAATAGATTTTATTTTTTTATTACTGTAATAAATAACTATAGAAACTTGAAATTTTCACCAAATATTTGTATTGTTGTTTTCTATTTACAATAAAATTATTAAAATATTTTGAAGATATTTGAAACTATTTATAGACATAAAAAGTTTTTAATTTTTTTTAGTTCTTATTTTTATAAATGTTGACTATAAATTATTTACTGAGTAGAAATTCTTGAAAATTTTGTACAGAGCTCATCATAAATTGTATATTTCTCAAATAAAAAATATCAAAAATCCATGGTCACAATATTTTTTTAAGGCGTTTTAATATAAATCTTGACAGAATACAAAAAAATTGCGAAAATCAGTAAATTATTTTTTTGTTAGAAGTTTATAAGTATTTTTATAATTAACTAAGATTAAAAAACTAAATATAAGGTTTTATTAATGTTTTTTAAACTATATATGAAAAAAATTATACCGAAAAGTCAAATTAATTTCTTATGCACATTTTAAGTTCAAATATTTATGATATTTGATAATCTTTAGTAAAATAACTATTTATCTTCAAACAATTGTTGATATCTTATTGTATTTAAAAAAATTAATAATAATAATAATCATAATAACAATAGATACTTAATATGTACACCATTTTTTTTGAAATTATCATTTTCAATAATATACAATAACATTTTCAAAAATGTTTAACTCTTTTTGAATCACTTATAGTCTATAGGTATGAAAATTTTCTTTTAGTTGTATTACATAAATGTTGATAAAATATTATTCATTGAGTCTAAATTGTTGAAAATTTAATGCAAGGCCCCAAAAAAGTTATTCTTATATGTGTATAAAAATCGTTACAATATTTTTTTCAAATGGATTTAAAGTTAAAAATTGATAAAATTCGTCAAAATCGCAAAAAGTCGCAAACTTTTTTGTATTTGAAAATGCATAAAAACTTTTTTTTTTAATATCTAAGTTTTGAAAATATAATAAAAGATTCTTATAAATTCTTCATAAGTTTTTCAAAATGAAATCATAAAATATAAAACATATATTAAGATAATTACTTTTTATAAACATTTTGAATTCAAATTTGGTTCAAATTACTGATTTAAACAATAAATGATGATGTTAATTATTTTATTATAATTTAAAGACATTATTTTGTGGAAACTCAATAATTTTTTTATACACGATATATTTTTGAATTATTTTTAGATAATATATATTTATATAATTATGAATTTAGTTTTACTTTATAATAATTAGATATCTACTAATAAGTAATAACATATAAATACAATATTTTCGGAAAAATTATCAATCTTCTGTTGTATTATTAAACGTAAAATAAATTAATTGCTATGTATAATATGAAAAAAACATCATGAAAAAATACTATTTAATTATAGTTGAATATTATATTGTTAAATCAATTAAATTTATGATAATTTTAATTAATTTGTACCTGTTACGATAATTATTCATTAAACCAAGTTGTTTTATGGTTGGATTTAACAAATAATATTATGATTACAAGATTTTTAACGTTTTAATTTTGTTAAATTTAGGTGAAAATAGTATTGTTTTAACATTAACATTGACCAATATTATTTTTAAGGTTATAAACCATTCGTGAGTTTTTTATAATAATATAGTACCAGCTTGTCCTACTTTACTTTTATTTTTGTATTTTACAAGTTGCAACTATTTTGTTTGTATCCAGATTGCAGTTAACTATTTGGTTTTTTATCCAGTATTACTTAATCAGTAATATTTACATAAATATTGTTAAATTCTTTGTAAATACTGTTGTTATTTGTTTGACAGTTACTGTATTGTTATTCGTGAACCGTTTCGACATCAACAGTTATCTTTAGGTACCTAAGCATCTATTTATTCTATCTTTTACTTAAATTCCCTATTATAATCTATGGTTGGAATGCTAATAGAATATTATTATTAGATATTCGTGTTAAGTAATTTACTTTCAAATATTTACCACCAAAATTCTACCACGCAATATGGACAAATTTACGGGAAAATATTTAAAACAGTAGGAATTTTAAAATTTAGTCAACCGTTTTAAAGGTACCTCTAGCAAATTCTAAATCATACTGACATTGAAGTATCTCATGCAGTATAATATGCAATATATGTTTCACAGTTGCAACTAGTTGATCCTAATATTTTTTTTCAATTATTATTATGTTTGTAACATTGTTATTATGATTTTTTTTTTGAATGGTATTTATTAATTATTTACATCATTATTTTTATAGAACTATAATGAATTTGTGTAAATTTAATATCTTAACAGTGTTTATATTATACCTATACAATCTGGATAATATTTTATTTAATTTGTTTAACATGCATTAAATAATACTTTTAATATATACTTAATACTTTTTATAATACATTAGAATTCATACCTATTTATTTTAGTGTACTATAATACGTATATATATATATATATATATATAATGTACTACGAAGAATCTTATACTAAATATTACTGTTTTATAAAAATATTAATTATAATATTATACTATATTATAATAGTTTATTAGCAAATCAATACTTTTTATATGTGAAACATGATAATTAATATTTTATTAACTATCATGGCAATTTGGAAATAATGTACTAGATAAAATCACATTTTGACTAATCTAACTACAAAATATAGTTGATAGTAATTTTATAATAATATAGTCGAATTAAATAACTATATTTTTTAAAAAATAGTATAATATTGTGTAGTTAAGCTAACTAAAATAACCTAACTATAATTACACTAAGTATTTTCAACATTAATTAAAATAAGATAATTATCTAAGGTATGTGATTAATAGGGAGTTGGTCAAAAAGAATGAGACAGTGAAGTTATGATTCAGAATTATTAGTATATCTGCAAGCGATTGTATTTAAATGTTGTTTTCTTTTGATAAGTATCTTTAACTCACCACTTCATGAGATATCTTATGAAGGATGGATACGAAAGTTTTTCTTTCTCAGTGGAGTAAGGTACGGAGAATATTTATTGTAAAGATTTTTCACTTACCTTTCAAAGAACTTGTGAGCCGTCTTTGACCGTAATCGAATTTGTAAATTACGGCATTATTTATTCATATATGTGGTGTTGTGTGTCATAAATGTTATAATATGTACTAAATAATTTGTGTTTATACGGCTGCAAAGATATTGTTATATTCATTTTCTTAAATCTAAAGGTAATTAAATAAATTATGTATCAGAATGTGTATGTCATTAGTCATTATATATATAACTATAAATCTTCGTTGGTATGATCATAGAAATAGTTAAACTACTTAGTTTTTTCCGTGTATGTAGGCCGACAGATCGATTCCACTCGGAGTCGTTTTTTTGAATGATATATCATTGAATTTAAATTCAACACACTCATAATAAATTATAGTGACCTACTCGATACCCAATGTATAGCAGAGCAGTATCTATTTCTTTACCTTTTCCCTCCAATTATTATGGAAAGTAGTAAATATTTTTTATTGTAGAATCAATAAATCCATTGATCCACTCAGAATCAAAAGTTATAACAATAAGAAAGACGTTTTTAAATTATTTAAAATTGATTCAAATTTAAAGTTATACAAAAAAGTGATAATACATTTGATAATGAGTATTTATCATTTATTTGTTTTTAGAACATTCTATTTCTCTATAAAAATCACTTTAAAATGTATAAGTAATAATTATTATTTATATTATACTAATATGCGCGATGATGAAACTCGTTTGCCCCTTGGACGAATCCCGCCCATCATATTGACCTACCCTGCAGCAATAAAGTTTATTCTCTTTTCTAATTCGATAATTATTTATGCTTTGCAATCGATATGATGTGATCGGATTTTTTTTTTTTTTAATTGATAACTTAACATCTTTGTATTATATTATTATAGGTATATTCTAGGTGTGGCAGTTACTCAGAACAACGCATTCAAAGCCATTATGCCACTGCTGATTTATCCACTGTCATAATAAAATTAACTGTCAATTAATATCAATGTCTCTAGATATCTACATAATCCACCACTATTGCAAATTATAAAATCATTTAATTTTTAAGTAACCGATGTGATATTAATTATAACATAACAGGTACAATTAAATAATAATTTTCATATAAATATATCAACAAACGATAACATTAGTTTGTCAAAAATACGATTATTTGTTGGAAATATTAATTATATAATGTATGGTAAAAAATACTTTAAATTAAAACAACATTATAATAGTTTTGATTATGTTGGTTACATTTTTTTTCTTTAGATAAAATTAGGTGTAAATTACACACACTCATTAAGCTACATCCCAGTTGATAAAATTATATTTTTCTAAGAACTATGATAGTTAATATCATAAATTACACGTGAATAAACATAGTACGCAATAGTATACAACGGAAAAAGTACAATTCCTGCGAGTTACATAATATATGCGTTGTTTATATAATAATTGAATAACAGTTTTTTGATTTGAGATAATCCCCGCGAAAGACGAATACCTAGGTCGTTGCTCATATTTCAGATATGATATCGGAATGACCAACGCTTCCATTTAACGGCGATGTTTTTTTAATAAAACAAAATTATGTTGATTAAACAACGTGGTAGGTAACCTCTACATACCACACGATTGGCAAGACAAACAACCTAAAATGGTGTGTCTGCAATGATGTTTACTCGTGAAAAATGCATTATATAGTTACATATACCTCTAACGATTTCGAGTAGGTATCTTCCTCTCTCTCATTAGGTATCTAAAAATGTATATTATATATATTATATTATTTTATTGCTTGACGTTGAGACATAATAATACGAAATGGTTTACGTATCAACGTATACCTACTATTTATACGAATATAATAAATTGCATTATACATATGTATATAAGTATGTCCAATATAATAACGCAGTTTCGCGGCGGCACAACTTCTACGTTGATAATATTGTAAAAACACCTCGCACACACGTCCTATCCACTGCTTCTTTTCGCCAACAAGCGATAGCAGTCTCAAATATACCTATAATATACTTGTAGAATGTAAGTACATAATACATTAATACACTGTGTTATGTTCTACCTGTTCTCGTGATATTACGACACTTGCGGAACATATACGCGTTTTATATGCATTTAAAGGTTATATGTTATATATGTAAACACATACGCAACTTGTACAACAACGTGTGTTCGAGTATTAATTATTATTATTATTATTATTACTAAACAGATGACGGATTTATGTAAGTTCGTTTTATTTTCCTCGTGAGTTTAATTATACGGGTGACTTCTGTTAAAAATCTCCGACGTTTATATTCTCTCAAAATGTAGAAAAAATGAAGACAACCCTTTTGCGACACATAGATCAAAATGTTGACACAGAGCCGACTTGCAGACAAGTCGCATTCTGGAAATCTTTCAATAACTTTTGAATACATTCAGCATTAAACCGTCGAACGACTTTCGGGAGACCGGTGGAAATAAAAAGAAAAAAAAAAGTGAAAATAACAAACGCTAATCCGCAGTTTTGGTAAAAACGTATTTCGCAGCGCTTTTAGGATTTGTTTTACGAGCTAAAAAAATATATTCACGGAATACCGCGCGCGGTCGTATTATAATAACGCCATGTGAAATATAATATACCGATTCGCAAAACCTTGAATTCGATAATATACTTGCATTTAGATTGGTTGTGCATAAATCGTGCACTAGCTGAAAAAAATAAAAATACACGCAAATCTCATATTATAGCGTATAAATATTAAAATAATATGTGTGCAGTGTATGTTTAACCGGCATATATCTGGGTATAATTACCTTAAAATTCGACCTCTGATGTGTATCCATCATTACACATTGCACATATTACGCGTGTATGGACGTATCACATAATAATTCATAGTACGCGTTATGTATAGTTAGAGGTTCTCCGACTTGTGCGCGTGCGTGCGCGTTTCGGCCGACCGATGTGTATTGGGTACGCTCAAAGACCGCGACGACGACAACAACAACTCGTTTGGTCGTCGGGCGAGGGAGGGTGAACATTTTCTCTCGCCGTAGCGCCGACCGGATCGGCCGCGGCGAACCGGTCGACCGCGCAACGTGTCCCGCCCGGTCGAAAACACGTCTCCGCAGCGGGTTTTAGGTATACCCAAAGGTATCCTCCATCCGTCCATCTGTCCGTCCTGTACCTGCGTTACATATTATTATATTATCGTGTTATTATGATAATATCATTAAATATTATGCGGAAATATTGCGCGCCAAGTGCCTCGCGAAATCGAAACCCGTCGCGGTCGTACTTGCAGCAGCCAAATCTCCGCGGTGCATAATGATATTATGTAAAAATATTTACATTATTATCTATTCGCGAAACGGAGGTCGAAAAGTGCGGACGTTTTTGTTTCTTCTCGAACGACCACCTACTCCAGACGAGCGAATGGCGGGTGGTGACTTAACATCGTTGCCGGCCAGCGATGGTGGTATATCGGAGCACGGAACACCGTTTGCGCATAAAAGTGCAGCGTATCCGAATGTGTACCATACGCCGCGTGAAGGACTATAATATCGTATTATATTTAATTAGAAAATAAAAACGCGTACATCTTACACAGTTTCAGCGACCCGTATTAACAGATTTGAGAAAACCTTCCTGTTAAATCTAATAATAATCAAAAGTTTCTCCAATCTACAATTTTCATATTGGACAATATATATTACAACTGTTTAAGCGGTTCTTTTCCAGACTGTCGAAATATTAAAAATCTGGTCGTTGTTTTGTAGTTGATATCCAGACAGGCACAAAATGTTTAATGGAACGACAAAATATCTAAAATCAAAACAACACATAAAACCATAGACCCCCCCCCACCACACACACACACACACACACACATCTACGAATTCTGTTTGATTTGTAGAACGAGATTTTAAGGAAATCTGATTTTTTCGTATGATTATTCGTACATAAAAAGGGTTATCTATTTAGATTGAATAAAATACATATTTTTAGCGTTTGTAGTGTAGATACTGTCTGTAACTCATTAAAAATGTATTAAAAAACAACAATAACAACAACAACAAATAAATGCTCTAGCAAAAATACACTTACGCATTCAAAATATCTTTAATCAATTTACACGTAGCTTAATCGATTTTTACAATAGTACTTATATATTTGTTCGAAAATATCGTACGAAATCAATTTTACTTTTATAGATACTGTATTAGTGGTGTATGTCAAGATGTTCTAATCATAAATATTTTAAAGTATATTAAGTAAAAATTAATGTTAAAAGCAATTATAGGGGCTAATGAGAATCATTAGATAGTTTTAAATACTGTTTTAATGCTAGTTATTGTTTATTACATTTATACATATTGTATACTGCACTATACACTAGGCCGGACGCCCGGTCGCCTCTAAAATTAAAATTCCATAACGATTACTCTGTTGACTGTCATGACATTCAAATCATAATAATAAAATTGTAATCTAAGCTCTTCCGGCTTGTAATGACGTAAACATATTGCAGCGGGTTTGACTGGTTTCCGCAAAAATGACTTGTTTTGGTCTTCAATTTGATTCAATAACGATCTCATACAATATATAAAATATATTTTATCATTTATAAGTTCCATAAATTACAAATTATTTTAATATGTTTAATTATGGTCTAATATGTGTAATATGGAATGACTTTATGTAATTATAAATATAAAATTAATACTCTTTAAATATCTTCATTAAAAATATTCAGTTTACCATTAATCTTTATTTTTTAATTAATTAAAATAAACTTAAATCGTTCCATCGTTTTATGCGTAATTCGACTTCCGATTATACGATTTAAGCGCATTTAATGAATATGTATATACTTAAAATGAATAGCTATCTTGATGATGTTGTTTCATTTCTAAGAAGTAAACTGTAATAATTGTGTGTAATTATTTTTACATTCACTAGATATGTTGCTTGTAAGTGTCCTATATACAGTATCTACTCAATATAGGTACATTATACAAAAATATGTAACTAGAATTACAATTTTTATGTTTAAGCATAATAATATATTAAATATTAATACATGTAAGCTATTAAGTTATAATAGTAAATAACAAGTGTTTCTATAAACACTATGTATAATAAAATATATTAAGTATAATTATATAAACGCATTATACTTATAATGTGTTAATAATTGTCCCTCATAATAAACCATGGTCCAAGGATCATGAATCATCCTTAACTATGAAGTTGAATTTCGTGACTTCTATCATTTAAACATTAATAAATTATACAGGTCTCCTCAACACACTATGATTAAATTTAAAAAAATAAAATCTTATGTTTTATTTTTTTATTTTACTAGATTAAAAAATAAAATAATAATAATATAACAAAAGTGAGATCAATTTGATTAATTCTTAATTATTCTAGAAAGTAATTTTTTTCTACAAATTATCGAGACCAGAATGTTTTAATTATGATAGAGTTGAAGTTAAATACAAAAATATTTTTTATTTATAATCAATTGTATTTTATTAATCTTAATATTAAGCGTATCTAAAAAACAGTATCTATTCAATATAATAGTTGTTTATTTCAAAAAATATGTTTAATTATTTTAAAACAATAAAAACCAAATACACATTTGTAGTTTGTGAATTGTTTTTTTTTTTTTTTTTGAAACACAATTAGTTGATACAAGTTTAATTTCAACAGAACTATTACATCAAACATTAAAAACAGTGTAGCGTATTATAATTAAAATTACTTTCAACCTTCAGGGTTTAAGTTTAATTAAAATGAAATATAGTTCTTGTTCATAGATGTAAAATAAAGATATAGAATTTAAATTATACTAAATAATTAAAACACGATTTTTGTATTTTAATCGTTTTTAAATAATTTTTAACTATTGATTTCATATAAATACAGGTATTAGATATTAAATTATATAATTCTAAGTATAATGTTTGATGTTTAATAAATTTTACACTATGTATATGATATTTTTCCATTACCCAGAAATAATATATGTATAATTAATAGTACTTATGCATATTTATATCTAATTAATAAGATTTTCAATTTTAATAAACTGTTATTTGAACAATGGAGTTATTTTAATAATTATTACTTAATTTTATATTGTATATTTCATAACTTCCTAGATAGTTAATAATGGGTACTTATATATTTACCTCAAATAAATCATTATCAAAAAAAAAAAAAAATGTTCATAAAAATATTTTTAATCTACGCATATATATATGAAGTTTAAATTTTTAAAAAAAAAGTGAAATATTGAAGCCTCTTCCTTTAAGCAATTTCATGGTACATTACTGATGAGTAGGTACAGACGTACAATAAAATGAATACTGAATGGACAATAATGTACCTACTACTTAAGTATTTAAGGTTCTTCTTCGATTTCTTTCTAATGACTTGTCGTCAAGTTTGGGATTAACTGACGACAATATTCACTGATCATGAAATATGACTACTAAAAAAATAACTATCCTTAAAACTAAATAACATTTTTTCGACTTCAAATTAATTAATTGTAACTTAAACCTGTAACCTGTAAATGGATAGAAAGTAATCATAAATAATTTATGTACGATAGAACATATAAGTATTGAATTTTGGTTTATAATAAATTTATATCTATTATATTCTTCAACATACCTCGTAATTAATCACAATTATTTTAAGCCAAGTTAATAAAAAATTCCTTTAAAAATTGGCAAATTAAAATAACCATCTCGATATTTCGATTAGCTATGTACAACGTGTACCTAATATACCGTGGTTGGGTGAACTAGTTATTTATAAATTATCTAGGAGAGGTAGTCATAACTTAGCAGATGTAATTTATTACCTCAGCGAAATTATAGGTTTTTCAACTATTAAAATAAAGAAATTAAATTTGGTTATTATTTATGTGCACGACGTACAGTTTACGTTAGGTACGTGTTAAGTTCGTTAACGTGACTTTGGTTATGTATAATGTAGCTACATATAAATAATACAAACATAGTTCCGTTTAACAAATTTTACAATAATACATTTGATGTGAACTGTAATTTGTGACTTGTAATGAAGGACATGATGAAATATAAATGTAGATACTAGGTATATGTCAACAGAAATTCAGTTTTCATCCGGTTGTGAGGACACACCATACTACTTTTGATACAAACTCTGTAATTACTCGTAGTTTTTCACGCATAACTACGATTGACAGAAAATGCGATGGTGTGCGTATCATAAAGTTACTGACATATCTATCTGTTATGTTATGCTGAAATAGTTCTAGGTAATGATCGCGGAAGACGCCAGACGGCGGCTTTTGACTAATAGCGTATCTTAATTCCTAGCCAAAGTAGATGTTATGATAATATGCATTATTCCACTTTACAATAGAATATGCGGGAGCGAGTTTAGCACTATTATTAATAGCTATACGTAACCATGCTATTTAAATGTTGATTATAACATACAATATAACTTATACTTTAATACAAATAACATTGTATTACTTTGTAAAAAAGTTAAGTGATTATTAAGCATTCCATGTACACTTTACAATCGATTATCAAATAGATCATTAAAAAAAAGAAAAAATTCGGTTTAATAAGAAGTTCATTGAATTTTTTCTTCAAATCGAGCACTAAATGCAAGAGCAAACCTATCCAGATGCAGTAACAATATTTATTTATTGATATATTAAATAATTTACGTTAAAAGTGGGAAAAAAGTATAATAATTAGTGTAATACAAAATATAAAAAAAGTAATAAGGCAAACTAATTAATTAATACTATATAAACTAAATTTAGGGGGCAATGTTTTAGATCAGATTTAATATCTATAAAAAACTAAAAATAATTTTAACTATTACTATACAATATAGACTATAGAGCCACTTAGAACAGTTTTTTTCTTTGGGTTTGGTACCAATGGAAACAATGAAAATAACAAATATTACATTCAGGCTATCAATGCAACTATTTAAAAGTTTATACATAAAATCGAATACTATAAAATATAATACTAAAACTATAATTGAGTATAGTTCTATAAACAGTTAAGACTTCAGATACAATCTAGGAATATTGTATTTTAAGATAAATAATTTTACTGTTTTTAATGAGCTATAATGCAAAACTCAAACAAAAAGAATTGGCACGTATATGCAATCGCCTGCCAGCTTTACAATACATTTTATGATGTGTACCTCGTCATTGAGTAGGTCACTTTAGTTATGGGTGTGAATTTAAAGTCAATGATAAATCATTGCATACAAAAAACAATCCCGAACCGAGACAACATGTCATCGCGAATTAGTAACTACTAATTAAACTGTATATTATTATTTATCTATATATCTAAAACAATATATCCTGACTGATTCATCATCACCTAGTCGGAACCGTGACTAAAGCTATAATATGAAACTTGATCAATGATCAGTAGTTTTATTTTATGAGACAAAGACCAACTAAAAAAGGATTTTTCCAAAATGCATCCCCAAAGGAGGTTAAAAAGTTGTAAATAAGGATAACATTAAAAAACGTAATTTCTTGGTCGATTTTATTTTTCTTTAAATTTAGCATACATTATCTTGAACAGTTATTATAATAATTTATATAATTTTAGACATTTATTTTGTATTTATTCAAACCCACTCAAATAATTATTAAAAACATATGTAGTTTTGATTCAACATAGCTTAATACAGAGTAAATCTATTAGAATTATTTAATTTATCACGAGTTACACCGTGTAAAACCAGCTAAATGTTAGTATTGGTAATTTATCTCACTATAGTACTCGTAATAGGTACGCGACAGGTTAAATTCATTTTTTTCCCGAAAAAAATGCATTTATTATACTAGTAAGCATATATTTATATCATTACAGTATCATATTATACTTATTAAGCTTTGAGTCGAAATGTTTAGTCAAACGGTGTAAATGGGTTGATAATATAAATAGGCAACTGCTTAAAACTAATCTAAATATTTTGAAAATGTCTTTGCATTAAAATAAAATATAATAGTCAGAGTAAGAAAAAAACGGTTTTTTTAAATAATACAAAACAAAGTTTTATTTGTTTTAAATGTTTTTTTGTCATGTTTTAAACAATGAAACGATTTTTTTTTTTTTTAATTTACAAAACGCTTCGTTTCAAGTGAATTATATAATTTGATATGTACATTAAAAAGTAACACCGTTCTAATAATAATATCATCTACTCCGTGGTCGCGCTTGTATACACCGCAATCTACAATAACAAAATGTATATATATTTCATAACAAAAATTAATACAATAATACAATATATATATATATATATATTCATTTTTTATTTTGAATTATACCGTGCACAGAAAATACGAATATCAAACGATTTAGTGAACCCATCTGTATACCGGACTTGTATAAAAACTTGCAAGTATGATGCGTATTATACCATAATATATCATATGGGTACCTATATATACTATGCCTACATAATATTATTATCTTGGTATACCTATACAATACGCAGGTATATACGCTGTAAAACAGTGTTAATAATAATTCCGTCGGGAAAACAGCACACATAATAATAACATAAAAATGGTCTTATTATATTAACATTTTTTTTCGCCGTTTTAAAAAATGAAAAAAAAAAAAAAAAAGAAAAAAAACAGCAGCAGCATTGCAATAATCGTTTAGTTTCGCGCGCGTATAACCTTGTGGTGTTTGCACAGCGCGCGCGCGCGTATGTGTGTGTGTGTGTGTGTTCGTATGTGCGTGCAATATTTATTATTGTTATTACGTACCAAACGCACACACACACGCGCAATATACAAACGCACGATCGCGAATTCCGATCACGGTCGCGCCGGCGGAGGCCGTTTGTGTCCGGCCGTCCGCCCGTGTGTGCGCGGCGCGCGTACACACGGAGGTACGGCGGCGTTATTACGCGACGGCGGACAGAGCGATGCTATTGCGCCGTGGCGATGATGAATCGATGACGGCGATGATGGCGATGACGACGATATTATTATATTATAGCGCGCAATATAATATAATATAATATAGCTTATAAAATATAATATAATATAATATTATGTTATGTTATTGTGCTGGGCGTATTGCATGTCGCGTCTCGTCGTCATTGTCATCGCCGCCGTGCCATCATATCATATCGCGCGCCGCGATTGCCATCGCCCGAGGGGCCGCATCGACAAATACCGCGCGATTGTGACGCTGATGACGGGTTTCCAATCAAAAGCCATACACACCGGCCGTACTACGGCGCGTGTGTTCGTCGTATTATCGTCGTAGGTTATTATATTTTATTTTATGTAATACGCATTGATATACGCAATTCCGAATCGCGATGTGTATTGTGTGTGTGTGTGTGTGTGGAGGACGATTGCGATTTCATTTCAGATATTATAATATTGGGAATAACGCATAGATGCAGACGTGCGGACCGAGTTATACAATGACACTGACAGTGTGTGTGTGTGTGTGTGTGTTTTTGAATAGAATTTGAAAATTCTATTGACTTCTGTGTAGATTAATATGATATTTTTTTTATTATTATTTTTTTTTTTTTTGCAATGTTCCGGAGAAGGGCGTAACACGATTGCGCACTTTTTACCTGAAAAAAAAAAATTTAATTTCACATATTGTTGGCTTAAATGGTTATGGTTTAAAAAACTAAAGTTCAAAATATGAACTAAGCGTTTGGTTAAAAACATATTATGTTGCGCTTGGATTCTTACCCTGGGAAGATGTAGAAGATGTTTTTGCTAGTTCGATTGAAAATAGCCTTACTGATAATTTTGAATTCACCGATTGTGTACTGAACAATTATATCATCTGATGTCGATTTCCTACCGATTTTATGGGCAACTGAACCTTCGACAGAGACAAGAACTTGAAAGTAATTAGGTGAAAGATGCGCAATTGTGTTGTGATTTTTTCTTTTTGAAGTAAAAGGGTAAAAAGCACGCAATCGTGTTGCACCGCTGTGGAGAGTGTGGTCGTATAGGTTACACGTGGTATATAGTAAGTATGTTACGGCGGTTGTAGATAACCGTGATACGTAGGTACCTATATACGGTTATAATTTGTACTTACTGTATTTGGATTTTTCAATATTCTCCGCAACAACAAATAATTATAGTGTTCGAGAAAACGGTTAAAATTCTAAGTGTACCTTACAACCACACTTTCTATTATGCCGATAATTTATTACTCGGTGTTATTTCGCTTGTAAAGTTACATTATTTCGGAAAATCCTTCTCGAAAAGTTATTTAAATAGTTTTTTATATGGGTATATAATGGTTAATATACTAAAAGATATATTTTATTTGATAGCTGCATATGTACACTGAATTCTTCTTGTATCTGAATAAGATTTCAACCAGCTAAACTCAATTGGTTTGTATATTTTTCCAATTAACAATAATATTTTTGTCCATAAAAATTATACGTAATATGTACACCTAATTAAGTTAAAATGATGTCTTTCAAAAATCTTAAAAAAGATACTTACCCGTATTTATTATGTTTTACAGTATGATAGATTATTTACGAAATTAAACAATATTTTGAAAGAAAGGGTGTACAATATTATTTGAATTAATTTTATTAGACAATGCGTCATATACACTTGAAAAATAAATGATTTATTAATATTATAACTTATGATGTAAATGCCATCAATCATTTTTCTGCAATCAATTAAATTAATTATCAATTTTTATAAAGATTTTTCAAAGAACTTAAAAAATTCACAATTTGTATACACCGACTTATAAGTAAATGTGTGTTGAGGTTGAATTACTGTGAAATTTATTCATTTCACGCTCATTATATTTTTAGATATGTTCTGATAAACATCATAGTTTTAGGTATTAAACTATTAAGTACTAAAATGTTAATACACAAGGTCACCCATGCGCTGCATTATATACGATAAATGTCAAGTCTTTACTCACAATTATTTTCATGAGCATTCAAAATTATAAATACCTATGATATTAAATAGTAAATGAAATATTACACAGATAAAATGTTATAAACTACTAGATTTGTGGAGAATTGTTTACGAATACATGTCCATTGATTTATCAGTAATCATTCGTCACGAGTTATTCACTCAGGCCACATTAGAGCATGACCATAGTATACACTTTAAACGAGTAAAATCGTATCTATTGATTACTACCTATTTAGATGTAGACAAACAATCAACGCATATGCACTGTGCAGTTTCTTTTAAGCGGCAACAATTTTTTCATCTGATTTTATGTGGATTTATTAATATAATAAATAATAATTTCTTAATACAATCGATTATATATTTAAATATCTAAAATTCTACCGGGAATATTTCAGAAATGTGACGTCAACTCACCGCACATATATTTAATTATTATGGTCCTAACAAAAGCTAAAAGACCCGTGAAAATATTTTATTTATTATTTTAACTGTCGTATAATTTTTAGTCGGATTAATTTCTTTAAAACTATAATATAATATCATGGTTTCAATGATTATTAATAGATTTTATTATAAAATAATATTCTCCATAGCATACTTATGAATGCATATAATTTAAAATTCATTATTCTATGATGTGTACAACTGGATGACGAATGCTCTTTTCCCAATTCATCAACTTTGGATAATTTAAAAATACTTAAAATGTATAAACAAGTAAATAATGAAATTATTTATATTTTTTATTTAATGCTTAATAATTGTTATGAAATTAACGATGCTAAGAAAAATAGGATTTACGTCAAGGATAAGCATTAATGTTTAAAATATACAGTAAATCTGAACATTGGTTCCTTAATCATCGTTATAAATTATTGTAAAAACTTAAAATAATTTTTTTGCAATAATTAATAAATACCTAAAATATTTGTCATTTTAACTAGAATATTGTGTATTAAAATATTTTTTCATGTTGAATATTCAATTTCAATATTATGTTTTAAATTATATGTTTCGTCGTCGCTGTTTTGTTGTTTGCTATTTTGAGTTCGTGGTTATTATGGTGACTCAAATTAAAAACATTCATATATGATAACTACATATATGGCCATCCTTTAATTTTACACTATAAATTCAGAATTATCAAAACTTAATTTAAAAAATTTAAATGTGAACATGTGAAAAATGGGTGTTTATTGTATAGACGTATTATAGTATAAGTACGAACTGTGAATCAATAAGTAAGACAGTATTATTATCATCTAACTTACGTGTCAAGGGTACGTATTATTATGAGAGAGATAATGTTTTTTTAATAGTTTACAACTTATAATTTTTTATCATTATCATCATAATATAATATTATAGTTTTGTATGCATTCTGTATTAGAGCTATGTAATAATTATACACCTATACTGTTATTATTTAAACATTGTATAAGATACGGTAATTGTTAGTAATTGTTAGTCAGCTATTCACAGGTACCAGTTTTATTTAATAATTTTATCAAACGGTTGATAGTTGGATTTATATATAGTGTATTATGTGGTAACAATTGGGTAACTTGATTTGATTTTAACACGTCAAAAAATACGTGAGTAATTTATAAAAATTGATATATCCAGAAATGAAAACTATATATAAATATTATCATTGAATATTTTTTATTTTCAGTTGCCGTGTCTTTTTAAAAATATAATAAATAATAAATCATAGAATAAAACGGTAAATTGATTATTACACACTAATATACTATATTGATACATTTTTGTTACCTTCGAAATAATTTCAGTTTATAATTTAGAAATTGAATAATAATAATATGCTCTCTGTGGTCCGACGGGTAATTCTTATTTCTCAATAATCAGTTTTTCTGTGAGCTGTGAATGTCTGTAATATTTTTAAATTAAATATTAGTATTACGTATCATCTAGTGCTATAATTATACAATTGCATACTAAATAATTATATGGTATATTAAAATTTTCATAAATAGAACATGATCAATAAAATTATCAATTTAGAACCACGTAAGTTATTTTTTTTTTTTTATGTGGGACTAAGGGAAACTATCCCTATTTTCTCTTCATTACCGCCCCTGATTATAACACTGTTGAAACATGCAATGTAGGTATGTATATAACCTATTCTGGTTGTCAAATTATTTTGTAATCTTAGAAAGAAGGGCGATGATATTGCTTTTTTAGACATTATAATATATATGACACTTAAAGGGTATTTTATATACTACAAATGACAATGCAAATAATAAAGTAAATGTGTACAAAATATTTGACTGTGAAAAATTTAAATGATATTCAACAATTGATATAAATCATGAATTCTAAATTTTATAATTGTACCAATTTTCAATACGATTTTTAGTACTAAGCAAACTGATCCATTAATTTACGGCTGTCAATTACAATATTATACTTATAACACGGACATAAACTTAGACAAGGGTTTCATGTTATGATGAAACTTGATAAAAATATTATACAAAAAAATATTTAGTTAATTGTTTTTTATCAGTAAAAAAAGTTGTTTTAATATCAAAAATGATTTTATGAGATTATAAATAAAATGAAATATTATTATTTACATTACTATTTTATAAATATTTAGGTAATTTATCAAATAATTATTATTTATTTTATAATTATTTTATAATCAAATACTATGTCCATTATTGATTATATTTACCCTATTATAGTGGCCATTTTTTAGCTCACATTTAAGATTCAACATTTTTGAAAATAAAGTACTAAGATAATATATAGGTACCATAGTTTAAATGAAATAAAAACTTATATAGAATAATTTCTAAATAATAAAAAAAAAGAAAATGATATAAATGCCTTTACTAAAATATCCAGTCCATTACTCTTAGTGTCATCACTTCAATCAACGGATTCACTTAAATCTAAATATTATACGTTATTACTCCAACGATGTTTAAAACGCGGTTATCTAGATGATCTTGTCAGTCAATTTTTTATTTATATATTTTAATTATTTACTAGTTTTAAATATTAGTTAGGTATCTATGATATTTAACATTTAATACTATTATAATATTATATCAGTCATATTATAAAAATTAAACTATAAAATTTAACAAATTTATATATAAAGATGACAATAAAATTATTAATTTTTATTAAAAACAGTATTAAAAATATAATATATTATTATATTATAATAGTGAAAAAGATCAGGTGGTCAAGGGATGTATCCTTAACTCCGTTTTACTTTTTGACTACCATTGCTCAGTACGTCTTAAAAATATTTTCTAATAAAAGGACGTGTAAGCATTGATTTTATAATAGTCTATTATAAAATCAATGGTGTAAGGTATAAATTACCGACTAGAATGCTAAATCAGGAATTAACCACATTAATTGTTTTTACTATGAAAACATTTCATAGAATTCATAGTTAAATTTTAACTGTGAATAATATGTTGAGACTATTCACATAAAATTATTGATTTCAGCATAAAATATTGATAAATTATTCCCAAACAATAACGTTTAGTCATTTATAATGTATTATATATACGTAAATGCATTGTATTTTTAATGAACATTTTCAGTTACTGCTAGTTTTTAGAATATATTTTGATGAATATTTTTTTAGAACTAGTCCACAACAACACTGTTAATGTATAATACTACGTATAGCGCACGTACTAGAATCAATTATAAAACATTCAAATTTAATGATTTTTTAAAAAGACTTAAGTTTGCACTATAATATTATCTTATACTTAAGGTTAAAAAAGAGTTGCTCGAAATGATCTGTGTGTAAACACTAAATATTATATCCATCGTATATGCAAACATAGGTTAGGTTGGTAAAGTGGTAAATATTTTGACAGAAAAAATTCTTATGTAAACGATAACCACTTACTATTATTTTTTTTTTTTTAATAAATTGTACAAAAATATCTAAGAAAAACTAGTATTGATCGTCGTGATTATAGAAATTATTATGGAATATTATATAGATACTAAACTAAATAAGAGTTCAATAAAATCAGGAAAGTCACATAGTATTGTGTATAGTAGGTTTCGAGTGTATACCTAGTCATCGAGTAGGTTAATGTAACAAATATCTACTTTAATGATAAACCATTGTATAAATAAAAACGATTCTAAGCGGAAATGATGTGTCACGTGTGTCAACTTCAATTTTTCAGGATATTTTATAATTTTTTTATACTTATATCTATTATAGCAGTTTATTTCTATACTAGTAATATGGTAGGTAAGTATTTTCAATTCATTTTCGCCAAAAACATCGCATATTGTATCATACTATCAATTATTATAAACTTTTAATATAATATAAAAATTATAATACATTACCTTTAAAGCTTAATCTGCTTAAAAATAGGCAATAGCGTGTAATAATCTAGATGTTTTGAAAATGTTTTTGTGTATAAAAAATATAAATAATATAATAATACGTTAAATTTTTAAATCCCTACAAATATTTGCATATTACAACAAAACAACTGAAATCGTTATTCCTTGATTAAATCTAATATAATTGTATAAATTGAATTTTCAAATATGTCTACAAAAAAAATTGTTCTTAAATATTTTTAGTATTTTTGTTTTAGTGTAAAATATTTATTAAGAATATTGTATTAAACTTTGAAGCTTTTTGACTAGGTACCAAATATTTTTTTATCGATATTTCTAAAAATAAAAATCGAACATTTCAAAATTTTGAAATCTTTATAACTAGCTTAAAAAGCGTTAAATATATTAAAAATTATATAATGTGTATAGAAAATGAACGATATCCACCGTCTACAGTTATTTATTTTTGAATTATAATCAAATAAGAAATTGATTTTTTTTAAAACTATAGGTTTGTGTATAAATTCGAATTTTTTCTTTAGTTTTTCCCCAATTATAAAAAAATCATTGTGATTTATGAATATTGTATTTACAATTAATCTCAAATTTATACACATTAATAGAGTTTTCAGTTTATTTTACATATTATATTATTAATCAAAAAGAAAATAAGATGTCTTCATCTTAATGGTGATTAGATCCAAAATTATTTTTCTATTATAAAAATTCAGTCAACAAATTTTATAAAATTACCTTATCTGAAATAAATTATTATCATTATTACATTCATCTACGCCTAGAATTTTAAGAGTAGAAATTTTTAAAATGTCTATAAATTGCTTAAAAAAAATCTAAATATTTTATTTATTACATCATGTCTAGAAAATAATAACATATATTTTTGTTTAAAATGTTATGTCTATGGTTATTTATTTTGGAATTATAGAAATAAAACAACTTTTTCAAAAACTGATATTGAGTAAATATTCCCTGTATTAGAGGTTAATTTTTTTTTTTATTTATCCCGTTTATTTTAGAAAGGTTTTACTATTGACTTTTTTAAGGATAAACCAGATCCAGTTTGCTACACCAGCAGACATATGTCTAAAGTTGAAGATTTTTTTTTCCAAAAAGTAATAATAAACTCAAAATTAAAAAATCAATTAAAAAAAGATAAAAAAAATGTAAAAATAATACTTATCCAATTTATTCTTAATTTGAATTTCCTAAAATATAAAAGTGACTAAATTTCTTTACTACCGTAAATCAACTTCGAAGAATTAAGCATTATTTATGGTATAATAAAACAGAGTTTAAAACTCGAAAAAAACTTTCATCTATCCATAAAATCCAAAACAAGTTTCTTAATAAGTTATATATTTATATTTATGTTATTATATCTTTTATAAAATTATATTAATGTTTTTTTTTTTTTTTTTTTCCCCCAAGAAAAGTGAGACAGACATTTTCTTTTATTGTATTTAATCGTTTTAAAATTTTAGCCACCCAACAATTTAAAAACGTATAATATACAGTTCTAAACGTATAACGAATTGATACTAAGTAATGCGTATAATATGTAATTTAGATTTATCGTCACTCGTCAATAACGGAAACAAAAAAAAAAAAAACAAAAAAACAAAAAGAAACAAAATCCCATCGCGCTCGTTCACACACATACACACACACACACAAACACAAACACACATACACACACGCGAGCGCGCGCGCGCATACGCTCAATATATAATATTCAAGCGCGCGGGCGAGGGTCGGTTATTTGACGACGACGACGACGACAACGACGATGACATGGCGACAAATACTGCAAACGTGTTAATTACGAATAACAGACGCGCTTACGCGTTTTCTTTGATTTTAATTTAAAAAAAAAAAATTTTTTTTGCCACAGTCATTCAAATACATTTACGCGCTAATCGCGTCGTTGTTAATTGCCTGCAAACACACACACACACACTTTTTATACGTATTATATTGTTTAAGACTATAGATATATTATAGTGGCTGCGTGTTAATCGCTGAGAACGGTGTGCCACAACACATAATATGTATATAATATAAATTTACGCGCAAGTATATATGGTTTCGACTCCGTCGCACTTCATTTTAAACGTTTTTAAAATTAAGATTTTATATATATTTTTTTTTCTCGTCGCAATTACCAAACAATATTATGATGATAAATAACAAAAAAAAAAAAATTTAAAAAAACAAAAAAAAAACGGCACCGGTTGTCTACCATCATCCGCACAATATTATTAATACCTACGTCCAATATAATACACGAAATATGGGAATAGATAAAATGTTATAAATTACAATGTACGCGCGGTGCACTGCGCGGCATGCACATTATGCGTACGCAATGATGTGTGCATTATATTATACGACGATGACGAGAAATATATTATATTATATTAGGTATATTGGCCACAAGTACCTACGTTAAATTACAACAATTATCGTCTAGCCGTACATTTAAAGGTAATTTTAATTCTATTGCATTTGATCGTTATATTGCTGCATGTGCGAGTGCCTATACCCACCCACCTGCCTATCTATGTATGTATATATATATATTGTGTATAATTTCTAATTTACATTCGCACGCGTACTCTCTGCGTATACACACGCTGAACAGATATTTACGCGTACAATACAGTCAATATAACATAATGTTATAGTGGTTATTATTTATTTCGTTATTGTAATTATTATTTAGCCGTCAACGGCGGCGGCCATGGACACTGTCCGTCCACCATAATATTGTAATATGTTTTATTATAGTGTACGCGTACACGGTACTCGCTCGTACGCAGATCGGTAATAATGGTAATGATAAAATGATCGATGCCTATAATATTATAATGTATGATATTGCGCGTGCGATCGTGTGCGGTATAAAAATGGTATTAAAATAGCATGCACGCCAAAAGATCTTTTTTAAACTTTTATTTAATTGTTTTATGCACAGCAGTTTTTATTTAATCGGTGTACTTGTGTAGATTTATTTTTATTTGCGAATACGAGTCACCTTTATTATGCAGTACGCGGGGCACCGCGTTATTGCGGAATCAATGCAATAAAATACGATTGTTATAATACGTAATTTTCATTTAACGGATTCGTGTGTTAAATTAATAATATTATAAAATATACAAATAATACCTATTCTGTTTCAGTAGGTTTCAATAATATTATTATGTTTAATACTCATAAAGCCATAAGAAACGAAGCGAATACGTTTCTATATAGTCATGTGACATGTATGCGAACTATTTATTGATTTATTATCGTGCACTAGTGCGAGATTTCTGGCATTTTACCTTTTGGCACTTATCACTTATACATAGCTATGTCGACATATAGTATTGCCTATAGCGTCCTGTTGTAATATCAAGAGCACGCTCTCTGAATTTAAAAATATTTCAAATTTTAATAAGTATGATAATAATATAAATAGTACCTATAGGCTTACAACTACAGAATTATAATTTGTAATACTAGTTTAATTATTACGTTCAATAAAATATGGAATTGTTTTTAAATCCTTGGACCATGTAAATAGTAATTGGGGTACTGTCCTCTTTTTCGTGTTCATTCATTATTTATATATGTTTTGTCACTTCATAATAATTATAATAAATTAAAATAAACCTATAATCAATTCGTTTACTCGTTTATATTATAAATAAAATGTGTTTCTCCTTGACAATAATTGTAATAGTATTTTCAACATGGGTTTTATTTTTTATTTATATTACGTGAGAATGGTATTCATATGCCTATTGCCTACTTAGCTAATTTTTTTTTTATAATTTATAAGAAATTACATTTTTAGTTATTTTCTTCGTTTATCACTGAGGTTTTAACGAAAAACGAAAATTCAATACATTTATATTAATATTTTTAGTATAACCTACATCATAATAATATAAACACCTTCAAAGAATTTACTTTGAATTTAAAATAATTGACCTATTAGTAATGTTTAATTGTTTAATTCAAATTTCACATGTTAAAATGTGTCGATTTGTTAATGGTAACCTATAAAATGTTCACACATAAGCTGTTAAACATTCATCAAACAAATTAGAACCTATTAATTATTAATATAATTAATATAATAATTAAGGTTAGGATAGTATAGGATTTTGCATTTCTTTTCAGGATTTACAAGGATATAACTTTTCAAGTACAAAATGTGATTTGGTTATCTACGAATTCCAATATATAGTTTTTATCTTGCATTTTTTTGTACTTTTTTAATTTGTGGTCATTTTTTAGCATTTTAAGGTAATTTTTTCAATTTTATGGCATTTTTTATACTCTAATGAAATCTGGATAATATTTTTATAAAATTTTAAATAGATTTTTTAAATAGTCGTTATAAATTATTGTACAAACATATAGATACAAAATTAAAATCGTAAATATATTTTCTAAAAATATTTAATATTTAAAAATACCAATCGTCTGTGTAATATATATTTTATATAAAATATACTCATATTGGACTAACCGTGAAATAACCGATAATAATGTTCAGTTACGTGTTATCTTCATCAATTTATTATTAAATTTGAGTTTAGTTTAAATTTAAATTTAAATTTTACAATATTATTTTATTTAAAAATATATTAATTTCAGAACAAATGACGCTGGCCATTATACTAGAAGATGAATTTATTTGTATACTTAAAAATATAAACTATTGTTTATTAATTTATTAATATAATTTTTTTTCGAGCATTTTATGAGGTTACTTTTTCTTACTGAGTTATTTTTTAGATTTTTTAGGTCATTAAAATCTTAGCCCTAATAATAACACATATTATTTAAAGTTATAAGGATTGAACTTTTAAATAAGTGGAATACTAAAAAATGATTTGCTTTCGAAGGAAAATAATTTGATACTTTAAATATTACAAACAATATTGATTTAAAGTAAAAAATTATAATTCTGTGTAAGTAGGTACCTACCTATGTAGATTGAATAATATATTTTTTACAAATTTTTAGTACTTTACTAAATATAATACATTGTATCTACTATTAATTTATTCACTTTAAGCTATAATAAATTATACTTTCTTGGATTTATTTAAAAAAAAAAAAAAAAAAGTTATTCTTATTATAATGTATACATTTTTTACTTTATTAGTTATGCAATTTTAGAAAACAATTCCTATTCCTTGAAAGTATATATTTTACAAATATATTTCTTTGTCAATTACACTTTATAATAACTAGTATAAATTATAGTATTTATGTTTACCATTCTTATAACAGAAACCTACTTGTACAAATGGAAATTTCACGAAAGTCTAGGTATGACTAAAAAAATTATAAATTGTAAATGATTGAGCAGAGTTATTTGATAAAGTTCTTTTTACTGGATTTTTTTTTATTAGATAGATATATTATACATTTATACATAATATTTTAGGTGCTGATATTTTAATACTTGAAATAATATTGTAGTATTATTTTATACAATAATTACTTTTACCTTGCCTAACCATTAAGTTAATGACATTACATTTTATATTCACATGTATAACTATCCTTGAAAATTCATAAAAATCGCTTATTTCAAAAAAATTTAAAATCTGATTACCATATAATATATTATGATTTATGAGTTAACTAAAATTACTGAATATTTATTATTTTTATTTTTTTTTTTCAATGTAATCAAACCTCGAATTCAAACGTAAATACCATCCGTTAGTTTAATTTATTATTAATATAATCAACACCACTTTCAGCCAAAAACAATGCAGAGTTAACTCATGAAATAAAAATAAAAACAGTAAATAAATAAACATTTTTACCACTATTTATTATGTTTTTTTTTATTTTGATTTACTTTCATATTCCATCGCCGTCATCTGATTGTTGGTGAATCGATGTTTTTTCGTTTACATACACTATACACCACCTATACATAATGTATATAATTATTACGTAAATACTACACTGTGTCTTGGTTCGATGGTCGTATGATTTTACATTTCATTCAGTGTTAATGTTATTATTATTATATTAAAAATGTTATTATTTCCGTTGTTAATGGTTAATGATTATAGGTAGTTGGTGCACGTGTATAATATACATTCACAGTTTCAAATCACTTTCGCCGCTGCCAACGACGACGACGTCCTCGGCGCGGTCGTCCTCTCACCCGTTATAAACCATTACAATACATGTACATACATCAGCTATGTTGTATAATAATATTTTTAATTTTTTCCTTACTTTTTTTTCGCTTTTTTTACGTCTGTCGTTTTCGACTATCTCGTTTTCAGCTCTATTTCATTACGTTACCTAATAAGTACTCCACTATATAGTGCCGTGCATAATTAATGTACAACATATAATCATTAATCGTATATTCACGAATGTATTATATGGTTAAAGACGGTACAGGTATATTGCAATATACTATTAATTATTATCATGTACCTATATTAAATAACGTCAATAATGATGTTCTTCAGTATTGATTTTAACTTTTACCGTCTAGTAGCGAATCTAAATGGATTTATTTTTTGCTTGGCGGATGGTGGGATTAAACGAAACCATTTGAGTCAGTTGAATTCAAAATTATACACTCATATTTACCACGTTTGAATACGTTAATTAACGTGAATTAGATTTTTAATTTATACGTATCAAAATTAAGTATGAAATAACATGACCAATAATGTGAAAGTTTTTTATTTTTAGCCAAATATTTTAATCCATGATGGATAATTAATATGTTGTGGCGAAGAACTTTAGAATTTAAAATACCCATCAAAAAATATTTATGAAAATTGAGCCGTATGTATGTGCATGTATTTTTAATCCCAGGCTTAAGAGTTAATTCGATTTGAAAAAACCTATAGTTAAATTTTCAATGTTATTTAAAAATATGTATATACGCATACGTATTACTGAAGCATACAAGATTAATAATTAATTCCTAAGTTAGTAAATGGAACGCTTAAGCCCATGGTAATAATATTGTAAAGTAATGTATAATATTACAAAATATTAATTATTTTTCGTCAAGTTTATTGAGTGATATTTTTGATTTTCCGTCAATACTTAACGTTTGTATTTATATATATATATGAGTTATAAACAAGGTGTGGTTAAAGGCGAGGCGCTTTCGCCACCTTATCAATTTGATTGCTGCTATCGACCATTTCGCCAACAGTATGTAATGACACAACAAAAAAAACGGCTATTATTTCAACCGATCGCAATCATCATAATATACCTTGATGATAACAATTATAATAATGAATTCGAGAAAAAATTGGATTTAACTATCCAGTTATATGTCATGATGGTACAGTCTAATATTATCATAGGATTAATAGAAATATAGTAAACAATCACTGATATAAGATTTTGTAAAAAATCTATAATCGGGACTTCTCAATAACGTAGTTTTAATTAAGTTTAAGTTTACAATCAACCAATTTTTTACCCCTAAATGATCTCCAATCACGAGGTTAGTTTTACCGGAAAAACAAGGTCATTATTTTATAACATCACACAAATATATATATATATAAAAAGGTTTTTCAACAATATTATCTATAAGGAAATTTCAATTCAATGACGTACATTACAAAAAAATATATATCAAAACTCAAAATAGAGTAAAATTGTTCAAGTTAAAGCAAGTCAAGTTTTTGGTTTTCACAAAAATATAGCCATATGTTAGCAAAATATTTCAACTGGTCTCATTTGTCAAACACGTGTTTAATCAACTGTAATTATTGTATTATAGATGTACGTTACTTATGATAATAATCTGTAAAAATAAATTTACTTATTATAATATTGTATAGTTAAGCTTTTCAACAAAAACTTAGAATTAGACAATTTTTGTGTAATACTCCGCCCCGACTAATGATGATATTAGTCTATTTTTTAGTTTTTTCTAAGCTTATAATTATGATTCTCACAACAAAAATTATAAACTCAACCAGATACTGTAACTTGAAATTTTTTATAATTTTTAAGAAAAAAAAAATAGCTATTTTGAAAATGTTTATAAGTATTTTTTTTTCAACTGTAATGCTTTTACGGGTCGCTATCGCAAAAGCCGCTTATTATTTGCTGCGCCAGTCACTCGTCGTCGAAGGTACGGGGCTTTTGAGACAAACTGCGTGCCACCATGGAAGTGCCGCGTCGTTCTCGTGACGATAAATATTATACGTTCAAATGTTTTAAGTCGTTAACTGTCTTAACGATCGGTAAAGTGTACACAACATTCTAGAGTACAATGTTTTAGATACCTACCCACTAGGAGGGCACTTAGGTACGTTTCTCAATAATTCTTTTATTGCGTTCGACCTATAACCAGTGAAGACGACCGAACCGGTGTGTGTGTGTGTGTGTGTACGTTATAGACGTGTCACCATCGCCGCGACGACGTAACCTTCTTCTGTACTACACTACTACTACTACTATTACTACTACTACTACTACTACTACTACTACTACTACTACTACTTCTTCTTCTTCTTCTTCTTCTTCTTCTTCTCCGTCACGTAAATTATATATTCTTGTGGTGCACGAGTAGAGTGGTCGCGGCGGTGAGAGCGCGTCGGCCATTGGCGAGGGAGGGAGTGAGGTCGCGCGCGCCGCGAGAGCCATCCGCCGCCGCTATAGTCCGTCGGTCAAGTCGAGTCAGTCAGTCTGTTATCGCGACCCGCCGCCCGACTATATACCGCAGCGCAGCACAGCGCGCGGAACAACAGCTAACGTCAATAACATAATATTATTATTTCATTATTGCCGACGACAATCGTTCAGACGATTATTTATTATTTTTTTTTTTTCGCTCGCGCGCCAAACGCAATCGTTTCTCGTATTTCACGAGCGCTGAACAACACTAACGCGCAACACCGTCGTCGACGACTGCCGTTCCTCTGCGCGCTCGTCTCGCACACGGATTATTATTAATTACAATATTCTTCGTCGACGCCGCCACCGCCGCCGTGTCACCGTCTCGCGCGCACTTTCGACGCCGCGCGTCGCTCCGAACACACGTAACGACGACGCCGCCGCCGCCGCAACAGCAGCTGCACAGCTCTCTCTCCTCTGGCGCCGCCGTCGCCGCCACCGTGTAACGCGTTTTGTTCCATCTAAACTACGATCGCAGTAAATAACCGTAATAAAAGCTAGTAATACTGTCCGTAAATCGCGGCCTACCGAAAGCCCGTCGTCGTCGGATTGATGGTCTCGCAGTGAACTGCACACTCGTCGCCGCGTTTGGTAGAGCGTAAACCGACAAGTCGACCGCGTACCAGCAGCCAGGAGCAGCCCGCGAGGTCCCACACACACGTACACGCCGCCGTCGAGATGCACAACAAAAAGGGCAAGCTGTGCACCAAGCTCACCAGCAGCTTCCTGCGCAAGTGGTGTAAGTACACACGATGTATATTATCGTTTTCTATGTTTACGTACCTACGCATAAATCGCGTCATATTTTGTACGATCGCCACGACACGGTATCTACCCTCCGACGTCCGGCGTGACGAAGGTTGTGTTTGCGTGTACGCGGCGACATTATGGCGGTGGAGACTTTGCCCACTTCTTTCCCCCCCCCCTGCCCATCACAACCTAACGCGTACACCCCGCGACGGTCGAACGGTTAGTGTGTTTGTATAGAGGTGACCGCTGCTGTACCCGCAACAACACTGTCTACATACCTGTGCCTAGTTAACCGTATAGGGTTTGTCGATCGGGTCAGTTGGTTTTATAACACGAGCACACACTCCAGATACCGGACGCACGCGCGCCGACACGGTCAACCGGCCCCGCGAAGAGAAATCTAAAGCGGCGAAGGCGGTGCACACGCGTGCGCGCCACTCCGGTATTATCGCTGCTCACCGTACATTTTATACTCGAGTGTTGTCTTCCGTATATTATTATTGTTATCGGTTGTCGGGTAGCATTAAAGTTGTTATTACATTACTGCAGTCTGCAGAGGATAGGTTAGGTTAGGCACACGTTTAAGTGATTTCCGAACGTAAATCGTACGGCCAACACGCACCCGAGTCGTACACACATACGAATCCGTCATCGCGGGTCCGAGTGCACGTGATCCGGAACGTTGCCGAAGAGCAGAACCAGGCTGCGTCGCTCGAAGTTTTCTTTACCTCTCTCTCTACCAGTCACTGTCAGTCCATCAACATTTCTCGTTCTCATCCATCCGTTCGTCTCGTTGAACCTTCCTCTGCGACACCACCGACATCGCCATATCACTCTCTCATTCTGTCTCTCTTCCTCTCCGATTAACCGATCGACGTAACCACGCACTCGTTAAGGTTCATAATAATATTATAACCGGTTTCGTCAATATTCATCTCCACGGTCCATAACCACCCTCCCGCCTGCCCGTCAGATCAAAACACGTCATAGGACTGTAAATTGCAGTC
This sequence comes from Melanaphis sacchari, assembly GCF_002803265.2. Lineage (NCBI taxonomy): Eukaryota > Metazoa > Arthropoda > Insecta > Hemiptera > Aphididae > Melanaphis > Melanaphis sacchari. Next base: position 80,915 of record NW_020271172.1, on the reverse strand, counting down.
GATGCGCTTAGACGTAGCCATATGTGCATTGTTATCATTGTATCGCGATCGCGTCCAATCGGTCGGACTTTTGGCCGATTTCGTCTTCTGTCGGTTGTTACCGCGGTCGGAACGACGATACGTCATAATACAGATGAATCATAATTGACAGCGTTATTGCGGATAATCCTAGACCACAGTGTTATGCACTTAATCGCGTATATGTATATGAAATAGTAGTCCATAATAATTAGTATTATACGGTAAAAAACAACTGCAGCTGCAGCCCACCCGTATTCAGTGTAGGCGGCGGCAATGGCGACGACGAATAAGCACGATTTATATTGTTTCACATGTATAGCCTTTGTCGTCGTTGTCGCCGTCGTAACAAGCAAACGCGTTTTTCCGCCATCGCGTGCTGACGAAAAAGAACAACAACAATAACGATATGATATTAATAATTGTTTATTATTTCCTACATCCTCGCCAGAGAGGCGACACCATCCGCACAACTCGCTGTCGTAATTCGGACGATCGTATGGAGGAATGTATACGAGGAACGGTTACACTATACGAGTAGTTATCAAACCGTAAGACGTTGATCAGTTTTGTAAACGATAGCGGCGACGATCGCGCATTACAAATGGTATTGATTGGCAAACCGTAATAAAAGATATTACGTGTAACCGACTATAACCGACCGCACAACCATCGGATCCGATTTTCTCTGATCCGCCGGCACACTCTTTCCCCTCCAGATTAGAGACCGCTGCAGTCTCCTCGTCGCGCACACGAAAAAGTAAAGAAATTACACAACGCCCGTCGTACGCCCCGAGGACGACCGCCATCCATAACACGAATATGATAATAATAATATCAAGTATTATACATGTAAATGAATTATAATAATATTACCGACTAGCGCATACGACGTCACGTACCGTATAAGTACCTATATCACAAAGGTATTACCGAAGTATAGCGAGCGCGTTATACCAGTACTACCGGTATTTCGACGACCACCGCGGAGGTGAAATTTACGTAGTTTTAATAATAATAATATTATTATAACTGTGAGCACTTAAAGTTTTTTTTTTTCTTTACCCATCGACCTTCGCGGCGACGACGACGACGACGAACGTTTTTACTTACCGCCGCCGGCTCTCTCCGTCTCACTCCTCTCGCTCACTCTCTCACTATTCTTTCTATCACTCGCGCGCACGCAACGCCTTCCACGGCCGCACTTTCTCTTGCGGTCCGCTCGTCTATATAGCGTGTCCGTTCTTCGGTCCAGTCCGCGTCACAAAACGCTCTAACCGGCGTGTCGTAACGTCTCCGAGTAAACGATATAATACAGCCGCGCACACGAAGCGACGACGAAAACGCCACCACACACAATGTCGTCGTCGTGTCGTATACGTGGTTGCCGCGTGTTCGTGTTACCAGAGTAGCGTAGCCAGGATTTTTTGAACGGGGAGAAGGTTAAGGTTTAGGACGCACAGAAAGCGAATAAAAAAAAAGTCATTCAAAACATGCATTTTAATTAGAATTTATTTTGTTTATAATCTAAAACTGTTTGAATTCCATTACACATTAACCGCGCATAGTCTTCTTGTTTTTAACGCTGTAATTTACTGCAGCGGTTCCCAAACCGTGAGGCGCGGCCCTCTTGGGAGGCGCAAGTGTTTAACAGGTGAGGCGCGATATAAACACTGATATTGTACATTTTCACTATAAGCATATTAATATAGTACTATACACTAATAACAATTTTCGTTTCACACATTCGAGAGAGGCGCGATTAATTTTTTTTTTTTTATTCTTGGAGATGCGTAAACCAAAAGACTTTGGGAACCGCTGATTTATTGAATAATTAAAAATTTTAAAATAATCTACGGGATGAGGAGGGTACGACACCCAACCCCCCCCCCCCTGGCTACGCCACTGCGTGACACGTACTTGCGGTGCCGCTCTATACGTACGGCATCATCGTATTGCGTTGTGCGGTACGCGGTCAGCCGCCGCCGCTGCAGCCGTACACAACGTGCTCGCATTTCAACAACGTATGCGTATTGACGCGAAGGTACGGCTACCATGCCTGTCATCGCCGTCGTCATTGTTTTTGTTATTGTTATCGGATTGTTGTGGAGACGTGTCGCGCGCGCGGTATGTCATAAATATTGCGTCGTCGCTAAGAGTACTGCACGGTGTATCTACGCATACATCGTTATAATACTTACAACATAATAATATTATTATTTAATGCGAGTCGCCACCGCCGCCGGGACGTAATAACGTGTAAATAACGAATAATATTGTTTTCTTTTCTCCCGACCGCCGAATACCTATGGTATAGACTTGGCGGCGGCGGCGGCGGCGGATACGACCTCGACAACACAGCCGCCGTCGTGATGATGTTTTCCAATTGGAGCGCGTTCGTGCCCCAAAATCGAAATTCGTTCGAAAAGTTTGCGACGGCGATATCAGCGTCGTCTTCGTCGGTTTTCACGAACGCGCGCCAACGGTTTTTACAATCTTTTTCCTGTCGAAAATTCAACAGCCACGTAAAACGTTTACCGTCCCGTCGACGTCATTTCGCGTCCCCGGCTCGTGATTTCGTCGCGGTGAAAACGGGGCGTATCTACTTCCGCCGCAGTATCGTCGATGCACTTCCCGTGCAGCGTTGGATCTGTAGCGCGCGTGCCCTATCTGCCGTTGCGCCGTTCGACGTTATCTGTAACGTTAGTCAACAATGGCAACAACAACAAAAAAAAAAAAAACGCGATTCTACGAATTCTGCGCACGAAATCAGTGAAATGGCCGCACCTATGCACCTATAATGTGCATACCAGTCACTAGCTATACAATAGGTATGACTAAATAATGATCGTATAGATAATAATGTTGTAAAGGACGAGTATTATAGGACAAGTGACTTATTTAACATCAACCGTGTGAGTGATGCTTTTTTGGAGAGAGTGGAAGAGGGGGACAGAAAGTGTGGATCACTTTTTGTCTGTGTGCATTAGACAGCCATAGAGTGCGTATATGTTCGAAAATCGAATCAAAAGATTTTCCATTTTTAAACACTACTTTTTGAAATATTCGTCATATTGTCACATTCGATCATTTTGGTTTTCTCGCCTATGTTTCAACTCTTGCAGATTTTAAAAAATCGATGTAGTGCAAGGCAAGTCACAGTGGCTTCCAATACTTCTTTAAATTGTTTATTGTTTATTTATCGTTTTTGTATGATTTAATAAATTATAGGTTTGTTTTATTTCGGTTAGAGCGTACAACTAGATTATTATTAGTTTGTACTTGAAAAGTGTGGATTCAAAAAACACAACACATGTAGTAGAGTAATAATATAATTTATATAATATCAACACACTTAGTTATGTCATTAGTAATGAGTCGACGACGTTTAAACTTTTTTTTATTTCCAGTAAATTGTTTATAAAAAATGGCACGCGCGTCCACTAAATAGATATTATAATATACAATAATTGTGTGACGCATCACGTTGCAGTGAATACTTGTCATAGGTACTGCGCCATTCTATCATGCTGCACCGTAAAAATATAAGTCGACCGCCTCGTCCTCGAGACGGAACAATGTATTTTCGAAGCATTTGTTAAGATCTGCGTCATTCGAGACATTAAAGAGCTAAATACTCATTCGATTCGTATCCAAAATCAGCTCACTAAAAATAATGATACGATTTTCGAATGAAACAGTAAACCTTCAAACGTTCGTAGGTAAAGAAATAAAATCCCGTAACCAAACGGCAACGTGGCATACGGTGTACAAATATTATTTAGTTATTACTTATTAATATTAATATTCCACGATAATATATTACAACAACCACTCTCCCGCCTGCCCAAGAAACGTACAGTTTTAATGTCGAATTCATTTGGTAGGATTTAGATAGGCGCGTTATGTATAAGCAAGTCGAAGCCGGAAATTAAAGGAATTTACAGTTTGTCTATTATACGTATGTAACACGCGCGCGTGTGATGTGTGTATATAATACATGACGTACGTCTGCGTTCGTCTGGACGACAGTTTCAAGTTAAAATATTATACTTTACTGGAGGAACATCGTCTTCCACAACTGACCTTGTCGTGTTTGAAATAAAAAAAACATGTCTTGTCGCGGACTAAAAACGTGAGCGAGACGTGTTGATTATTTTATTTTTTCATGTCCGTTAACGAGCTCGTTGGACAAAATCGTATAGGTAAACACTCCGCACCACAATAAACGAGGAATTTATAATACGCGCTGGCCAGACGGTAGATAATGTCATTATAATATTATTATATATACGGTTCCGCCGTAAAAACATAATATTTATAACTGGGCGAGTGCGTAATAGTTTGGGGGGAACTACCGCGTTAATGGGTTGTTATCGTGTTAACACATTAGGTTCGTATACGATATTATTTTCGATTCCTGCAATTCTTCCTAGTTCCTATGTTCAACTTTAGTTAATATTGTTGTGACTCGTGACACCCATAATATTATACCTATCTCCATTATACGCATCCGATATTTCGTGATGCGTCTATGCGGTGACCAGTTTCTAAAATCGTTTTTAACGGTCATCAGAGGTGAATTTTAAGATGACGAGAATAGATAATGTACTCACGTCTTGATATTTTACCTAATACGTACTCATCAAAACAATATTGTTTGTATATATTGTCAATAGTAATTGTGTAAATTTTAATTTAACACTGATAAAATCATAATTGGTAATTTTTGTTCACCCGAGAAAGAGCACAACCCTTATTTGCTCAAAAAATATACCACCGTCCACTACGGTTGTTGTCGGCGTTTATAATCGACTACACTTAGACGCACGGCATTTGAACGTTTTTATACATAGGTATAAAATTTGTTGCGCGAAGTTTTCGCATACACACATTGTTTCATTCGGACAGGTCTCATTACGATTCCTAACATATCGTTAAGGCTTGGGATGATCAATGACTTTAACGCTCGCAAATGCCACGAGCAAAGGTACAGAAGGATTGAGGTAACTTACAAAATACTTGATTTCCATTCCGTTTTCTTAAATATCGATATTATACTATAAACTTAATAAAAAAAAAATGCATTTTTTGATCATTCAAATTACATTATGTATCCTTACGTAGACAGACTAAATAAAACTAAATTATAACTATGATGACTTTGTTAAATACTTGAAATTATTTAACATTGTAAGTACATACTAATCGCATATGATTTAACAAAATAGATAAAAACTAATTTTGACGATTTATCAACACCAATGCCCTGTCTACAATGATATAGTAATATCGAATAATACCGCATAATATGTTTATCTACTGACCTACGGTAAAAGTTGCAATGCAGTGCACGTTTTAAAGTTGTCATTAATAAAATTACCGGTTTGTAGATTTGTTTACATTTTTCTTAAAAAATATAATCATACTAAAAGCAATAAATAAATAAATAAATTATATTGTGTGTATGCTGTTGTTTTCATATCCTCAGTGACTTAGGCATAATAATTTGTATCTAATTTGTGTTCGTCAATCTTATAGTACTTAAAAAATCCATATAATGCGTCAAGCCACAAAAATATAGAATATTTATTACTTACATTAAAAACTGGTGTACCTAATGTGCGGTTTCAACTGAAGCGACACAATATTGCATTCCAAGTCACACTATATACCTGCAATAAACGCCTATTTTCAATTTAACAAAGAGTATAAGTATCTACAATTATACTAATTACAGTACCTGCCAACAATATATCCGACTTATTACGTCGTATTTCGTAGTATATAAATTGCTATATCCTCATGCACGCGCAACTAGTTCGATACTTTCTATTTGGTACCACTTACGTAGTTACAGGTTTTTGTTGAGTTATTTCTCGCACGATGCGAATTTTGGTTCAAAATATTTACGAGTGTAAATTGTTTAGCTATAAAAACGTATTTGTTTAAACCGATACGAAATCAGTATAAAGTATAGCTGCAGGTGTAAAGGTACAGTAATAATTTATTAAGAAAATAAAACGCACCAACCAAAAGATTAAATAATAAATACCATTAACATTGCATGCACATTAGTATGCTAAATGACTAAACAGTAAACATATAAACAGTATAATATTTTATTTTCTTATCAGTAGTTAATTTGTGAAATACCACATTTTTCTTCAGAACAACAATTTCGGGAATTCTTTATTCATTTTAACAAAAACCACAGCGAACAATTAAATGACTAGAAAAAAAAACCCACAGAACGAGTTAAAACTTTTTATATCGTGTGGATAAAAATGGACAATACGTATTGATAAATAGAAAATAAGACAAGTAGTTAGGTTTAAATTAAAATTAATAAACTCATGTTGCTCAGTCGTGAACACATAGATAAAGCGATTTTTTTTTCGTATGTACCTATGTCAATTCATAAGATAATATTTTTATTATACAATAATAGTATTATCGCGCCTATGTATGACAAAGTATGATAACGTGCATCTTTAAACCTAACGAAATGGACGGCAAATCTAAATGAAAAAACACGCAAGAAATACCACCAGCGCCACAAGTTCCAATACCTGAGAACAGTCCCATCGCTTTATTATATGATAATATAAACGGTGTTCGGTGTTTGATAGGGAGACATTGGATGAACGTTGAAAATACTAAACACAAAATTAATCGAACTTAGCTAGCTCCATACCACGGCAAGGGTCGTGCAATGACGTGGGTGCGTATGCTTCTCTCATTGCTCCGACTTTGAATCATAATAAAAATTTGATATACATATTATATAAACATAATATTACACGTGCACAGAGGTAAACTCCGGCGCGTCAATCATCGTATGATTACACATTATTATAATATTAACGTTGCTGTAACACGACGATTATTATTAGTCACCGCACTACCCTCGCTGCGGGTACCCATAAAACACTGTTTAGCACAATAATATATTATTTAAGTCTGCCCAGTGCTTACACGTAAAATATAATAAAATTAATATTATATATCATGCACCTGATATTATAGTTATATTATATTATAAGAACGTTTGTGCCACGCAAACAATATCTCAGCGGTGTCACGGCCACGGTCGCCCAGCAGTCGAGTCATCGGCGTTTACAGCCGTCGTCATTAATTGAGAGATTATCACATTATCATATTATAACATTATATTTTTACACCTTTTGACGTGCCGCACACGCACGCCTGTATATTATAATTTATAAATATGAGCATATTAACGCATGCGCTCGTATGTGTTTGTGTACGTATACATAATATTGTTATAGAGATAGGAACTAGCAATTTTTTTTCGACCGCGAAACGCGTATAATCAACTTTTAAAAGAGAGCGCACGCTGTGTTGCAGTGCCTCGCGCGATTGCTGTAAAATATTATAGTTAATCCGTCGACGCGATAACGTCGTCGTCTGCATACTTTTGTATTAAATACACGTGCAATAATAAATACGCACCGTTATTATGAAAACGTCGACCGGTATTGTTTTATAATTTCCACAAACGAGAAACATCAACAATTTTGTTTTCTAGCACATATTAATATGTTTGCTAATAAGTCATAATGTACATAATGTATGTATTGATCTTAACGCACGTAGTTAAGTGTTTGTTTGACCAACCTCTGTGAAGTATGTCGCACTTAGCCAACTACGCAGAAGACGAATGCGAGATTGCAGCGGAAGAAATCTTGGAGGGTATGAGCCTTTTGGCTCCCCCTGTGAGGATGCCCGAGACAAGAAAAACTCGGACCAAGCGTGCGAGGGCGTATGACTCGGGAGATGAGGGGGCGGAGGCGCTGACAAAAAAAGGACAAAAACGAGTGACGATGAAGAAACGCACGGTCGTGCAAAGCCCACAACGAGACCCGACACCTGAACGCAATCCGAAATATGACAGGCCGTCCACGTCCTCGAGTAGATATTTGACACCATATCAGGAAGGCGTGTACCAAAGACTGGATAACATAGCAGCAAAGCTAGACACGCTTGTAAATGTGATTTGTGCGTGCACGAGGCAGATGACAGTGCTGACGGAGACTGTAGGCCTTCAACAGGCACGACTGGAGTCGGTGCATACAACAGTATTGAAGAGTACGACAAAAACAGCCAGTCTGTACCCCACACTGTTGGAGTCAGAGCCCGTGAGCCACATCCCTGTGTGCCATGCAACAGATGGGGCTCCGCAAGGAGTGCAAAAGTCCGTACGCGTGCGGTTATGACAAGCAAAAAGTTAAGTGTTTCCTTTACAAATTTTCAGAATTCGCAAATAATAATTTCTCTGCTCAATATTGATAAAAAAAAAAAAAAAAAAAATGAGATCGGGAAGGTCAACTTTACGCACATTTTCTCGACTACATTGCAAACGACTTTTGCTAGGTAATATACATATAAATATTGTATAACTATTTGTAAGCTTATTTGCGAATTGATTTTGAAAAATTTGCAAATAAATTAACTACTCGAATAAATTTTTCTTTGGGAGTGGGTGGAGCCGGTGGAGGTAGAAACTTCATATGCTTCCTTCAAAAAAAAAAAAAAAAAAAAAACACAAAACACAAAAATGTCCGCATCAATCCGTTTTTGTATTTTAAGTCATACTCATAACATTTATTTATTATTGTTATTCTATTGTATTCTTATAATAATTATGTATGCCAGGTATATTATAATTATACTGATTTCGATTTTATAAACAATTTCGGATATTTCAAAACTAAAAACAAATACAACTACTTACACTACTGTACACGAAAAGTATAATGACACAAAAAAACGACCGAATTTTATAAATATATTAAGTTTTTTCCGAACCTATATATATATATATATATAGGTAAGTCTGTGCACAGCGCGGAGGACTTATTGCCGTAAGTACCGACACGTTTACGGACGGCGCTTCGCGTGTGGTGGGCGCAACACGAACATCATAATATTGTAATGATCGTCGTTGTTGTTGCTTCGGCGGAATCACATGAATACATTAACGTCACGGCATTAGACGAATGTGTGTCCCGGCATACGAATTCGCGGTAATGCCGCCCGAGCGTGAAAACATCGTGACGTTACGGCCCCGGGAAAACCCGGACGCGCGCGTCCACAAAGGCTCAGTCGTGCAGTGGCGGCACAACGGCAAGACGCGTTCGCCCACGGTGCACCTCTGCAGCGCGCGCACGAATTCCGTCCAATCGTCGGTACCGCCGTAGGTGTATTATTTACCGTCTCTGCGCGCGACATGTCGCCGACCGCGACATCTGTCCCGGAAACGGACGCCAACGACGGCGGCGGCTCCTCGTACTCCGCGGTGCGCCCGGAACTCGAAGTTCATCCCGGCCGCCGGTCACCGGCGCCGAGCGGAAGACGCGCGGCGACGCTGTCCTCCGTCGTCGGCGGGCGCGCTGGGCGCCGTCGTTGGACCACCGTCGTGCGGTCCAGCAAGAAAGCTGCGTTGTTCATGCTCGCGAGAGCGGCGGTCACAGTCGCGGGCCGTTGGCGGATTACACTGGCGCAGGCCAAAAGGGATCCCAGTAAGCAACACGCAAGTCTGCAGATTATGCAAAACTATAATACGTATACCTACGTATAATTATATAATAACAATATTGTTACACATTGCAGCGGCGTAATCGCTTCTAGTAGAACCTTTATTTATTTTTTTCTCGCGTTGTCACCGTTAATATTATGGACGAGATCGACCCATGATCGAACGTAAAGGCAAGAACATTATCCGTTTTTTTTTTTTTTTTATCGTCGGATTTTCGCAGTATTTCAACTCGTTACTACCGAGTTACGAGCGCGCGTGAGACACGCTGAAACGCAAAAACGGTCACGAAACGTTCGACAACGATTAAAATATATCGTACGATACCGCCGACGATAGACAGCAACGGCTGTCCGACAGCGTTCAATGACGACCGCGGCCCTCGAGGGCTAACGACGGTGATTTGCTAATCGAAAAATATTTCGGTTTCTATGAGAATAGTACTGCGGTACTAGGTACCCATAATAATCATATTAATGCAACGGGCCGCCCGCCGGTGCATTTGTGCGCATTGCAGGTATGCTACACGTCACTACATTCGCGCCGTTCGCGTTATCGTCGCCCCGAATTTAGGCGAAAACCGTCGGCGGACTCGGAATCTCGGCGATAGGTTTTATCGCCGAAACACCGGCCCGTGACGTGTATTTTTGTCTTAAAGGGGTCCGGGGCAAACGCACGACGTGACGTGACATTACCTACGTCGCGTACTGCAAGAGCGGAGTTGTCGAACGGTCGAGATAATAAAAAAAAAAAAAAAAAACAAAAAAAAAAATTACTCGATTATTGGAAAATTTACGAAACGCGCCACACGTACGGCGATCGTGCAGTTATGGTAACGCGCGCCGCGGGTTCCGGGAAATCGGTCCGCCGCCCAATCGATCACAATGAGAACCATTGCGCGCGCTCGCGTACGAAACACTCTTATTACCCTGCACGTCGCCGTCGCGCCGTTGTCGTTGTTATTGTGAATGTCGTACCCGCGACCGCCGCCGCCGACACGACGACGGGCCGATTGTCGGCCGTCGCGCGTCGTTACGAAACCGATTTTCCGCGCGAGCCCCGTCACGCGCCCGCGGCCGCCGATGTAACGATACGGCGGCCACTGCGCAACCCCCCGCCCCGTCCCGCCCCGGCCGTGAGCGCGCGCGGCGCGATGACTGCAACAACCGTACACCGACCGTTATGAAAATGTATAACAGCGGCGGGTTAATTGGCGTGTAGCGCACGACACGGTCGATCGGATTGCGGCGGCGGCGGCGGCGACGGCGTCCTTGGGGCGCGTGCTGCCGTCTCCGCCGCCCGCGTGTTCGGTTTCGTTTCGATTTTCTCCAATATTGTAATATGTTAAGATATTTAAATTTCTCCGTACGTGCGCGCACACGCGCCTACACACGAATTATTATTATCATTGTTAATGTTATGAATGTTATGATATTGCATTTACATTTTAACGCGTTCGTTGTTGCCTCGCGTCGACCGCGGTTAGGTCGAAAGCGCGGAAATACGCGAGCGTAATATTTTAAGTCCAACGCGTCAACAGCGGGCACGTCGCACCCGCACGCGTCGTCTCCGTCTTACGGGCGTACGCGGCTTAGTAAATTCTCGTCCGTCGGTTTCAATATAGTGCGCTTTTAGTTTCGATATTATAGAGTGAATATTGACCCATTATCAAACTTCACGATCTGCAGTTTCAAATATTTATATTTTTCGTACTCGTCGCACTCGCTTGAAAATTGAAATACCGTAAAAATCCGACGAGAGAACGCGCATAATGTTTTTACCTAAAAGTCTGATAATAGGTCTGTAATTCACTCTGATATCAAGACTAAAAGCACACTGACGAAACTGGTGAACGAGAATTATTACCATGTCGTACGTGTGTAAGACAGAGACAACACACGCGTGTGCGACGTCCTCTTAAGACAACAGTGCGTTTTCGAATCGGTTGTCTGAATGGCATTTTGCAAAACGTCGCGATCGTTTTAATATTAGACCGAATATCGTCCGTGTAGGTACATTATATATACGTAAGTATCCCACCGTTCGCGTAGAGTTGTATTATTTTTTCCCCGTCTTGTACACGCGTCTTGGTACTTATACGTATCATATCTTGTTGTAGTCGTGTAGAGACCGTGAGATGTTGTATTATAATAATATATTATTATTTCGATCGACGAATACCCAATCTGTTTTTAGTTTTTATTCTTTTGCGCTGATCGAAAGAAAAAATAAGTGTTCGATTCACATTAATCGTACATCGATGGATGATGAGACGATGGCGGTGCGTATATAAATTGTATAGGCTGAGCATGGAAAACAACCGTGTCACGGATGTTAACGTTTGATTTTATGGTATTTGAAAGTATACCTATTTATAATTGAATTAACCGAGAAATTGCAATCGTTCATGTTCAATACACCGATGAATGAATCGTAACAGTTTATATCGCGAATACACGATTGCGGTTAGGTTCTCGCGAATAAACTTTGTTTATCACTATGTTTGTATATGTATAAACTTGAGCATAATAAGTGGAGGTTGTGGTAATAAAGGCGTATCCCGCGGTAAAACTTATTATAGAATCTGCAGGTTTGTGATGGCTTGATGCAGAATAAGGTCAGAATAAAACAATTATTGTGAACGCGAATAAAAGTCAAATTTGACATTCGAAATATACGTTTTGTGCGTTTGTGCAATGTATAAATAATATTTATTCATCAAGTCAACACAATAGGTAATTAGCATAATGGGTGGATTAATTTTAATCATTTTTTTAGACGTAACTGAACATAACTTTATAGACGTCTCCTACTATTACGTGTCCTCGTTGTCTTATTATATATCCATAATAGCATTACGGGTGCTAACGTTAAGACGGACTTTATGTTAAAATATTACTAGAGCTAGCGAAAGGGTGGGGCAGGAGGAGCCAGAGCCCCGGGACCTATTGTCTGAGGCGTTTTTAAGCACAGCCGCAAAGGCTTATAAGCTCGGGCCTAGGGTGGCCCCAATTTTACTATTTTTTTGAGTAGAAAAAAAATGTTTTTTTTTTCAAATTATATGTCATATAATTTAGAATTACAAGTTAAACTTTAAACATTCGCGTCCATCTGTTCAAAATTAAACAGCTACCTACATGTAGCTACTATATTATACATATTATACGCAACACAGTAAGAAACAGTACGCACAGAGATAACAAAACATATGCGCATTCAATGCGGATTCGATCGGTGTAATCACTTAATCGTTTTTTATGTAATGGCGTATACTATTAATAAATGATATGGTTAAGAGCGTTATTATACTTGTCAATGGTTTTTTTTATCGATAACGACTGACTGCTTGTTTAATAATAAAAACCCAATGTATTACGTAATAATATTATGTTTGATCAAATTTTTACGTATTAGTTGTAATGACACATTCACATAATATACATTGTGTTCCGAGATGATCGTTAATGCTTTCTTTTATAATTTTGACATTACTTAACATGTGTAATTTTGTGTTTTTCCAGTGTATATTTAAATATATAATTTAATTATAATGAGTAGTAAACACAAATCTGGTACAAAAAAAAAAGAAAAAAAAAGGATGACCGAAAAATACATAGAGATAAGATGTCGAAAATGAAAATGCAGATTATGCAGATTATCATCAAAGAACTGTATTCAAGCATGAAGTCTTTAATATTACTTTGGATAGTGTTAAAGAAAACACGACAGTTAAGTTCGAATCAGTGAATTATTTGTATACAAGTTTGTCTATGCTATGGTTGAGTAAAGAGATGACCATAGACCAGATTCAAGAAATAACTGCTGCGCTGGTAAAACAGTATCCAAAGGATTTAGGAGATGAGCTTACAGATGAACTTCAAAATTAGAAATTTATATATTCAGCTAATTTTGGTGAAAGGACACTCTCACCTTGGGATCTTCTCAATGCTATCAAAACTTCAAATCTGGAAAATGTATTTCCTAATCTTACTGTGGCTCTCAGGATATTTATCACAATTCTTACAGCAACAAGTGCAGATCGCTTTTTATCTGTATTAAAAAGAATAAAAAATGTTTTACGTGCAATCATGTGTCAAGACAGGCTATCAAGCTTAAGAGTGTTAGCGGTGGAAAAAGAATTGGTAAAAAACACCAACTTGGGCGCTGTTATCAATGACTTTGCTACGAAAAAGGCCAGAAAGGAAACACTTTAACTGAACCTAATGATATGTTAAAATTGTTGTTAAATAGTTGTTACTTAATGTAACTTACGTTATTTTCTTCGATATTAATAAAATATCGTAAATACCAAATATTATATTTTTTATATACATAATTCGTCAAAATTAAATATGAAGTATATCTACTGTATTAAAGTTTTATGTATATCTTAGTCAAATATGAAATAAGTATAAGTAAAGGGGCTCGGAATTGATCAGCCCCGAAGCCCATAAGAGTTCTCGCTGGCCCTGAATATTACACAAACAGTTTGAGCTATGTGCCGACTAAGCATTTAAAGTATTTATGTAGAAAAAATTATCGTTTGTGACTGATAGTGGTTGCGAACAAAATTATTGTGTAAAGACGTCGTATAAGGTCTAACACTGCAGTATAAGACGTTTTATTATTTATTATTAAGTCTGATTTCAAATGGTATGTATACACTATACATGTTTTTCTTTCCATTTCCTTTTTGCGCGAAACCGTCAATTACGCTGGTTAGTCCGAGACAATCGAGACGTCCAGTCTCGCCCTGACGCACACATTTATTACGCTCAGTAATCGGACCGTTTCGAGATCAAAATAATTTAATGAGCCGAGGTGACGGTGGTCTTAATTACATTTCGAGCATTAATTTCTGAATTATATAGCAGCGTATGCCTACATCTCGTAAAAACATGTATAACGATGTTTTAATGTAACGCTATTGGACCCAAACGTCATATTATTTCAACAACCGTTCCTTATCGAATATATACAATGTTATATTACGATGATAAATTCGACAGCCCGCAAGAGAAAACTGTCGGTCGCAGGACGTTGTTGGACCGTGTCGTTTGGCCTCTGTCACCTTTATCGGTCGACATTACGCTAAGACCACGGTAGCGTGTAAGCTCGGCGGATAGTATCGGTTTATGTTGTTATAATAGTCTCGACGATAGTTTTTTTCCGTATGTTTGGTTTTCTCCGGCGATATGATATTATATTTATTTTTTTGTAATTACAGCGTTCTGTTACGAAGAAAAAAATGCTCGACGACCGACCGGTTCGACAAACGTATTCGCGAAGAGAAAAAAAATTGATATTAAGCACTCGAGAGAACGCAAAAAAATTAAATAAACATTAGGTAACCATAATCTTCTGCGGGTCGACGTACGACTGCGGAACAAAATATTAGTGTTGCGTGTCTATACTTCGAATAACAACAACAATAACAAAAAAAATTTAAAAAAAAAATAGCAAAACACTAGTGGAGACACGATCACGCCATCTCCTTCAATATATTATATATATGTAATCAAAATAATTATATGCGATACGCGTTAACGTGTGTACGGGGGGGGGGGGGAAGGGGGAGATCTTCATCGATCCTTATGATTATCGAAACACCGGTACCTACGTATACAAGTGTATACGCACTGCGGCAGTAGGTATATAAGTACACCGAGAAGTCGACGACGATTAAGGAACGCGGCGCGGCACGCCATTCGATTGCTTCACCTATGTACGGCGGTGTAACGGTACTCGTGAACCACCTATACTACGATAATAATATTATGACCGACCGTATCTCGGTAATGATAATAATAATAATAATATAATCTCCAGCCGTTTCTTCGCATCGTGCCACAGCGTATGCAGGTGCACGTCATACACAATCGTACACATAATAATATAAATATATGCATGTGTATTGTAGGCTGTTGTATGAATGTAAGTTTATACGTTTGTGCATATAATATGTATATATGTATTTGGTATACGCGAATTGAATAATATATGATAAATGTCGTATGGATACTTCTTTAGATTGTGGCGCGAGGACGATTCGCACGGTCTTCCGTCGGGCCGGGTCAAACCACACACGCATTGCGTATTATTAATAAATATATATATATATATGTTATGTCGACAAACTGTAAATGGGTAAAGGTACGAAGAAATTACCTATATAGGTTATCTCGAATAACTATTATCATACTTACTGTGTGTACGATAATAATAATATATGTCGTCCCGTGTACGATATGTAGGTTAAAATAACAATAAATATCGTATGCGCGGGGTGTCTCGACAACGCAATCGTGCTCGTGCAAATATACCGTCAAACATAATATCCATTCGCCGTATTCTTAGCACTATTTCACAGGCGTGCACTGCGCTAAGTGCCGTCGACACTATTCTAGACTTGAAATACAGACTTTCCAGAATATATTTGAGTACTATCCCAATATTAGTAGTCGTCTGCTCTATTTAAAAATTAGCTCTCGAATGTATAAGAAATCGGAAAATTTTTAACTGTTTTTAGCACTGTAGACTATAACCGTTGCGGAAATATTTCCTCCGAAATAGGTATTAGAAAAAAAAAAAAAAACGATTGACTTGGACAAACCACGTGAGACGTACAGCATATCATACAGTTGGTATGTGACGTATATTAACAGCCACCGACGTACTAATCTACGTAGATATTTTTACGTATATATATGTCTGTTCGATAAAATTTTTTCACATCGCGGAAGTCGACCGGTTATTGGCCCCGGCCCCGTCTATGTGGATTTCCCACGCGCGCGTCACTGCAATATCGTGTTGAGTAGAACACCGTTCCGCGCGCACATTCATTGGTATCTGTGACGTATATAATACTATATTGTAAACAATTAATCAGTGGCGCTCAAAAAAATGTTTTCAAAATATGTTCTCATTTAAAAAAAAAAAAAAAAAAACGTAAGACAAGACATAATCAAACTGTAAACTGCATACAATAGATTCAATAATAATATCATGTTTTTCTAATGAATGTATACACACACCAGGACCAATAAAATTTATTACGTTTTATTTAAGTAGAACGCTTAAGGGCGGAGGTCTTAGTTTTAATTATCGGTCATACAATATTACGACATCAATACTTTGATATTTTTTTGAACGAAAAAAGATTTTTAAGTTAATTGCTATAGCTAACTATTAGGTAACTATAATTGACTATACAATATAATATACGCAGCTAATTTATTACAAACAATGACAACAATCTTCTTAAACTACAATTCTAACAAGTTTTGATTGAACTTAAAGATGTATTAATTATTTATAAGTCAATAATTGACAATTATTAATAATGATTTAAAAAAGTTATACGTCGCGAATGATTTTTTTGTAGAACATTTTTCAAGTAAACAAGTATAAATTAAACTTTTTCAACTTAATGTTTAAACAATCATTATAATAAAATGTTTTTTTTTTGAAAATTTACTTCACAGAATCTTTTAATTCTTGGATCATATAGGCCAGAACTATAGACGTTTGATCCGCGACAAATGATGGTCAGCAACGCCTCAGCGAATAACGAAAACAATATACATTTTTATGAGACTTAAGTCGCGGTTGGCTCCCGTTCGCGTCGTAATCATAACATAACATAATTATTACGTCATACGTCGAACCTCAGTGGCATTTCGCTATTGCATATTTATTATTATGTTTTTTTTTTTTTTTTTTTGGTTTTCATCATGACAACTAGCCCGCGCCGTCTCATATCGGTCACGGACGCCGCGCGCTGATGACACTATAACGCGATATTCCGATCTCATCACCGTACGTAATAATAAAAATATACAATAAATATGGTGCGTGTTCGGAAATGTCGACTTGTAGTGCGCATGTGCACAATACATGGTACAACATAACAGTATAATAAATAACATAATAATCGCGTGTAATTGTTTTATTGCTGCAACTTGGCAAGTATGTACCTAACGTATATAGTCATTGTTCGTTTATGATAATAATAACACGGTATAGGTAATATTCCGTGAGCAAAGCGGAAGGTTGGGCGACATTTTTTTGTCGTATTTCCGATTTTGTTTTCATTACTATACCTACTCACTCCTTCCTCAGCGGAACGAAACGCGGTGGTAGGAAAAAACTTCGACGGCAATAAAAACGCTGTCGACCTCTGACTGTCATGCGGCGGTTATATGGCCTTTTACGCCGGTAAAGCGATAGAGACGAGAAAAAAACCGGCGGAAAATCGTCGTTTTGTTTGTTTGTTTTTCGGTAGTGTTCATAATTTTTTTTTATTTTTTTTCGGAGGTGAACACCGCTCTTGGAATAAATGAAAAAAATAAAACACGACCATATTGGAAAGCGTATTCTTACCGTTTAAGTACACAGTACTAATATAATGACATTAAATTAAAATGAATAATGATATACATTATGCGGTACGAGGAAAAAAGAAAACCGGAATGTCATCGTCGTCGTTCTGGAACTCGCAATAATTTAATAACAATATAACTATAACTACTAATATATACTAGTTTTCGCGGAGGACGTCAAGTGAATTAATGGTATAGCATACTGTAGGCATAGGTTTACGCGGTTACCGCAGACGTTCGCGATGTCCTCGGCTGATATAGCATAAATTATCATCATCGTCATCATCGTCGTAAATTAATATCAATAATTAAACGCCAGATCGGCGCGGTTTATACGACTATTTACGACCGTATAAACGCACGATGACTTACGGTTGTGTGCACATACAGTGGAATTATACAATCAGACCCGAGGACGAGTACTGCTCGTCTCCCAATATACGTAGCGTATTAATATTATAATATTAAGTGGATATATTTATTCATCGCGAGATGGTCGTAGTAATGGTGCAGTTCCTTTTTGTTTATGTTTTTTTTTTTTTTTTTTTTTTTAACTCGAGAGCGTTATGTCACATATGATATTATGCTCGTTAACGCAAACAGTATTATGATTCAATTTCACTCTGTGAATCGTAAGGACTCTCCCCAGCCCACGTCCAAATCGACAAAAACCTGGTTAACGAGTCGTCGCTGTACTCGTATAACTCCTTATTTGCGCGTAAACGGACCTGCGAGTAATTGCGTTCTCAGGGCTTGGCTACACGCGTGGTTTGTAACCATATCTACGTTGATCACGAACGGCGTTTATACCTGTGTAGACGACTTGGCTAATGATGTGATAGGCACTTCACTAGTTCAATAATATAATAAGTATATCATTATCGGCAACGCAGTTTTAGTGTATAACAACTGGTTTGCTTCACGATCGTTATAACCAGAATGTATACCTATAATTTATGTCTATCGTACATTTTTTTATAATATACGTGTACACATGTCCAAATCTAGTTCAATTTTTAACGAATCGCTAATTCCGTTAATTTTATACGCCGAAATAAAAATCTGCGCATTATTTTTTGCATGGATCACAAAACCGACCACGAAAAATTTTTTAATAGGTGCTACGTAGATTAATAATTACGGATGCAACAGTGTCGTTTTACATAGACAATTTCGATATGAACTGATACAGAACATTGTTAGTGTATACTTTGATACGTCATTTTTTAAATAAATCTACACCTAATCTACCGTTACAGTCTGTTTTATTTACGGTTTCACGACATTACGAAATTTGTTTAAAGACACGTTATACACATTTCATCGGTTGTGACTTAAGTAGATTAAAATTGCTTAATTTGTTGGAAAGAAGAGAATTTAATCTATTTTTTTTTTTCTTAAGTTGTTTTTGTTTGTGTGTTATTTTGTTTATGTTTTTTTTTTTAAATAACTATCACTGTTTTTAATTAAAGATTAGAATAATATGTGCATTGTGCATATTTTAAAGTGTGATAAAAAGTCTCTAGCAAATCATAAATAAAGCTAACCTTTATAAGAATAAAATAAATCACTGTTCTATTACAAGTCACCGTCAATGGGAACATGGGTTGACTTTACGATTTAGTCGCTGTTTTGCCTATTTTAGCCTAAGCTATTAAATTCTTAACAAACTTATTTATACGTTCCTTTAGTCACTTGAGATACAGCTACGATGTCACAATAATATTTATAGATCATTTTTGTTTATAACATATTATGATTAAAAAAAATTTGAAAATTTTTTGTATACTCTGTTGGTATTTGAAGTCTATGAATATTTAACCTTAGATTTCATATCTATCAGAAAATATAGGATTACAACAAGTTGACTGCCTTATCATTATTCAAATCAACATTTAAAATTAACCTTGTATATCAAAAATGATCACTTATCGACTATTACCAATTACTATGTTACACCAAACCTGAGATTCAAATATAATATTCAAGGCAGTTAACTTGTCATGAGGGCACAACAGTAAGGGAAATTTCGTAAAAAAAAAATAATACATTTGTTCGTACACTATCAAGTATTTAATAAATTTGCATGCTCTTGGTGATTATTGAACCTTTTTTTTTTATACCAAAATAAATTTAATAAACGAATTGTAAGCGCAAATGTATGGGATATATAATACATATTAAGTTACTTATGACTGTTAATTTTTTTTAATATTCTTCCAAGTGCTTGTTTATCATATTAATAAATTATCATAGAAAAATCATTACTTTTGAAATTAACAAAAAGGTAACTTTTATCTTCAATCGATTTGCGTTCAGTATAGCCTTGTGGTAGATACGCACAATTATTGTGTTATTACGATGAAAAAGAATTATTATTATTATAAGGCCGCTATCGTGATGATGATAATAATGTTGTTCTAAAAAAAAATCATTATAATCATAGAGTATCATAGATGCAATTGTTGAATATATATTATTTTTATTTAAGCATCACCATCGATGTTCATAAAATGTGTATAGTACGTTATAAAACAATTATGATAATATGTTATATTATGTTAAATATAATCATTTCGAGTTACACGTCGTATTTTCCTGTTAAACCTGAACAGTCAGCATTCGGATGACGATGACTTCGTAGTTAAACGTGCGATAGTAATAATTCGGGGACGGCGGAAATGACTCAGCTCGGTCGATTTTTGTAATAAAAGGTCATCATAGGAAATCCATATTTCCGTCAATGATGATTCAATGCTGTGTGTCGTAAAAAAAGCATACGTATTGTTTATCTATGTATAATAGTGTACAAAATACCTATTTTGTGGTACGTTGGCTTACAATCCCTCAATACGTTTATGAACGATTGGCGAGCAAGTAACTTGGTCGCTGACACTTCCGCTTCCGCGTTCGTGACATCGGCGAGTCGCGGCAAGGACTTAGTAGCCGGTTTCTTCATTTCAGCTTATATAAACTATCTAGACTGTTACAATCTGCTTTCGTTCCGCATTCACAGCGTTTGTTATTAAGCTCATTTAAATCTGCCTAATATGTTTATATATATTTATACGTATGTGTGTGTATGTGAACAGGTCTGTGAAAGGAATATTATTTTTTTTGTGCAATGGCCATCAATAAAACCAAAACAAATTTCGCAGCACCACTTTTTCTATACTATGTACTTGCTAACCTTCACTTAATAGATAATATACATATGCTCCCTTAGCAAAGCAGTGTTATAATACAAATTAATAATTGTTTAAATTTTTAGGGGTTGTACTTGCAATAGCCGTAGCACTATTGGTCGGCGGCCTTCTAGTGGTAGCGTTTTTCACGTCGGCAGTCGAGCTGGTTATCGATGATGTAAGTATCTTATTAATTATTAATATATAATGCATAATATGGATAATGTATGCACTGGAAACACATTCTCTGTACAATTTTAAGACAGTCTTATGGACAAAAAGTAGGGGTTTGGAGTTAACTAAAAAATTTATAAGTAAATTTCACTAGATAATAATAATTTGTTTATACACTAGAAATTTAAACAGTATTCCAATGTCATCAAACTAAATCACATTTATAGTCTATAGATTATAAACTAAACATTAATATTCTATTTGCCAGATTGCATAAATAATCACTTATCATTTAATGAATAAATAGCGAGCTAATGGTTCTTTGAATATGATTTAAATGGCTCATAGTTGATCAATTCAATTTTAGTAATTTATTGAATATTATATGCAACTCAAAAAATATACTTTAGATGAATGCATGCCATGTTTTACTTATAAAGATAGTTTTTAATGTGACATTTTCATCACATTAGATCTTAATAAATTCTATTCTCTTTATTTGTTTGTAATTTAGAAATTAGGTTATAATTATTTTATAAAATGAGCACTCACATTAATTTAGATTATTTGCAAATTTAATAAAAGCTCAAAGATTGAAAATCTTGATTTAAATCATAAGCCATTTGAATAATAAAGTATTGAGACTAGGTATATTTCAATTTAAGTACTTTTATCTGTTATAAACTTAATAAATAATCAATATTACGATTTTAGATAAATTATAATTATAATAGATAATTTTACAAGAACCTATTAATTAAAAAAAAGTTATTTATATTTGCTACAGTTAAAACCTAGAATTTTTATACCGTTTATACTACAAGTTATCTGATTCGGGCGGGTTAGGAAGTGCTAAAGGTGTATACACTAAACGCTTCCAATAACTACTTTTGTGGGAGGTGGCACATCATATAGATAACTTTCTTCAACACATATTTAAAATAAAACATAATTATGACGACGCATATTGATCACGTATTATTTATAGCAAATCACTCTGCGGCCCGGTTCTCAGACTTTCGAGATGTGGAGGAAACCGCCTGTGCGACCTTTGTTAAAAGTGTACATATACAATGTCACCAATGCTGACGAATTTTTGAATGTGGTCGCGCCAGGTGAGGTACGCGAAAAGCCTGTCTTGGATGAATTGGGTCCGTTCGTCTACGTGTGAGTATATTATAGTATAAAATAATATAAACTATACTTTATGGACTACGTTGATAAATAGCCTTTTTATAGTATAATTTATATATTTGTTCAATATTTTTGTATCATTTCATACTAACGACTTATCTTCAACTGCTATCTGCCCTTATAGAGAAACATGGGAAAAAGTCAATATGACATTCCACGACAACGGCACGCTCACGTACAACCAGCAAAAAGTGTACAGGTTCGACCCCGAGCAGAGTGTTGGTTCTGAAGACGATGTAGTAGTAGTACCGAATATTCCGATGTTGGTGAGTTAAATACCTATATTATATCATACGCACAGTTTCACTAATTATCCAAATACTCGCTTTATAATATCGCTAATTAGTTAGAAGTATTATTAACAGTATATTATTATAACAGTCAGCCACGTCGCAGAGCAAACACGCTGCCCGATTCTTGAGATTGGCCATGGCCAGTATCATGGACATCCTAAAGGTCAAACCGTTTGTTGAAGTGAGCGTCGGTCAACTGCTGTGGGGTTACGAGGATCCGCTGTTGAAATTAGCCAAAGATGTGGTGCCAAAGGAACAAAAATTGCCGTACGAAGAATTTGGTCTGCTGTATGGGGTCGGTATCTACAATAATCTTATAAAATCATAATCTAAATCTAGTTTTAAAATATAATACCATCAGATTTCCTCCCAGTAACTGTTTCAAATTTATTCCGTGGATTTAAACCATAATCTTGGTAATTTTCGGTTGTTCGACATACAGCAGTATTATACAACAAGCATATTGGTAAACATCAATTTGAAATAATGTACTCAAATTGCCTAAATATATCCCCGTGAAATATTTAATGTTTCAGTTTTTTATTTTTTTTTAACATTTATTTGGTTATATACAATCTGTAAAGGTATTTACAATGAGCATATATGCGAAAAAAGAAAAGTAATAATTAACTATACTAATAATATAATATAATATAATATACAATTATAAAGATATGGAGGAGACATGAGGAGAGAAGTCGCCCAGCAATAACACTCAGATTATTGTTTCGACCTAGTTGTAAAATATCAAAAATTATATTTTATTTTGGAAATTATTTATTGTGTAAATTTCGTATTAATTATAAACTCATACCTACATAATATATAGACTCTGAGTACGTATACCTAACTTAACCTAACCTACTCATCAAATAAAACATCTTAGGAAACAGTGGCAAAAAATTATAGTTTTTTTATTAAAAAAGTACTATTATGTTAGGTTAAGTTAGGAACTACGGAAGAGACTTATACGAAATTGTAGCAAGCTCAACTTTTACTTTATTATAAATTACTTTAATATATTATGCACATAGTGTTGGATAGTAGTATAAAGTTTGAAGTATAAAAATAATTTTTATTAAAATAATTTTAGTATAAAATTTGACATAGGTAATAAAATAACTTTTTTTAGAAACGTTATAGCAAGTTGATAGATTTTATTTCAATGTACCGAGTAACGTAATATTATTATAATTTTTTATTTCTGAGTTATCTCTCTCACTACTGAAATGTATTTTACTCAAGCACATTTTTTCCACGATCATTCCTCCGCCCTTGGAACCCGTATTTTTGATAAATATATATACTACACTACGTCGTGTGTATACCACATAGCTCCAGTACATTGTTGACCAGTACGACGTGAAGACACTACCCGAATTGTTGGGATATCTCCGCCTGGACCGACTGCTGTCCGCGGACGGTCCACTGCTAGACGGAATCCTCTCAGCCGGCGCCAACATATTACTTGATGAAAGCATGTGGTCAACCCCCATTCAGAAGGTTCCGATGGCTAAGGACTTCAACCTACACCCGGAGCGCAGGTACCAGGAGGTACACCCAACCAAGATCACTAGGATGTCGCTAATGGGACGGCCGGTCAGGACCAAAACATTTTACCAAAACCACGTGCACTGCAGCTGTGTCACATGCAAACAGTTTGACCACAAACCTGCAGACTCGCGCGAGATCTTGTTGTTTTCAGCCCACCGTTGATTTTACGTCGCCCACTCACCCGCCGACTTCGACTCATTGCAGTCCACACTGCACTGTTGGTTTTACAATTTTTTTTTTTTGCAACCGCCGCGCACTATTCACTATTTGTTTGTTTGTTTTTGTTTGTCGTTTTGAAATATATATAATGTACACATTCACTGCCATCACCGCATTGTTATTCAAAATTAAATTTGTTCGTGTACCACACACATTAAACTTATCGAAATCTATTGTTTTTATTTACATGTCGTGCTGGGTTTTCCTGTTTGGCTTCCACTGTTACTTCACTTTAAAAACAGAAAAACGGAACTTCACGTGATAATATGACTGTGTTCACTGGGGCCACGGACATCCGGCTTTTTGCCGCCCTGGACAAGTTCAACGGGCGCTCGCATCTGACACATTGGACCTCCGATTCGTGCAATCGTATGTCTGGTGGAAGCGACGGTTCTCTTTTCCCTCCCAGGATTCAACCAGACACAGTTCTACACGTCTTCGATAAAGACATGTGCCGGAAACTGCCTCTAGTGTGAGTGACAGCATATTATAATACTTATTAAGCTCTTACTCATATTATTATTTATGAAACTTATAGCAATCAAAATGTGTCTACACATATTGAAAGATATTAGTTTTAACTAGATATATTATTTTAACCTATTTCTTCCACCAAACCGGAGGGGGGGGTACTAAATCTACAAACTCTGTGTAATTAATACAATTTCAATATATTAGAGTAGGTAAGAGATAAACAAAACATCTTAATTTTTCTTATACATAGGTTCAAGAAACAAATTGAAGGCAAGGGAGGAGTGAAAGCGTACCGATTTGGTCCTGATCAACGAGCGTTCGCTGATCCAGACCATGAACCTGAGAATCGGTGCTACTGCCCTTCACTGAACAGTACCAGTAACAGTACTTCTGGTACCAGCAGTTCAACCACAGCAATGCCTATGGTGTCGACAAAAACGAATACTCCACAGTGCGCGCCTCATGGCACGTTCAACGTGAGCTTGTGCCAATACGGTGAGTTACTATCTATACAGTCGCATGTAAATCTTCACGAGTTAACCGCGCTAAAATACTAATATTTATCCAAATGTTATATTTGTTTGCAGACTCTCCGGTGCTATTGTCTTTCCCTCACTTTTACATGGGTGACCCAAAACTCAGAGAAGCTGTCCTTGGAATGGACGAGCCAGATGCTGATCGTCACGAGTTTTACATAGACGTGCAACCTGTGAGTGCCTAATATATTATTATATTATAATATTCATACGATTTGCCACTGACAGTAATAACTTGCAATATTCGTTTGTACAGGAAATGGGAGTGGCCATGCGTGCCAGAGCTCGAGTGCAAATTAATCTTGCCGTAAGTCAAGTAGTAGACATCAAACAAGTTGCCACATTTCCCGACATCGTATTTCCAATCATGTGGTTCGAAGAAGTGAGTATTATAGTAGATTAAGATGCATACTGTATAGGTATTCAGAGTATTCACTACTCAAGTTTATTTTTATTGACTATTTTTTTAGCCAATAAATTTAATGTTCATCCGTTTTTTTAGTTTATCCGTGTGTAATACACTAGTAGTCTGTTGTACCAACTACATTTTTAAGGCGTTTGATATAGGCAATTTTAATGATATATTAGATTATAATTAAAAAGTTTAATTTTTTTTGAATACTAATTTAGTGAATAAAAGTCAATAACATATAAGTTAAAAGTGGCTCTTTGTTAGTAGTAATTTTTTAGTTTTTGCATGATGATGATATGAAAATCACTCAGATTACATTTATAGTAAATTAAAAAATTAAATTTATAAATGACTCAAAAAGCAATAATTTTTATGTCATAGCGTTTTCATTTTTTTTTTTAATATTACTAAGACAAAAAAAATTATTTAAGATTGAAAAACCAAATTAATAACTATTTTTGTTATAATTAATAATATTAAAAAAATAAAAACGTTAAGTAAAAAAAATATTATCTTATGTATCATGTAGAAATTTAGTTTCTTCACTGTAACTATTGTTTAAGAAGTTTTTTTCAAGCAAAACGATTTTTACAAAAAATTATGAATATGTGACACTGTTTTGCCCAAAAGGATAAAAGGAATGAATTAGACCTGAAAAATAAACTTGGGTTACATAGAAAAAATTTTCATTAAACCGAATTTATTAAAAAAAAAATAGATATTAAAATACACATTCCATCAAAAAGTACTTATATTAAATTCTATATTATTGTCGTCAATCAAACATAATATCTATAATCAGGAATAAATTTAAAAAAATACGTTATTTTACTTAAAACAAAAATTAAATACAACAAACTTATGTATTTTTGACATAATAGTATTAACCGATATAATCTTGAGCTCATTACTGCAGTGTGCAAAACATTATTGGAACATATAAGTTTTTCTTATTAGTTTTATTAGTTTAAGTTACTTATGTAGGAACTTAAATACCTACTATAGTTTTTTTGTTCCATAGATATATTTTAATACACCAACAGTGTATTTTTTTTTTTTGCGAGGAAACTTAATTACAAGTGATTTTTATCTAATATACTCAGTAAGAAAACTTGCATTCGCCCTAATAGAGATTATAATAACCTATAGGCGCTAGAATAATGAAAAAGACTCTTTCTGGTCTCCTTTAAGTCCGTCACTGAATTTAGTTAATTATTGTGAATACTGTAGGTTAATCGATAACGTTCGCATCCGTAAAGGGGTTTTTTTTTTTATAGTTAACAATAATAATATCGACAGGATACTATATTAACTGTTTATCTTATTCCGTAATCGTCAAATATAATAATATGTTTTTGTCTATTTCTTATTCAGGGTATCGATGAACTGCCCGACAATGTGATCCAACTGCTCAAGCTGGCCACACAGACGCCGCCAGTGGCTAAGGCTGCACTGCAGTACGCGCTTTTCATCTCTGGGGCCGTGCTGCTGTTGTTGGCTCTCGGGTGTCTTGTGCGCAACTCTCACCGTCAAGAGACAATGTCCCTCGAAGGGACAGCGCACTATAGCCAAGACGAAAAGAAGAAGCCCAAAAAGACGATCCCTCCCGCACCTTTGGGCACCACGGTGTTGTCCAACGGTAACGGAACCGCCGCAAAGGCCAACGCCGGTTACGTGGCCGACGACGAATAGCTCCAGTAGTTTCGGGGGGACACGGAACGGCACTTGCACTGACGGCAACTATCAGACGAGAAAACCGAAAACCCATCGTTTAGGTGCCGCACTTGCAGTCGTTCTGCTAACGCTACCGCTCTAGATAATACAGCTAGATCTATTGCGATGTACATAAATTAATAATGATATATAATGTATATGACTGGCGGTGACTCGATGAGTTAGACGTTATTATTATTACTTTTATATACTATACAAATATTGAACTCTCTCTATCTCTCTATCAACCGACTACTATAACTGTACAATACGCGCACGTAGTCGACACGTATAGTGGCGAAAACGATCATAATCGCGTATTTTAAATATTGTATAAAAATGCGACGATGGTTGTTTGAATGTGCCAACGGGCCATTTCTTCTCCGCGTCGACATATTTCGACTTCGACAATGATAATAATTATTTTTATTATTATTATTATTATTATTATTATTATTATTATTATGTAATTATCCGGACATACCTTTTTGTGAAATATGTGACGTGTAATACTGTCTTCTTGTACATATAACAATATTTTATTGTCTAAAAAATTAACGTTTTTATTAAGTATTAATATGATATAATAATGTTATGATTAATATTTTTATTTTTGAGGAAAAATGCTCATATTATTATTATTATTATTATTTTTGTCATTGGTTATTATTATTTTATGTGTTTTTTTTCGTTCGTTGACTCGTGTATATAGTTTATATTATTATAATTATTAATCGGAGAAACTTATTATTTTATTAGGTTTTAAAATATTCCATAATTTATTATTGTAAACGTTGTGCAGTTTATTTTCACCATGATCAACTTAAAAAATACAACATGATATTTACGCTTTCATAAACAAAAATGAGTAGGTTATATATGCATATTTAATGAGCCGAGAGATAACAAAAATTCGCTCTAAATGTAAACATTATGTTATTATGGTTTTTATTATTTAAAAAAATATATAATATATATAAATAATTTTATTGATTAACCGCTCTTGCGGTTGAGGTTTTCGGGTTTTGTTTCTCGTCGTTTAAAGTACAATATGATTACAATTTATATAAGATTTATGTACCCATAAACTCGTATTGTAAAACGCTCGTTTTTCCGAGTACGTCATATATATCGCTCAATTACGTACATATAAAATTATCTTGTATAGGTAATAACAATTATTATTATTATTATTATTATTATTATTATTCGTACCTTGTGTTTATATAATATGTTTTTGTTTTATATTGTAAGATTATTTAATAACTTTGTGTTTTGTGTACATTTTCACGGGGAGATACAAAATTATTGCAAATTAAAAAAATATTTTATATATATATCTATTTACATAAAACCGGTGAAACGTATTGTGTTTATTTATTTTTATTATAGAAAATATACATGGTGAACATTTTATCAAATGAGTTTTTTGAGTATCTTTAACACAAATACATAGATCTGTAATGTCCAAAAAAAATATTAAATATCCGGAACAAAAAATTTACATATTATATATTATGCAATTATATACAAATGTACAATGTATGTCCTAAGTGTTATTATGATGTATTATACATAATCTATGTTTTAACTCAAATTCAATATTAAAAAAAAAAATCATACACATTATTCAAAATATTTTTACCTAATACCATCTTTAAATAAAACACTTTCAATATCATATAGTATTTTAAGAATCTCATAATATTACCACTATTATCTTTAAAATGTTTGCAATACCTAATTTTCTTCCTTTCATAATAGTAAAGATATAATTATTCAAAAATTTTTTTTTAAGTGATTGATGATTTTTTTTTTTTGTATGATGCTTTCGATTCATAATCCTACTAACTATCAAATAAATGTATTATTTTGAAATATTAATTTCAAAAACCAATGATTTCAACTTTCAGTTTGATTGTTAGTATGGCCTTTATAATTATTAAAGAAAAAAATATTAAAATTCTTTTAAATTGAATACCTGTTAATAATACAATTTTAATATTTAAAATTACTCAGGTATTATGACGTGATACGTCAGCCAAAACTCAGTACACAGTGTTAAAGACAATAATGCATAACCATGGTTGTAATTCTTGTATAGTGAATGGTACTTTTAATAATAACTGTGTGCATACTTATAGATATAAATGTTAGTGCGTTTGTTATCAAATAATTTATTAATAACGCTGATTCACTGATATCAACTTAATATGTGTTTCACGTTCGGTTTACGCTTGGTCGACATGATCCCGTCCCCGACCACAAAACCATTCAAAATTGGATTTCAAATTTTAAATAAACAGGTTTTACACAAAACATAATAATATGTTAGGAATAAAATAAAAAAAATTGTACTACTGCTATAGCAGTATTATAACATTTTTTTCATACGTACATTTAATATTTTATGTAAAGGGACACTACTGCTTATAGCAGTACTAAAAAAATTACTACTATGGCAGAACTAAGACATTGATTTATTTAGGCATGCTTTATAATATAATCATTAATAATCTTTACCGTCAATGTGTTAAATAAATTACTATTGTACTAATATTAAACATATAAGTTATATCTAATGCTATAATACATGTGCAATATAATGTGATACCTTTAATTAATGTGGTTTAGTCATATAGACTATTATATTATGTTAATAAACATCTAACGTATTAAGAGGTGTGGCAATTAAATAACGAGAATTGATTTCTAACTTCTTAAATAGTAACACTGATATCTTGATAATTAGATGATGTAATGTTCACAAGTTTGATAGATCAGTATTAGATTTTATGCTTTGGGAATTTTTAGTCTGTAGTGTAGTGTCGTGACGTGAAAAACGAACAACAAATCGTCATCAAGTTTCTGGTGAAATTTGGCGAAAAATCGGCCGTAATCTTTTGCAAACCGTAACACTTGTTCAGTAATGTCTGCTTAACACAATCATGTATGTACGAATGGACTGCACGTCTTGCATCAGGGCAAGAATCAGTGCAAGACGACACGAGGTCAGGTTCCCCTAAAATCATGCACGCTAGGCAAGACGTCGAACGTTTAAGAGTATTGGGGCGAATAGATTGCAGACGCCCCACGATTCGAATGTTGTCAAATGAACTCGGTATTAATGAAGAAACCATTCGTCGCCAGATGTTACACGACAATTTTTCAATGCACAAGCTCTGTGCAAAATTTGTTCCTCCACCGTGACAATGTGCTTGCTTACATATCACTAAAATTTCAACAGTGTTTGACCATGACCAGTAGGAATATTACAACGTCTCCCCTCCCTTTGTACAGGCCTGATTTGGTTCCACTCATCACTGCACTTCTGGCTATTTCCAAAGTTGAAGAACCAATAAAAGGACATAGCTATAAGAATTTGGAGGGCATTCAACGTACTGTAACGTAAAGTATGAAATTCACTCAATCTTATTTGATTACTATAGGTACAATACTACAATAAACAACAATACACTTGGCAGTTGATTGATATAACGTATATTTTTCGCACATACACGTAGAAGTTACAGGTAAACATTTATGTATAATATAAATCTACTAACTAATTTATGGATACAATTGATTACGAGCCCTATAATACGCGTTATAGATACAAAACAATAAAACATTATAATATAAAAATACAACAGTGTGAAAAAAATATATGCTGTTATAATAATAATAATAATGTACAGTATGAGGTGTGCAACAACAAATGTTGACGATATACATCGTGTAGGTAGTCGATAAAATATGTTTACAACTACGTTTATAATTTAATATTTTATACTACAACATTTAAGTACATTTACCTTTAAAGTTAATATTGTTATATGTCATTAGTAGTGCACGGTGTAACGTCACATGGCAATAGTAATACATATAATATACTACCCCGTATACTACACGCTATACACCTAATACTACGTTTTTCTCGTTTAATTTTGATTATCGTTAAAAATAATATAAAATACATAAATAAAAATTATTTACAACAATATATAGCCCCGTTTACACTTATATACAGCATGTAATTAGAATATAAACTACGTTTAAGTCTATTCGATACATTTTCCTTATAATATAAATACATCGGACACGTTTTGGGAGGACGTACGCAAAAAAAAAAGTTTCGGGGAGTGTTTATGAAAATCAGTCGATAATCTCGTTTAAGTGTTTTTGTTTTTCTCAAATTGTTTTAAATCTTATTTTTGTCTTGCTTTAGCCGATTTTTCAAAAAAAAAAAAAAAAAACCAAATATTTCGGGGGAGGTGTTTGAACGCTCAAACACCCCTCGTGTGCGTATACGTCCCTGGTGCCGGGAGAATGTTGTACGCGCGTCTGTGCAGTGGTTCTAAACGACAGAGTAATGTAATGTAATGCGATGAGCTGCGGAGTCGACGATAATAATCGATTACCGCGCGAGCGGAAGTCGCGTGAATGCCGATGGCCATCATCGCAGATCGATGTCGCGTAATTTTTGAACGAGTTGTCATCGTCACAGCGATACCGACCGTTCCGGCTGCTGACAGTCACCGCGCAGCATCAAATGCGTACATTACGTACGGCGGCCATTCGACTCGCGCGAACGGACGACGTCGTGGTATCGATGTCGTTTCACGGCGACATGCGGCGACGACGACGTCCAATAACGACGACGTCGTCGTCGCGCCGACCGAGAGACGACGACTCGCCGATACACACGCACCGACGACTGCCGCACAACGTCGCCGCGGGCGGCATCACTGATTGTTGCCGGCGCCATCCGCCCGGCCGGTCGCGTTCGGTTTTGCGGGCGACGCGGGCGACGACGCGGACGCGGCCTCGTCCAGCGGGTCCAAGTCCAGTCCGTCGTCGTCGTTGTTCTGCAGGTCGGCCGCTGCGTCTCGGGATCCTCTGTTGGCCGTCGGCCGACGCGTCGACGAACTTCCGCCGCCGCCGCCGCCGCCGCTGCTGCTGCCGCTCGAATTGCTGATGGCCGAGACGCCGGCCGCTTTGCGCCAAAAGGCCGCCTTGATGGCGTCCACGAGTCGGGCCAGTCTGCCGGCCGCGTTCTGTGTGACCAAAAAAACGAGAATAATTTAATGGCGGTAAACAAAACGGTACGCCGCGACGATTGGGGCTGGGATTACGATGCAAAGGCGTCTTTTTTCCGGCGTTTTCAAACACGTTGGTTTGGGCTATGCCGATAGTTTTGAAATAATTTTTTTTGCATAATTTTTTTTGACGATTTTAACGCGTTTTCCTAGTTTTTATAGAGCATTCTTCACGATTTGTCCGTAAAATGAACGAAAATTGTTTCGGTTAACGAGAGACTTTCGGGTAATCGTCGATAACAATTTTTTTTTTCAAATTATTATTTTAGAACGAATGATTAAGAAAACAGAAGTACAACAGAACTAAACAATACTATAAGAGCTATAATAAATATAATTTAAATGCATTTTTATAGTGCATTTTTTGAGATTTTGTAGAGTATTAAAATCCCAGCCCCAATAATAATATATGTGAAATACAACACTACGTATAATATGAACTGTAAAAACAACGACTCTTAGACTTTTGAAGAACGCGGACCCCCTTAACCGATTATTTTTCGAATACATTTTTATTTTTTATAAAACGTTCGTTAGGTTAGGTGAAGAAAAATAATATACAGGAACAACACAATCAATGTAGTTATACAAATATTGCGCTATTTCTCTTAGTCCTAAGACAACACTTTTTAATTGAACGTTCACGTATCTTTTATAGTACCCATCTAAATATATTATCATCAGTCTAAATTGCTCACTTTATCATTACAAACGAAATATTATTTTTATACGCATATAAACCATACCTAATAAAAAATAGTTAGGCACTTATAATTAATAAACCTAAATTTCATTACATGTAATAGCTTCTCGAGTACAACCATACGTTAAACCCTATGTATGCAGCAATGCGTCTAGTAGAGACTGGTATATATAGGTTAATATACACATAAATACAAGCAATTATAATATTATCTGTGGTTTTCCTAAACTTAACGTTGTTTAAAATGTAATAAGCCTTCGAATGAAACTAAGAGTTTGTTTCAAAACACATATTTTATTGTTTACCAAAAATAATATCTTTTATTAAAAATATACGTTTCTAATAATTATTGGCAATGTGTGTATGAATATCAAATAAAATAGAGCCATTATAATTCAAAATTTGGCACTTCTCTTTTCACAAAAATCATTGATTTACCTATAATACCTATTTTAAATTAGATATTTAAAATTTATTTTATCAAACTTACAATTAATCAGTGTTAAATGTAAAGAGGATGTGATCTTGTGCCAAGGATATGAAATTATATATTAGTATAATATATTTTTATCTAATATCTGTCAACAATTATAAGATTTTTAAAATATATTTTAAGCCTTGTAATATTACATATGTTTGATCTATCGCCAAGTTATTATAAATTTTTATCGAATTTGGCTAAAATTCAAATGTTTAATGAACCTTATTCAAAACTTTAAAAAATATAGGTACCTACATGTTAAATTCAAAATATGTAAACGCCTAACTATAACTGAAAACTAGTATATTAAAATCTCTGCATAGTAAATGTACATAATGATTAATAACCTGTATGACGTTTCCGATTGTCTGTGATATGCCGTTGACGGCTGTGAAACTGGGACCGAACAGCCTGTCTGGGATCTGAAGAGTGACTTTGTTGGCATCAAATGTCACCTCGCTATCGTCTTCCAGTGGTGCAACCGCTGGTGCTATGGCTGAAGATTTTATCTGCTCTTGGGCCAACACTTGTTGATCGCTGGTGCCTGGTGCCGATGCCAGAAAGTCGTCGTCTTCCTGCAATGTAATGTCCCACAATGTTACAAAAAATATAAATATGATTTTCATGATATGATATTAATAATTAAATCATACTTTAATGTTAATATAATTTGATCGGTTAGGTTAGGTTTGTCAATAAAATAATAATAAAATCACGTTTTGATAGCAATATAAAAAAATTCAACTAGATACGAAAAAATTAAAATATTTATGACTTGACAACCAATATCATTCGTTTATATTTTAATTAATTTGTTCAATATTAATGTAATTTTTTTTATGAAATTTGAAATATAAATTATAAAAGCAATTTTAACAGCATTTTGTTATAGACGTTATTTAAGTGCTGTAACAAAGATATTTAAGTTTCAATAATACTATACACTCCTATTTTTCTATTTACCGTATCATGTTGAATTTTTTTAACAAAACTGTGTCACCTACCTATACCTACCGAACTCCTTAGAATTTGTCATAAGCGCTTAAACTCAACAATAAAGTGTTTTAAGTGTTACTGAACGCTATTATAAACAATCACTATTGTGAACTAAGCTGAAGATTAATATCATATTTTACGATATCTGCAATTTGACTTGTGTATAAATATTATTTTTGTCTATGATTTACATAAAAAATAAAGGACAGTGAATGATGGCAGATAATGAAATTAACTAGGACACCGCGTGGGTATTAAAAAAATTAGTAAGTATACGTTAGTAGCATCATGCTAATGATAATAATAATAAAAATTTTATAATTTTTAAATGGCCGTATATTTATTTATATTTACTAAAATACATTAACGAATATTACAATAATAATATATGAATATCACCACAAATACAATAATATAAGTATACACACAAAATATTGTATAATAATGTAATTTTGAATAATCGACTATTATATTGTATCACTTAAATATTACAATGGAGTAACCTTTACGCACATTATATAGTATATACAGACAGATTAAACAAGAGCACAAGGGTGAATTGTATAAGTATTAAGTAGTGATAGATTTAAAAAGTAATATATATATTAAGTCTTCATTCTAACATATCTAAATATTAAATAAACCTAATTGGAGAATTGGTGATCAAAATGTATTATATGAAGTATACCGAATAAATTTTAATAATTAATTTAGAACGTACATATTCCCAGTTTGAAATTGTTATACATGATAGTACTGTGTATAAAGATATCCTGTTTAATATATTTCTATAGACTATAGTGTAGTTAATGTTAAAATAACCTCTAAAATTATACACGTCTATTACAATATAGACGTATTGATATTGCAATAGGGTAGTATGTCTAGTTAATATTTATTAATGACTATAAAATAGTAAGGATTATGTTTTTTTTCTATTTTTATTAGCTATTAGTAATTATAACTTTAACACCCACGACCCACCCTGTATGACTTTTAAGTTTACAACTATATACCTATTATAAATACTTACAAAAGCTATAATAATGACAACAATTTTAACGTCATTGATATAAATATTAATGGCATAGATTTAGAAAAAAAGGGTCTACATTAATTAGCTTACATTTTTCAATAAATTATTGGTAATTTTTATAACAAACAGAAAAATTACTTTAATTACGAGTTTAACGTATCATTCTAATAGATTAATCATACTTATTAACAATTTAAATTCAAATAATACTGATTTTTTTATTTTATTGTAAGATTCTAGAAAACTTGTTGATTTTTTTTAAGCTACAGACAAAACAAATCTTATAATGATATTTAATGCTTTGTGTATAATATTGAAAAAAATAAATGGGACTGAATCTTTAAATTAGTTATTATATTGATTTTAGAAACTTCATTAGACCCTTATAAATACTTACATTCCAAGCCACACTTAAAATATCAATGACAAATGACTAATAAATATTAACACCAAGAATAATAATAATATACTAATTTTGTAATTGTATTAAAAATATAACATGGCATACAGTGCGATAAGACTTGTTCGCAGGCAATACAATACATTTCATTGTTTTTAACAATAATGTATTATTGTCTAATAATCAGCAACAAGCTTATTTATTTTATTATTCTATAATATTATATAAATATTTTGATCGAATTAAATAGTAGGTACTAACATTTGAGAAATTCATCACACTACGACTACAGTAATAAATAATATACCAACAATTTATCTACTTAACATACTAAGATTTACTAAAACCTATATAGATGACACTAACTTACTTAAGTAAGATTACCGAATATTATGTAATATAATATATATTATTTTTATGTAACACTCATTTATATTGATGATACTACTTATAATATAGCGATAAATGGCTGGTGAAATGGTCATTGACTAATGATAACGATGTAAGATGACGGAAGAAAATTGCAAATAGTGCTAATGATAATGTGGTTTAATAATAATTAATGATAATGGTTATTGATGTGATGAAAAGACTGTTAAAAATTTTTGTAGTCGACATGCTCGGTTAAAATTATGAAAATTATGAAAATGACGTGATTGAGAAGAGACGAATGATTGTACATTACATTGTTGAATGTCGCAACAAAAATAATTACAACGTATTAATTATTAACGTAGATATGTGAAAGTGAAGTGTGATAATTGCAGATCCTTCAGTGGTGCATATTTTAATATAAAATATATAAAAACATTAATATTAATGGATGCTCACATAGTTTCATATATAGGTATACTCAAATTATTATTTATTAAGTGTATACTGCAGCATACTTTTGTATTTATAATTTATAAAAGGTTTGATTATGTTAAAAATTAAATTTACTACCACGCATTATGGAATCGTGTTAATATAATAATATATATGTACGTTTATAAATATTACATAATGTTATATAAAACGAAATTTTGATTATCGGTTACACTCGAGCTAACGAATTTATGGCTTTATTATCAAATAATTTATTTATAATATAACTATAAAAAATATGTTAATTATAATTTAATTTAAAACGGTTATACAATATCACACACGAGTATACTCATTTTAATATCATTTTATTACACATTTAACCATATAATGAACACGATATTCACAATTCAATCCGTACTTTTTCTTAAATGTTATATAACCGTTCAGAACTGCAAAAATAAAAATCTTCTTTTACCTTTTTAATCAGATGAATCATCGTATACGTATAAGTGATTACGCGAGCTAAAAAATGTAGCCTATGTCTGAAATTTTGTTTTGTATGTACCTACAGTCTAATGATACCGTGATGAGTTTGATCCAACAGGTTAGTTGATCAAATATTCACGACTCAATCGATATGTACTATCTGTACTTTTAAACAACTACTATTACTATGTATTGTGATTTATGACTATACTTAGATATATGATTATGACAATGTAATGTTGAATAATATTTATAAATGACGATTGTGGAATATACTATGGCGGTGTGGCTGGCAAGTGTCGATGCGATTGAGGAGATGACGATACGACGACGACGAGAGGATGCATATTTTTAGAATGAAGTCTCCGACGACGGTGATCCATCATCGTTTGTCGCAGCAAAACTCGGGTGGAATGCACGAAAACCGGGAGGAGCGCCGGCAAAGCTCGACGAAGTGTCCTCAAAGTTTGCCGGGATACCGGCTAAGTTTAACGGTGCTCCCGCAAATTCCTGCTGTGGTGGTGGTGGCGAAGCAATCAAGTTCGATCCGGGGACGAAGGCTGACGATGGCGCATTTGTTGCGAATTTCGGTGTATCAGCGGCGGCCACAAAGTCTGGCGTAGCGATGGAAGCGTCGACGGCAGCTGCGACGGCAACATCGTTGAATGTGGCGTCCTAAATACACACACACACACACACACACACACATACACACACACACACACACATACACACACACACACATTCGTTGTTCGATGTTATTCATAGTATACAATAATATTTTATTATATAATAATATATTATTAATATGAATTCAGTGCTCAAATTCGATTGTATACGGTTACAGTACCTACCATATACTCGTATGACACAATTTCTAGTCTTTTCGCAGACACTATGGGTAATATTGTTTCATTTGTCTGTGTGCGCCTTATCGGTTTTTATTCTATTCAAATGTTTTGTATTGAAAACATGACGTTTAGTCGTACATAATAATATAATAGCAGAAGTCACGGATTAATTTTAATTACTGTCGATATCAATTATTCCGTAAGAGTATAAAGGAAAATAATGAAGAATTTTTCGGCTAAATTGTACATATTAATATATTACAATAGATAGGACTGTAATAGCGTAATTAATATGATATTGCGTTTATTGATCTATAGACTATAGTGTGTACGTGAATAGCTACCCACAGTCTAAATACTGATATTATTGGTTACGATTAAAAGGTGAATGTGATGTTATATAATGTATGGTAACTATTGTCTCTTTCGGAAATACGATATTATAATGAAATATTCATTATTATTCATAATCATAACGTTTTGCTATCATATGAGAATAGATATAAAATTATAAACCATCAATGTCTACCACGTGGATCAGTCGCTATTCTGGAGCACTGAATTTATTATAATATTAATATTATTACAACTATCGTATACAAAACTATATTATATTGTACGCCTTTTACAACACATACACACACACACACACACATACTGTAAAATGTCTATACATGCGCGTGATCACACACAAAATAGACATACACAGCACACGCACACCGTTGCTCCCGGACGTGCATTTAAAAAGAAGTCGTCGTCATGATTGTCATTTTATGTCGTATTTCAGTAATCAGGAAATAAATAAAGTAGATTCTCGATAGATATATAACAATTTAACGTTTAGTTAAGTTGTTTCTAAATGAATGCCCTACTAAAATTCAAAAATGTATTTATTGTTGGTATAGTAGAATGTATTACAGAATCAACGAAGAAAAACTGAAATCTTTAAAACGTCTTTTATACTTACATATCTTACACTTATGTATATGTAGGTACTCAAGTATTTGCAATACTTTATTTAGAATGCATTGGCCAATTTATTAAAACATGTTATTTCTCTATCGAGAATAAATATTACTTATATATGATCCGATTACGCATAACTCGTAATTTTATAACGTCAATGTATGTATTATTTTATGTGTTTATATAATAATCTTCGTCATAACCGTTCGTCCAAATGTATTTTGTGTTATAGTATAATTATATGGAAAAAAATTGTAACTGTCACCGACGTTTGTTTTTGTTGTTATTGTCGGTTTCCGTAGAAGTTTTTTTAGTTGTACAATTTCCTTCTCGTCATCATCTTGCAGGTATAATCGTTTATACATACGTACGTGTGAATTATACAATTCACATTATCAATTAAAAACAAATTTCGTCATCGTCGTCATCATCACTTACCGTCGTCGTCACCGTCATCGTAAGTAATAACATAAATATGATTATGATAATATTATATATATTAGTATTTCAGTATTTGTATCGCTATCATTGTCACAAACCCATCATACGATCAAGTTTCTTAATATTTTTAAATTTAATCGTCATTGCATAATATGATGTACAATTTATAGCTACGTATTACATTATAGCCAGTACATTTTTATAGTGGTAAAATGCGTATTTAACGTTTTTAACACATTAATCATAGGTACTAAATTCATAATATAGGTAATACACATAAGTATTATATAATATTGTAATATCACCTGTAAATTATTTTCTCTAAATTAAATGTTTAAATGAAGAAAGCGAGGATGGGTATGATTGTGGGTGGGTTATTTAGTGTAGTTGGTGTTGGTGCGAGTGATGATTGTTAAAATATTGTGTATAAGTATAAAATGTTAGCGTAATTGTACTAGTGCGCATGGTTGTACGTTTTTTTATATACAGTGGATTACTGATAATTAGGCTCATATGTATAACATCGTAACACACTTAATTTAATTAACTAAAATTCGATTAGAAACTCAAACGATTGACTTATTACGTGTATGAAATTATATACAATATATGACAAAACAGATTTAATTTAGTATGATTTTGTTTTTCATTTGTCTACGAGTTTAAAAACAGCTGACTTACATTTTTTAATTTATATAATATTATTTATACGTTTACGTTTTATTATTTAATAGGTTCAAATCATATTTCTATTGTAAGAATTAATGATAATCTAAAATTATTAATAATCCACTGTATACGTATATACATATATACTATATATATTATATGTGAGTATAAAATATTATGAAATGCGTGCCATAAGTAGATAAAATAGTGTAAATCTTTAGACTATAGATGTATGTATATTGTATATAGTAATTTATAGATTATAAATCATGTATGTATATGAGTGGTAGCAACATTCCTCTTTTTGTACATTATGTATATATCGGACGAAAACTCATCGTTTCAACTCCAACCACCACGATTTCACATATCTCACGTTTTGTTATATAACATCATTCACCACAACTGGGTTTCAAACGTTATATAGAATAATCAATCATTATACACAACTGATAATTTATAATTTATATTTTAATTTAACCCTTCACTAATGTGTTGTGACACATTAATTGCTTCTTCGTCCTTTACTTTCTCTACCATTGTATATTATACAAATGGTGTAAACTTTGATAGTTTATATACTCTATATATTAATTCAATACCATAATATCACTCCATATATCCACTCTCTTGCTTTCTGCTCAATATGTACAATGTGCATTATAATACTATACATTTGCATAATATTGCAGCTTTGCCTCTTATAAACTCATAAATATTAAATACAATTTAGATCGTGAATCACTGAAAGCTTACCTTGTTTCCGATCGATCCCGATTTTGCTGACGAAGAGGATTGGGTCAACACTGGTGACAGAAATTGTGCATTCTGCTGCCGGTTGCGCTGGTCAAGGTTACTTAGTAAACGGGTCTTAAAATCGATCACCTGATTGATTTTCTGCAAACGTGTAACAAACAAATAAAACGATGCAATCAGTTTCATTACAATAATAGCGAAGAATATTCTAATAATATTGTGTGGATCGGAACTGTGCATGCTGCAAAAACAGCGTAGCTAGAAAATGTTTCCAAGATAGGCGGGAAAAATATAACGCGATTTTACACGGCTACCTACGTTCTATATCTGATCGTTTTATGCAGAACA
This sequence comes from Melanaphis sacchari, assembly GCF_002803265.2. Classification (NCBI taxonomy): domain Eukaryota; kingdom Metazoa; phylum Arthropoda; class Insecta; order Hemiptera; family Aphididae; genus Melanaphis; species Melanaphis sacchari. Next base: position 39,161 of record NW_020271172.1, on the reverse strand, counting down.
TTGAAATACTAAATCATTTTTTTTTTTACTATGAAATTTATAGATATGGTTAATGTTGCAGTGTACTTTGGTGATTTCAGTTTTAATCGTGCACTAGCTACGCCGCTGAATTGACGCATACCTATGGATATAGTCATAAATATACCTGAAACAAGAAGTTGAGCAGAACCGCCTTGACTCCCAACGCTGTGGCTGCCTTTACTGTCACTTTTGCCACTTTATGAGCGGCTTTCAATCCAACGAGACTGACACCCAGTGCCTTCGAACCTACTCCAACAGCCTTGGCTCCAAGCTTAGCTCCTGCTACCAACTTGGCGCCAGTGCCCAGCGCGACCTTGACCGGCAACACGATGAGCGGCTTAAGTTTGAGCAACGTCCTTTTTTCTCTAACAACAGTCCTTCCGGCGTCCGACGCTGGCACGTCAGCGGGAACGTTCGGAGTCCCGTGCCAATTGCTCGGAACTAACGGGGAAGAACCAGCTGCGACGTCGGTGGACACAGCAGATGACGCAGGACGTATGGCAGACGATAGGGCGCCGGATGGAAAATTGGCGGCTACCGCTAACAACAGCAGTAAAGTGGTGGTCAGGACGGAACACCGTCGGACCGATGTCGTCGAGGTCAGTGGTGATGTCATTTTGATTTGCCTTAGATATTTGGGCAATACGATAATATAAGCTGCTGTATTATCGATGCAGCAACTGTTGACGATGATTGACCACAAGTCTGCAACACAAATAAAACCAACGTGTATAAAAAAATACATTCGATAATATTATGACGGTTGTCCCCACTTGGACGATTTCTGTTACGTCAAGTGTTATAAATCCTTATCAAAAAAATATTCAATGTTAGGTTTTTTTTCTTAAATAGCCGACAGCGAAGGATCTATGTTAACAATATTACTCTTCCGCTGTCGTCGTGTATTGTAATATACAATTTAATACATAATACACAAAAAATAGCACATAATAACCTTATCTATTATAAAATTAGGTATTTAAAAAGAATTTGAATGAAAAAATAATTTTACATCGATCTACAGAGTTTTTACAGAGTTTTTTGTTGTTACGATTTTTCATTAATATTATTTACTAGTAAAGTTTTACTCAACAACGTATAATTATAAATTAAATATTAATACTATGTTAACATTTGTTCAGATTCTGCAACTTTGCAGATTGATAAGAAATAATAACAGGTATGAAAAATACACTAAATCATTTATATGCACTTTTCAACTATATTAAATAAAGTTTAACTCATTAACAATGAAATCGTTTGCCCGTAAGCCTACTGAAATCTGTTAGTTAAAGTCGGTGTAAAATTATCCCACACCGGAATAGTGGACTATATAAAATATGTACACTTTTTTTCACACCGGTTAAGGCGAACGAATTTCTTTTAAGTGTAAAATGTAATATACGACGTGAAACAAATTGGTAAAGATTAGATGTATTTTACATGTCATGTTTATAATGGAATAACCGAAATAGTATCGCGAACATAAAAGAGTATTATACATCATGATTCATATGGGTGATGTAATGTGTACCTATATACCTACTTAATTTTTCGATGTTACATTATTACGTAAAAAATAATAAACAAGTATGCTCTCCAACTACATCGTTTAATTTAAGATTTAACACAGATGTAGACATAGATGCAGTCTTATTCTATTCATAGAAGTCAGTCCTTCTAATTGAATAGGTACACTTAATACATAATTGTCCTGTTAAAGCCAGGAGATTGTAGATGCGTGTTTACATATCCGCGTAGTAAAGTGTCGCGGTGCAATGAAGATATAGTTTGTCTACTACAAAATTATAGTGCACATAACTTCCACCTGTGGGTATAAGGCATTAAACCAAACAAGAGTCAACACTAATGGTACACTTTCCTCGTTAGTAATGCAAATCGATCGTTTATTCGTATCCTACGTAATATACGTGCACACGTCATCGACCCGACCGCGATTTCAATCAAACGATTCGAATGGTTTACCAGGAGATTGCACGCATTACTATGAGGAATGATAACGTGTTATAATGCATTATTGTTATGATAAAATCAACGGGTTACATTAAAAAATATATCGTAAAATTATTGTTATCTGCTCGTTAGCCCGAATCGTCGAGGTGTGTTGGCATCCACCGCCGCAATACGCGTTAATCGTTGTATAATAATAAAAAATACAATAAAAAAAAGTTTTAACACACAAACGTTGTATTGCCGTAACGTGTGCCTGTAAACCGGTGACCCAATTTATGGATAACTCGATATAACTAAACAAACGCCTACGTATCCGCTTACCTATACGTACTGACATCGTGCCTGACGAAGTGTTATTCCTATTATAACCGCATGGTGCTTCGTAGAAAATTAATTAACGTGTTTTTCGCGTGCAATAATCATAAAATATTAAATTGATACTACGGTGTTTGTTCATCGATGACTACAGACTAGTGACGACCGTGCAATTCCCCACGTCCTGTTTTAACACCACCTCATCGCGGCTTCTAACTCCGGGTCGAGCACGCAATTCGTGGTAACTCTCAGGTAGGTACTTATATCTGTCCGCAGAGGTTAAACGGATAATAATAACGAAAAGCCGTTATTGGTTTTAATAACCATATTATTACATTGGAAAGCACGACGACGTTGCGGTCTTGCGGTCTGTAAAGCAGCGAACGGGCGTGGTCGTTACCCGACGACGACTAATACACCAACAACTGCTCGTGTGTATGCGGTATTGATAAAACAAATATAAATGCATTGGTTGAATGAATTTTTTTTCACGAGATTTTTACGAGGGCGAAACAAAACGAAAAATTTCGTAACGCGTTAGATTTTTTCGCAAACTGCCGCGGAAACGCCCGCATTAACGCCCCCGAGGGTGAAGTGTGCGCGCACTTTCACTCTCGACAAACATATACACCTGCAGCTGTATATATTAATAGTATGCACATCTAGTGCGTGTTAGCCAAGGCGGTCCACTATATTGTATGTTTTACACAATCGTTGGCACCGTATTAATATTTAATAATTATTCGTAATTAAATTTGAAAAATATCATTCATTTTTAGTTAAAAGTTCACTGTTCCGAGTTATTGCGCAAAAAATCTCGATCGCATTAAAAAAAAAATTTCAGTGTGACGAAACAAAAAAATAAAAAAAATACAGGTAGTTTATATCCGCTAAACAGGTTTTTTTAAACTAAATGCTCGTGCATTTCACTATTAATTTATATATATAATTTTTCAAACTACATTTATGTTAGCGGTGATATTATATATCATATTTTAATTACCAATTAATAACTAGGTATAATAGTTTTAGTATTATATATATATATATATATATATATATAATTGAAATAAGTAGTTGATCGTAAAAATGAATCTACCTTCTTAGGTCACTAATTATATACAATTAATGATTATTAATTGGTTATGTACACAACTCAATAAATTATTTTTCCTGTTATAATTACAGGTCTACATAGATATACTTATACATATATTTATAAAAATATTATTTTACTATGAAGATGATGTGTTAAACCAAAATAATTTTTCATGAATAATTTTTTTTCAAAGTTAAATAAAACATAGTTTTTAAAAATGTTAAATATAATATCATAATTTATCGTGCATCGTTATATTGTATAAGAATTGCAAGAAATTATTTTGAGATTACTTAAAAAAGTAAAAGTTCAGTTTACTCTTCTTAGCATAACACTGAAATATTTATCTACGGTTAATAGTACATAATATGTATACCTATTGTACATTACCATTATAATACATTATTTTATTCGGTAATAAGACCGTCGCACAGGTATATTATGATTATAATAGAAATAACCTACCTACAATTTATTATAATTATTACTGTTATGCGTTATTTACGGCTTGTGCACATCAAATAAATATTTGAAACACAGAATTATGCATAATTATATTACATTCTTAAAACGAGGCTTACCACCGCAACCACTACTTTTTTTTTACTATATTATCCATATCTGGGACAGTTATTCAACTGCTATTGCGGATGCTGTGTGTATTTGTGACCACACACGAATATCCACGAAGACATTCGACGTTTGAACGGCCGTTTATATTCTTAAATACTTAATAAGACTTGAGTTTTAAAAAAACTTGTCGAGTGTTAGAGTAATATTGTAAGAGTAGATCTCTTTGACATTTATAAGGGGTTTAATATAGGCAATTTAAAAGACATTCTAAGATAAAATATGTTAACTAAAAAAAATTTATCTATTATTTAAATACCAATTCGAAGTAACTCGCAGGTTATTTATTGCTCATTATCATTAGTAGAGTAATGAAAAAATTATTAAAAAATAAAATATATAACCTGATAATTTTAGGTTGGCTATTCAATTGTTTTTAGTGCTACTCTAAAATCTCTAAAGATAAAGCCACAAATTAAATGTCTAATAAAATATTAATAAAAATTGTAATCTATTAAATATTTAATCTGTGTGATAAAACTAAATACGCTACTTACAATTAATACATGTATTTAAGATACTCAAATCAGAATCTAGTATGAGAAGAAATCACAACACTTATGAAAGCATCTCGTATCAGTTTTTGCGACGTAATGTTTATTTCTGAAAACTAAATTTTTTAAATATTTAGGTATATTTTATGCACGTGTATATTAAGATGGTTGTCTAAAAAAATAATTTTCTACAAAAGCCTAAAATGAAATACATTTCGAAATTTTTTTTTTTTTTAATATTCATAAGAGGTGTTCTACTTCTATAATAGACAATAGTTCTAAAATAAAATTACTCAATTCTAGGTTATATCTAATCTGTGTCGATATGACGTGTTTGGGGTTTATAGACCAACAAAATAGTCGGTAAGACAAGGTCCCGATGAGAACATCTGATGATGATGATGATGATGATGATGATTCTATCCGATGAAATAAACAGTTGAGAAATTTACAGAATTCAAGAACGATAATGATTGTTTTTCGTTGCACATTAAATGACGTAATGCATTTTTCCAGAACAGCACCTGTACCGAATTATTACCTTGCGTCAGGTACAAACGGGTAGGTCTACAAAACCGCAGTGTATTTTATGACGGCGGTGCTTGAAAAACCGGCGATACAGTTGTGTTTAATAGTAATCATTGATTACTGATCAATAATGAACGTACGTTTTGCAAAAAACGAATAAAACACGAATAATATATTTGGAAAGTCCGCGATCCGTCTGCACCGAGGGACACTCGGACGAGAGAAAAAATCGTAACGATCAACACGGGCCGTGTCGTAACGTATTTTAAAATCCGTTCGCGGCGCTAATCGGCACGCGAATGAATACGTCGTGTACGTACGGCGACGGTTTAGGAGCTGGCTACGCCCGGGGCCGGTAAAAGCCGGCATTTCCCGCTCGCTAATTGCCGTACGCATTATGTCGTAGGTATTGATATGATTATGATATATACACTTTACGATATACATTTGTTACATACGTATTTATTATTTATTTTTTTTTTAATTCATATCAATATAATATCGTTACGTGTATGTATTTGTGCGGTGTAGTGTGTGCGTTAGGAGTAGGTGGCACTTGGATAATATGATCCGCAGATCTAGATCGTCGGCCAAGGTACTCTACAATCACCGTGGTTTTTTTTTCTCTCGCGCTCGTTATGCTTTTAATACACTATATTATTATATTAAAATAAATATAATATAACGGCGTACACACTACATACGTGGTCGTGGCAGTGGCCGGGTCGTTGCACCGCTTACTATTATTACGAGTATACTTTATTATTATCGTGTTGCAATTGTAGCATTTATTTGTATATACTCCATTTAGATAACTACGTGGCCATTAACGCTTTCTATCGAGTTTAGTATATTACACAGAATACAAGGTACCGATTGCCTATTGTAATTTATCATAACTATGTAACAACTTTTGGTATAGACAATATTTAAAAAATAATAATATTAATAACGGCGCTAAAAAAATACATTTAAAATCGATTAAAACAAGTTGACTTGTTAGTTTTTTCTGATATAATCTGTACAGACACTAGTCAGAATCAATAGAGGTAACCACGACAGAAAGAACAACGGTTTAAAAGGTTTAGTCTCGTTGACAACCTAAAATTATATCGAATCGAATGGTCTAAGTATAAAACATAAAAATCGTCAATACTTTTCATAATGATATAATGTTCTCAAACAGTATCATTTGAATATTTAACAATGATAGTCAAATTGTTTACATATTAAATTCATTGAAACTGAAAATACCTTACATGTTTTTATTTTGGATAATAATTATTATAATATTTCAATTGTTGAATATCATTTTAATACTAGTTTCTGTTAACGGTGAAAAATATGTAGGTACCACGAATGTCTACAGATGCAAAATATAAGCCTAGACTTATAGATTGTGTTATTTTCAACCCATTATAGTTAATTCAGAATCTTTTCATTAGTTCGACTCTAATAAATACAATACAATTTTAGATTGGTACCAATGCAAACGAGAGTAGCGATGGTTTCAATGACAGATTACCGCCTTTAAGCAAATAGTGATCAAAAATTAAAAATCAGCTCGAAAAACTAAAAAGGAATAATCTTTAAGTGCACAAAAATATGCTTTGCTACGAATACCCGTAGAACAGTTTTACATTAATATATTATGCTACAAATGAAGTAAGCATAAAATATCAGAGTTTTATTACTAGCGTGATTTCAAAATTCGAAGAGAACAATCTTTTCGAAATAATTCTGTAACAGGTTTGTCAATAATATTATTGTCAAGCGAATAAGTGACTACAGCATAGGCTACGAGTAATAAATTATAATAATGTAGTAGAGTAGACGCGTAAGAAGACACTATAGAGACGTCGAAACTCTTCGTTCAGTTTTACATAAATACTATGTACCTAATATTGTCTGAACGACAATCTCAACCCAGACAACACACACAAAGAGTTCGATTCTGCCACACGATATACGTAATCGACAAACGAATACAGCGTACAGGTATACATGGTTATAACATCGTCCGACTACATCACACATCCTCTTGGTGTGTGTGATGTTCGCAAACGGACGGCTAGCCGTCGGGTCGGTCAAGGACGAGCAACACCGGGCGCCATCGTCGCGCCGGCCGCCGTTATCCTGCCGCAAAAAAAGTTACGTAAAGCCTGGTTCGCGCACTACGCCGTGTCTCGGCGTCGAATTTCGTACGACGTCCGTCGTCTAATGCGTACAGATAAACCGACACACCATGTCGACAATCAAATTTGAACAATTATTGGCAATTCGCACGGCGCGCACGATTCGAATAAAAAACCGTACCACCACGGTGCAACGATGGAACGCGCGACCGCGACCACGGTAACGCGACACACGACTCGATTACACGGTCGCGACCGGCGGCGCGTTTACTGTTCACATTTCGCCGGTGGAGATGCGCATGTTGTTCGGCGACGACGATCGCCGGCACATCCGTTCTAGAACGGGCAGTGGGTTAACCACCGTCGCGTTTTATTCGTCTTTCGACGCCACGGTCGCTTACGCGTGAAATTACGTAAGTCAAACACGAAACGACGACACGCGTGGCAATGATAATGTCATAAGTTCATAACAATATAATAGTCTCGTCGACGGTGCCCGGCGGCGGCAAAACGAATCCACCGCGGTTGTCCGGTTTTCACTCTCGTCGTCGTCGTCGTCGTCTACTCCTTCGTACTCGCTCGACGTCATTACCGCAACGTAATTTCGTTTACATATACATAATATTATATATGTGTTTATTATTATACAAGACACGCGTTTTACGACGCATCCTTCCGTCTCTCCGGGTCCCCCCTTCTCCCTCTTCGTACTCTTACGGCGCTTGTATCCGATCGTCGAAGTGTTTTTGACACGCGGAAATCATTATCGTCGACTTGCAGCGACGGTATACGATGTACAATATATACAACCAGTACCGCGTTATATAGTACCCACTATAATTACGCACATCGGACGATTATCCTAGTCGATATCGTTATTTGGACTTCCGAACGAGATTTTTAAATGTTTTGAAAACATTTTTATTACCTACTATTATTACTAAGAATAATAATATACAAACTTTCGGTTGTAATAATTATGTATACATGACGTATAAGAGTAGAAAGTAGAAAATATACGAAAATAAATGTAATTAAATTTTTTTTTGTCCGTACAACGGGTTGTAAGGTTAAATTTAAGTTGCTGTTGTTTAACATTAAATCGGTTGTATAATTATTTTCGTCCAACGCGCAGACGATTCAGTCGCACATTGTTTAAATTTGATGAGAACACAATTCTTAATATCATACATCTCTTTAAGGAATCGATTATATATCTACTGTTCGGTGGTATAGGATTTTGTCGTATTCATTTTTAACAATTTTAATTCATCTTATAAAAGCATAAAAGCGTTTGCATTTGCAGTAAATATCGTAAAAAACAGCCATAACATCCTACTGTAGAATAGTGAAAAAACACTAACACGGTGTATTCACGATTATCGTCGAACCGCGCGACGTCGCAATAACGACGGGGCATGTAGTTAAGTTCTCCGCGGGACACGGTATTTAGTGGCCAATCATTGGAGGTATAGAGTAGGTACCATATTATGAACGCGAGTGAATTTTTTTTCTTGAAATCTTGTGTACATATTTTTGATGAAATAACGTCAGTATTATACATGTACGGTGAACGAAAACAAATAATTCTATACATATACCACGTAGACATGCGGTGTCAGTGTGCACGTCCCCGTACATCCCTTTTTACCACCCACTACAGCCAGGTAATAATAACAAATATAAATATGTAATATGTGTTATAATAACGTCTGTTTAAAATAAAAGAGTGAAACGTCGCGGGCCGTGGCCGTCGGACCGGTGAAAGTCAGCACTATAATAACGTATAGGTAGTCTATACCTACGTATAGTCGTCGTCATCATTTTGTTGTTGTTCCAACAACGGCGGCAACCTACACCGAGAGTGAGCGTACTCGGCGAATGGTACTAGTCCCGTGGTCCGGTTATTAAATAACGATAATAAGTGTACGATAATATTACGATTACTGCACACGTTATGTGTACTTTTTTGCCGAAGAGAAATTATGCAACCAGTCGACAGCGACGAGCTATGGAACGGCGAAATGACTAATAAAAAAAATGATAAAACCATAAATACACAAAATAACTGAATACGAACTCGTCATGATTTCAACGCGATTGGCACCAGAAAAACGACGATGACGGTTATAAAAAATATAATAAAAGTGAAAGATGAAAAATCAAAAATTCAACAAAAAAAAAAAAAAACCAGACACCCGATGCTGTGTTAGCTGAGCACCGTTGTCTCTGTGCATAATTATAGTATAATAATGCACAGACATAAAAAAAACTGCCTGGATCTCGGCTACAAGTTTTCGTTCTGTTTTTTTTTTTACATATTTACATAATAACATTTCCGTTACGTCATATTACGTATTTGTCGTATGACATTTTATTTAGCTAAATTCAAGTCGACACACAAATACATGTTTTTGATTTTCGAAGCGGCCATCGGCTTACTCAAAAATGATCATGACCAGGCATCTGATCGCGTCTATAATTTTTAACAATCTTTTATTACAATAAAATTTAATTTGAAAATATTACCCGATTCCTTTCACTCAAATGTAGTTATTGTACGCATTGCATGTATGTTTTTTACAGATTATAAACATTCGTATATTAAATAATAATAATAATAAAAAAAAAATGTATATACTCGTTTATTACCTAAATCGTGTCCGATGTGTTATACAGGCGGGATGGACTGATGTCGCGAGATTTTTTTTGAGATTTTTAGTAAATGTCACCGAAAGCCATTTGTTACAAACGTATACACAGATACATCTCGTTCGTATTCTTAATAAGAATCACGTAACGCCAAATAATAATAATAATAATAATAATAAAAACAGTTTCGCGCCACGACGTGTTTATTATGCGTGTGGTCGTCTTATACGCGCGTGCACCCGTATAGTGTTTTTATTACGTAGATACTCTGTCTCGTTCGACGAGTTGTTATATTATTCGCGCGCCCGCAGTTACACACGATAGTATTTATTGCTAGGACTTTTACTTGCATTAAACGGGTTTTACAGCTGTATCTATACATTTTAATAAAACGTATAATATTATGTATTGATATTATCGTAAAACTTAAAAAAATTTACCGACGGGCGAACAGGAAGTACGGTCCGGAAATAAATCACGCGCGTTGCGCGACCGATTATTATCTCGGATTATAAGATTCGAAATCTTATAAGCATGTAAGCACGTTTAATTCATTAATGCATCTATTCGACTATGCACGTAACGAAAAATGCAATCAAAAAATGCATTGTATACGTTCGATGATATCAGAATAATAATATATAGGCGCAGTGCACGTTACTTGACTATTTTGTCCACCTATATTGACACGTATAGAAATCAAAATAAGTTTCATACACATTTGTGTGCGTTTCCACGGCGATCTTTGATCGTACAGGTTTAAGTGTACATCAACCGAGAAACACGGTGAATTCCGTACTCGCTGCAATCGGTCAATGCGTCGAAACGTCATAAATAGTCGACTCGAGACGGTAAATTATTTATACAATATGATAATATTATAATTACAATAATAATAATAGTAATAGTAATGTCGATGTAGTATACCTTTTGTCAGCCGATCGTTTGTGTTTTCCGGCGTGACTCTGCCACTTGCACTTGGCAGTCGCGTTGACCGCGTCTTGGCCCGGTCTCCCTCGTACCGTATACGGGTCGCGCCGAACCCTGTTACAGACGATGACTGCGCAGTTGCACCGCTTTACTAGCAGCGCCGCAGCCGTATATCACAGTACGGCTTTGAAATATAAACAGAGTTTTTACTCTGTTGATTACTTTGTTTATTTTCGCGAAAACACACACACATGCACACGTATACCTGTCGTATACGTGTAAAGTGCACACAAACACTCACACAAACGCACACACGCGACAGATATTATACGACGTCCCAACAGCAGCAGCAGTGCCGGCGCTTATTATATACGCGTATTTCGTACTTATATTTTGTACATAAGCATGCGAGAACGACGTGTGTGCGGGAGTGCGAGCGAGCGCGTTTTGGAAAAAAAAATTTGTCTGACTGATCTGCCGGACGCGGGCGAGCAACTGTAGCGGACGGTCGATGGGTTGGCCGCGTGTGATGTACACTACGGTGAATGTGCGGGCAGCAAAGCGAGTGCGCGCGAGAGGTTCGGCGGCGACCGGTGAGAGAAGAAAAAAAAATGAAAGTAATATAATATTGTTATTTAGTTTGTAACTAGCTAGTATATATATATATTTTATAATATTATATACGTGCAGTCGTATATAGTAATAATTCATAGGTTAGGTTTGTAGTCAACACTTGTATTTTATAATACTTGTAATATTTATTGAGTTGCGCGCACGCGTTTGTGTAGCGTTTAACAGTTTGTCAAGTATATTTGCACGTACTCGCTGCAGTGCAATCGGCGCATAATCTGTTAAAGTGCAAAGATACTGCAGTGCAGTTAAAGTAGGTATCTACGCAATTTGGCGTGTATGTACGCATGTACACATCATACTGCGATGTCCTACGAAACAAGAGAATCCGCCAATTAATTATTACTACACGTATATTATAAATTATTTAAAAAAATGGCACGGACTCGGGAATTGTTGGGTTCAGAGTGCACTGGTGATGGGGGAGGGGGAGGCATCAATCATCAAGTAATCGCAACAGGTTAATTCTATGGGTGAATTTGCTAGGAATTTATTACAGTTGGAGAGTCACGCAAAATAAAAAAAAAATATAGTAGTATACTATCGACAACTCATTAAATTCAGTATTTGAAATGTCGTATAATAAATACTTATAATAAATTATTTACTCGTTTTTCTACGAAATAACGTATATCAATGCATCTTATACCATATTGTTATAGATAGTTGTATTAGAAAAGAATAACCAATGGCAAACATAAAAATATCCTTGCAAGGATGATATGTTTAAAAATAACATCGTTATCAAGCTCCACTGCCGTCATATAACTTTTGGCATGTAACCAATTTCTAACTTAACCTGGTTCAAAAGAAATATGTATAGGTACGTTGATTTTAACGGTTTTCAATAATATTGAAATAATTTAATTTTTTTTTTTTTTTTCAGTGAAATGAACTGATTAAAACTTTTTCCTTTCCACATTGGGCACGCCTTTAATTTACGGTTTAATAAAAAATAATAATAAATAATAACAGTATTTACCTGTAAAACCTGTTAATGTATATGTCGTAGGCTATATTATGGAAAATTAGTTATCTTACGAAAAGACTATGCTTTTTGCAATGGGGTAGCCCGTTTACGAACTACTTATTATTTTTTGAAACAGTCTGCTGTTTTTTAAGCTCATTGCATACAGACTAACATCAGTTAGGTCTTTAAAGAACTACAATCATTTTATGGTAATAATTCATTTAACGAAAAAAATGTGTACAATGAAAACTTTTAATCTAATCTACTGATTAGTCATAATCTCGTAGATTCTATCAAATATTAGGTAACGTCGTCAATCCATATCTCAACTTTATAATATATTAATGTAGTTAAATACCAAAAATTTGAAATGTATACAATTAATATGATTTTATAAATACACCATTGATACAGTTTATTAGTTGGAAGTTATGTTTCAGTCAATATTCCAAAAGTATATCATGGACCATTAGACACTCAAAATACTCAAAATATAATATTAGCCATGTTGTAGACAAAAAGAAAATAATGTACCTATAATACTGTAATATAATAGTTCAGCTTACATATGGTTAGTAATATAAAATAAAACTAATTATACAATAGTCAAATGGTTATTACCATACAATGATTGTAGTTCTTAAAAGGCCTAACTGATGTTAGTCTATATATAATAAAAAACAACAGGTTGTTTGGAAAAATAATAAGTAATTCTCAAACGGGCTACCCTATTGCAAAAAGCCTAGTCTTTTCGTAAAAAGCTGATTTTCCGTATGGCTTACGGAATATACAACCGTTACAGGGTTTTCTTTGTTTAATCCATTGGTTACACATTATACCATTATCAACCATTACCAGAAATGTGTATACGTATTATAGTATACTACAAATCAAAATAAATCAATAATCAATAATAAACACTAAATATTATGTTTAGGGCTTGTTTTTTATTCGAAAAACACCGAAATACATGCAAACACGTAGTATATAAATATATAATCGGTAAAGTGTTCCTGATACTATTTTATTCTAAATTAAAAAAGATAAAAAAATAAAAATTATGAATGATGCAGTTTTAATGACCAAGCGTATTTATTTCATGACTTTCGTCTTCTCACCAAAATAATTTTTGGGTATTGTTTATTAAGCATATAAAACTTTTAGAGCCTTCCTATTAAAAAACAAGAAATAGAGTAAAAAAATAAAATCAATTTCTGCTCGTTAAAAAATGTAAAAAGACGATTTATTTAACTGCTAATATAAGACGTATAAATAATTTTTTTTTTGCTCATGAGAGCTGTAGGCTGTACTTTAACTATACTTATGTTTTACTTAAATAACAAAATTAATTAAGAATAGGTAATTTTAATTTTTAGATGGCTATTAACTACATTCAGGCGAAGGGATCTATCCTAGAAAGTACAAAATCAATTATCTACCATTTATACCAGCGTTTCTTAAACTGTGTTCCGCGGAACCTCGGGGTTTCGCGGAGATCACTTCAAGGTTCTACGGAGCTTAAGTAATTTTCTTGAAAATGTTGAGAAAAATTACTTTAAAATATTTAACTTAAGATTAGAAACGGATAGTGGGGGAAAAAAATATTTGAACAAACTTCATCAATAAAACCTAATATTAAGAATATTTGTAATAATAAAAAACAATTTCACTTATCTCATTGAAATTATAATTTAGTTTAATTAATGTAATCTAAGTATTATTGTTATTATTTCATTTTAACATGTTTTATGAATCAAATACTTTTAACACATTATTATTACATGAAATAATAATAACTTTTATTGAAAATAATCCTAAAAAAGCTAAACAGCCAAAAAAAAGTAGGGGTTCCACGATAAAAGCGAACGTCAAAAAAGGTTCCACGGATAAAAAACTTTAAGAAATGCTGATCTATACAACAACCGCACAAAGTTATGCATGCACTCCGAAATCCGCGAATTTAATATACACGACTATTAAATTGTAATTATACAGAATAGGTGTAGAGTGGATGACGGAAGAAAAAACCTTGTCAAATCACGAAATTGAGATAATGAAATTAAAACGCTTTATCTCAAAAAGTTCATGCACAAAATGGTATTATAGTATTGACGGTGACGGTGGCGACAGAGAGAGTTGCGTTATAAAGTAATATAGAGTGAGTGTATAAACGATTTGCGTTAAGTCTATTGCGTGTGTCGTAACAACTGGTCAACCGGGTATTACGACAGCGACAACGCACTCATTCCACGTTGTAGTACTCCCGCTCGGCTCACTCTCACCGGCCATCGTTATCGCTTCGAAATGTCAAATCAATGCGTCAGGTACAATATAATATAATATAATTATCAAATCATGATTAGATACAGCGGTAAAACATAAATGATACATACGAGTAAATCGACGAGTCTAATATATAGATACCTAATATATATATATATATAATATATATATATATTATGTTGTAGTAACGTGGTATATTTTCAAAAACCATAATCGCCATTCCGCATTCATCAGTCACCACCACTGTTTTTTATACACTGAACATTAATTTCACGGGCTTATGTTATGAAGCAATGCGGCCCCTGCAATTATGACTTGCTGTTAATAACTACTGATCGGTATGATAAATTAAAAATACTTTTAAAATGTATTTCATATTGGTATGTGATAATTGAATTAAAAAAAAACATTTAAATATGTATGCGAGAAAATTTCTACCTACATCATAAAATTATTTTTAATACTTTTAAATACTTCCCTACTATAGTCTCTGAAAGATCTTCGTGCCTATAATTGGCCCAGGTAATGTAATGATTAAATATTTTTCAACTGAATAGATACAAATCCTTTTTAAGAAAATATATTTATATATTTCTTTTTAACGGTATTCAATAATTTTATTATAATAATGGTTTTTAAAGAATATAAATTTTGTAGTTAATCATGTCAATCGTGTTTTCATTAGACGTTTTAAATAAATATAGATGAAATTTGAAAATTTAACTGTAATTTACAATACAATACTTAAGTCTATAAATATATATATATATATATTTTAAGTTTATTCGCGTCTGAAATAAATGATATTTGTAAGAAAAAAAACTATATTTATAGAAAAAAATAGAAACAAAATAACATAATTTAAATTATAAAAAAATGTAAAAAAGAGTTGTAAAAAAAAAATGACGAAAAACCACAAATAAACTACTAGACATTAGTGTAAAAAAATTACCTTTCTTAACTTCTAAAGTATTAAGGTAACCAACTATTTTCTATTAAATAATTATAAACTTGTTATGAGACGAGATACATAACCCAATTTCATTTAATTGTATCAAATGCATTCAACGGTATTATTCGGTGTTGACACAATTCAATATGTTGAGTCATTATTTAGCGATTAAACATAGAACAAACTTTTAAAATGATTAATAATTACACATATATACATATATAAACGAGACTTTCCAGAGCGACTGATTCATAATCACCGCAGAGCTGAACTTATTAGAACTATCGATTTGAATTTTGAGAGTAGATTAATATTATAATTTCACCAAGCATTAAGAAAGGATTATTCAAAATTTTGATTTTAAGGAGTTAAAATTGGAATAAAAAAACAAAAGTTTAAGTCTAAATTTTATACCTAGGTATATACATTGATGAGTAAGCACTTATAAGCTGTAAGCCTCTAGTTCACATTTTTACTCTTTTTCTCATGGACAATTTTATATGATATAATCCTGAGTCAGTACGCCCACAAGTTTATTAATTTTGGCACCAAATGTAGTTCATAAAGAAGTTTTATAGTAAAATTGTTGCCAAAAATTATTATTTTTTATTATAAATCTATTCAAATTTCGCGAGCAAAGCCGTGACGGATTACCTACTAGATTTAATATAAATTTTCTTGTTATTGAGACATATTTTATACTAGTGAACGTAAAATTCTTTTAACTGCGTTTTTTAATTAATCAAATTATTTATTTAATTAGATTACTTACAGACTAAAGTATGTTCATTGTTTAAATATAATTAAATTCAAGTTATGGTTATTTACTGTATATTTGAAATTAATGTATTTTTGTTTAAAAATTAAATATCTTATTGTTAACATTTTAAAATTTATAGGGTTATTATTTCATAAACTGTATTGGTTAACCTATAAACAAAATTATAAAAAAAGTGCTTTTTTCATGTTATCTGTCTAGTGGACAGTGCATAAATACAGTCTGTATGAGTAATGATGTTTTTGCGTCCTTTTTAATATTTATGAGTCATAATAACAGTTTGGAGACTGGCCGAGCACTTTTTCAACCCGAAAAAATGTGATTTATGGTCATAGTTAGAAAAAAAGCAACATTTCATGTACAACCTCATTATTATTCATCCTTATTACGTTAACATTATAATGGTCTGCCAATTTTAAAATTATAAATATTAAGTAGATAGATAATAAATATTGCATAATATTCAATATTAGTCCTTCTGCCAATTGTGTGTATAGGTTTTTAAAGATAGATTTTTACAGCTGAATGTCACATTAAAAGTAAACGTATTTGCCTCTTTCACCATAACGTATAATACCAATGTAACATTAAATTATGTTTGTGATAGTTCAATATATATATTACACGTGTCCACATTTTTACGTAGTGTTACCATAACATGTTAAAACATCTTTAAAAAATGTGCCCTCTTCTAGGTCCAAAACACGTTTATCAAAAAATGAGCTTGTATTAATCTTAATAGAACAATTATTGTATTGTTGCATAATAATTAATAATGTTTGGAAGTTATGTTTAAAGGACAAGGAAAAGAAACATAATACAAAATTATTATTAAATTATATTTTACCATTCTTGGTACAAGACCTCATTAACTTTTATTTTTTCTCATTTCTTAAGAAAATATGAAATATAATTTATTTTACTTTAAAATAATATTTAAGGTTGTATTTTAAAATACATATAGTGCAATAGCCAAAACATAATAATATGTTTAAACAGCGTCGATGGCTTCAAATTATATGTTATACACACACATCAACTAATGGTTGATAAATATAATATACGTATGTCTAAGTGATTTTTTTTTTTTTGTGCAGCTTTTTAATTCAAGAGCGCTAAACAAGTAGTTTTGTAGTAAACACATGAAAATCATATAAAAAATTAATAAATGATGTTAAGTGACATGTATAAATATATTTAAAATTAGTTTAGTGTAAAATATTTAATGATAGTGAGTTAATAAAAAATAAATTAAAAAAATCTTAAATTAAATTTTATATTAAATACTGAAACGATGGTTGTATATTTGAATTATGATATATATTTATACATTCATACTTTTAATCCCTATGCCATTAATAATTTTTATTAATATTGGTGACCTGAGGTACCTGATAGTTGATATGTCCTGATCTGGTTATCAGATTAATTTAGTTTATTACTTTTATTTTGAAATTGTAGTGTATTCACTTAATACTTAACATAAACATTATCGTATGAAAAAAAAAAGGGAGAAAGTACCCATATAGCAAATGTGATATATATATATATATATATATATATTTGATATTCAGTTCATATAATTTTTTGTATATTCGTTAGATAATAATATATTCGCAATATCTTAAAAAGTAACTGAAAACCAATGTATGTTTTTATATATTTGTAAGATAATTTCGCTATATCAAAATTCTAATATCAAAAAGGCAATTTGTGCTCAATATATTATATTAGATATTTGCTTTACACATTATAATTAATATTTATTTTACATCAAAAATACGATTTCTTAAAAATATTTATTGGATATCAGGTTAACAATGCATATAGAATATATTGTCATTAATATTAATATGATATCTAAAAAAAGTTTATCTTGAATAGCATATTTACCATGTATCTATTTAATATCAGAAATAGTATATCAAAAATTTGATTTATTAAGAATATTCGTTCGATATATTGTTAATGATACATACAGAATATAATAATATAATTGTCTCTGATATTCATGATACCTAAAAAAATTCATCTTAAATAATTGTATTCATTTTTATATGTATAGTGTATACATTAAAATATTGGACAATTTTATTAAATTTGTGACTTAAATGTATTATACAAATATTATATTGTGTTTTATACTTGCCACTTGGATGCAAAAAATCCTGTAATAACACAAAATAGGGCAAATTAAAATAATAAATTAAAATATTAAAAGTACGATAAAAAATAGAAGTTTGATGTGACCGAACTGACCTAACCTAACCTAAGCCTTGTATGTAAGTCCGGTATTAATAAATATTGAATACACTTGTTCTCGTGTATTACCTTCCTCCTGTTCTTCGGAGGGCTCTCGAGATCGTGATTCGAGAATATTATCAAATACACCATTACACAAATTATATAATAACAGAACCTGTACTAACAATTAGTACTTTAGACATGCACCTTACCTGATTCGCCGCAGTGAATACTTATAGTACGTTCCTCGGAGAAAGATGTAAGGTGACACAAATTACGATACGACTTAAGGAAAACTTAAGCTTAAATAAGAAAAAAAAACTCTGATTTAACTTAGAAAAAGAAAGAAGTCCAGCTATCGCCCGTAGAGTCTTATTTATATTTCGTATGGTGGTTTAGGGAAGAGCTCCTGCTCGCTTGTCTGGTGCGCCTGCACCCATAATTTTGTCGGTGCTCATACACTCGATAGCTTGGCTAGTGTTTATGCACTCATGGCTTGGCTGGTACTCGTGCACTGATGAGAGAAGACGACGTGGTCAAGCCAGTCAGAGTCGCAGGCGATGCCATCAAAAAAAAGGCTCAGCGTTTTTCGAAGAAATAGTCTTTCTTCTAGACGACAGAGAGCTTCATTGTTCCATGGCTTATCTCTGGTGGCTAACGAAATTATTTGTCACTGATGCCGTTCTCGAGGATTGTCGATAAATATGACACAAGTCAAAGGAACGGCCAATTTACTTGTATTAGTGATCCTACGACCAGTTCATGTAGATCAGGAAAAACAGTAGCTTGCTAACTTTGTTATTATAAAATAAAATAAAATATAATTATATAATATAATAATTTTTTCAATGTACATTCTTATAATTTTTTTTTGTTTCAAAAATTGATAATGTTTATACAGGTACACACATTTGAGACTGATACTTGATTGATCAGCGTTTTTCAATAAAACTTTTACGTAGGTATCTACTATTTATTTTATTCGATACCCACGTACCCTGTTTTTTATTAAATATATTTAAAATAAATTTTAATGGTGAGATAATAATTAATATAGTTCTTTGTTCATTGGCTATTTTATTTTTATTTTAATAAGTATTTTTATTTGTATTGATCAAAATACATCGATTATTACTTATTTTTAAAAACAATATTAATGTGTAATGCTGTAATATTAATATTAGCGATGAACGTTCATGTTTCCATATTTATAATTTGGGACCGTGCTATATATATTAAACATCAATAATATTTAATATCACTAATATCAGTCAATAGTCATCAATTAACCGGTGTGTAAGGAACAACTCAAAAATATTATTAAACAAAATTTTAAACGAAATAATTTGGAGTGGTCAAATGAATTGGTTCTTGAATTTTTAAGTTTATATGAACAAGAATCTGTTATTTGGAATGCTAAACATTTAAAACACAAGGATCGAAATGTAGTTTACGACGCATGGTCAAATATTCAAAAGTCCTTCAGCCTTCAATGTACAGTACAAGTGTTAAAGAAGAAAAAGGAGTCACTCATGTCTACCTTTAGACCACTTTTGATTAAAGTCAAAGATAGCATGAGAACAGGCTCAAGTGCCGAAGATTCATACAAACTAAATTGGTTCGCCTATGAAACCATGGCAAAATTTTTAGTTGGAGTATCTCAACCTAGGTCAACAATAAGCACACAGGTAAATGTATTTAACTAAAAATGCATAAATAGGTATTTTACCACTTTAATGACAATTAATAATAAAATATAATAATTAAAACATTCCTAAATAAATAGATAAAAAACAATAAATATTAAAAAACTTATTTTTAGGTACCGTAACATAATTTATTATAAAATATAATATTCAGAATATTTTATTAGAAAAAATAAAGTAAAAATTGCGTAATTTACATACAATTTTTATTAAATTTAAAGTGAAAGTTTAATAATTATTTAAAATATTTAGACTCTACAATGTTTTATTAAATTATTATGTTCATAAAAAAAGTTTAGCATATATTGATATAGGTAGTAGGGGAAAAGAATTATGGTATGAAAAAAAAAACTAAAAATTATAGAAATATATTATGAATAAAATTGTTACAATAATTACAGTTATACGTTTATTTTTAATCTCAGTGGGTCTCTTATATATACTAAAATTAAATACGAATAGTATCGTATTGTTAAAAAATTTTCTATTTTAAAATAATTTTTTAAAAACCATTTATTAAAATTAGATAATATTGTAACAGAAAATTTGTGATAACATATAACAAATGTAATTTTAACAGAATCAATATTCTAAAAGAAGAATTACTTTTAGTTTTAAATCAACCATTTATTTTTCTTGTTAGGGCTTAGAAGAGGACACGTCAGTAGATACTGGTACTGAAAACCGCAGTGCCGAAGAAAATGTTGATACCAGTACAAATAGTTGTATGGATAGTTTTACACCGCCACCTCAAAAAAATCATAAAAAAAGGAAAATTGAAACTGAAGTCATTGAAAAGCGGATGGAGGATGCCTACAAAATTATGAAGACTGTTTGTGAGAAACCAAAAAGAAATGTATGTCAACTTTATGGGTAACTTCTTGGTGAAAAATTAAGCGAATTCGATGAAAAAACTCAATATGTTCTTATGCATGAAATAGATGGTTTAATTTTCAAAAAAAAAATTTCAAATTGAAACTCGGCTATCCACAACTTCTCAACCTAATTGATATTTAGAAAACCAGCAACAAAATGTCCCAACTGCTTCATATAATTCTTATAATTTTTCTACTTCTATCTATTCAGCATCTTCGTACTATTCTCAACTATCTGAAGTGATTACCGATGAATCCACTACTAGTAATAATCGACATGGATATCATTGATTTTAGTAATGTTTTATTAATGGTTAATTTTTTTTTTTTTATGTAATTTTATTATACATATTCTTATTATTCAAGGTTATATTTATTTTCATAATGATGTGAGATTTCTTTGTTTTTAGTTTCATTATATTTATTTAAAATGATAATAAAAAGCAATTTATTAAATATTAAGTTAAACAAAGTCAGTAACAACTCAAGTAATAGAAAACTATTGCTTAGATTTTTGTTTGGATAATTAATAAAGACAACATTTTTTTTTTTTATTTAATAGGTATTTAATGATATTTATGATTATAATTTTCTAACTGCAGTATATCGTATAATATTAAAAATTAAATACATTCTTGAAATAAAATTTTACCTTGATTTCATCCTTGAGTACATCTATCAATGCATCACAAACGTCAAACACACACCGGAAACAGTTTGGGAAGAAAATTTAAACAAATAAGATAAACTTCGAAAACTGTCACAGGAAGCTAAAAACCTGAGCGTCACTGCTACCCTTTAATAATTTATTTTAAAGTATATTAAATAATAATAATAATTTTTAAAAAAAATTCTAATGTGTGCTAATCTTTCTTGTACGGGTATTGCTTCTCTCATAATTGTATCATTTTTTTTGATTACTGGTCCAATTTTACCAAGTAAAAACTCAAAGTCAGTGGCCAACATCCTGCAAAAGTTTTCAAATTTACCGGATGGTTCTCGTCTTAGGTCCTCCATGAGATTTGTTGCATTGTATCTATTAAAAGTATATCATAATCATTAAATAGGTTCCATACTCTAAAGTTATATAAGTATCTATTTAATATTCTATTAAAATAGATAGCTATAAAGATTTTAAACATAACGAACTTACATGTTACGACTTTGATGTAATTTCGTCATCCACCACCTTCTCTTCTTTAGACTTTAACATTTTTCTTGTTTTTTAAATATTCATCACACATAACAATAAATGAAGCACAAACTAGTGCTTTGTCGTTGTCACTTATCATGATCCAATAAATTATTGATTAAATTGTGTATAATTTATAATTATTATTTATTTAGTAAGTCTTTACCGCACAACGATTAAGACTACACTAATTTCTAACTTAAATTAAAACAAAAATGTGAAAATATTAAATTATTAATAAAATGTGGCCTCCACCAGCGGCGTAATTACAAGGGAATATGGGAGGATAGATCCCTCGTATATTGAATTTATTTATTTATATTTTGTTGTTTCTTATCTTAGTTTTAAATTTAAATACAAATTTATATATTATTACGAACTAAAAATAAAACGATAAAAATTTTAAAACTTCCTTAGTAAATTTTCAATTCAGTGATTTTTTAAATAATAATATATTATTTATTATTTTGTATCAATCATCTATTGTAAATTATTATGTAAAATAAAATAAAATAAATATATGATGAATAGAGCCCGAATTTCAATACAAAATGCATCTTTTTTTGGTTAATCTTAGACAATGCTTTCCAAGTTTATAATTTGATTCATGTAACAGAGACTTCAAAGGTGAAATTGTTTGCTTTATTTTGCATATTTCAATATTTTTAGAACATATTTTAGTATTTTTTGGTCTTTTCTTTTTTAATGCTTATTTGTACAATATACGAGTATAATACATAGTAGTAATTACGGCCATAGATTAAATATACTTAGAATATAAAGTCTATGATACGATTTATTTTTCTTACAATTTATAAATCGTTCTATACCTACAATATTGTCTATCTTATCTTCATGTTTTATTATCGCCCAATCCATCGTCGCTAGTCACTATTCAAATTTTTTTTTTTCAGTTTTTTTTTTTTTTTTAATAAAATTAAAATATTATAAATACCAATAAAACAATAATTTATACATTAAATACAATAATGTAAACATTTTTCTGGTAAAATGAATTTTTTAAAGACATTTTTACCTTTTTTCTAGTGCATTTTTCAATAATACTGTATATGAAATATTACCGTAGATGTTATTGACTATATTTTTTAACTTTAATATTAAAAAAATCATGTTAAATCAAGTTTTGAACCTAGAATTTTTAAAATGATATGAATGCATTCCTCAATACTTTTTCTATCATGTCCTAATATTTTCTAAATTTTAACTTAAAATGTCTATAAACAAAAATAAAATCTAACGTTAAAAATGATTTAAATTTTTTGATCATAGTATGAATTACATGTAATATGATGTAACTCATTAGCAATCTTAACATTTTATGAATTTTGAACTATAAAATTATTTCAACCATTTCGTAATATTAGCATATTTTAACTTAATATACTTGTAAAAAAAATTGTGCCATAACATCTTTAAATTTTTTAAATACTTAGTTAAAATAGCACTTTATAAGGAAATTTGTATACATTTTCGAGGTTTTTGACCTAGCGAATCACGTCTTTTTTAGCCACGTTACCGTGGACTTCTGGGGATGATGGTGGTCGTGATACTGATATTAATAGTAGATTTGTAAAATTAATTGCTTCTAAATTATGAACTTGAGAATTTTAGCATATAAATATTTATGCACCATTTCTACAACGTTTTCCGCGAGTGAGATATCGTTCTCGAAGGTAAAATTAATTAAAACTGGACTTAGATCCACTATGATACAAAATAGATTTAAAAGTCTCGTGTTATTGTCATCTAAAAAGGATATAGTTTTAAATCCAAAAGAATTTTTGACAGATATGCATTTACATCTTCAATGCTACAAAAATAATTGTTGTTTAAGTAATAATATAACTTTATACTACATTTTTAATCTACACACTTTCATATTATTATTATTATTATTATTTCCATCTTATTATCATATTTTCAATTAGTTGTTATTCATGTATTGTGTGGAAAGTATACACGCTTAAATTTTATAAACTATAAGAGTTTATATATCTCATTTTTATATGAGACGTGTTAAAGATGCTTTTGTTTAAATATTGTTTTAAATTATATTTAATTAAAATGTTAGTACAAAATATAAATACTACAAGTCTTTAAAGTATAAACTGCATTATACTGTTTACATAATGATTAATTATGAAAAAATAAAAATTGTATTGTGTTAATCGACTTCATACCAAAATAGGCAAAATATCATGTCAAAATTTAAAATTTGAAGTTTCCTAATGTTACGTTTTTATAAGGTATGCTTATATCGTTATACAAATTTAGTTTAAAACAAAATGTATAAACATATTAACAGTATTATGATACATTTTATTTTGTAGAAAAATACAAATTTCTTTATGATAAAATTGTATTTTTTTTACCCAATTTGTATGTTTCACACGTGGCTGTTGTTACAAGCAAAGTGAGCAATTTTATTTTGGTAACCATCCTATATGAATGGGTGGGTATAGATAAAATATACTTAGCTTTTTTAATAAAAATTGATAACCACACCAATTATTGCAGTGAATAATTTTTATCAACTATTATAAAAAAAACCTATACAATTAAAAATTATAAATGTCTATAAATAGTTAAAAGTTATAGTATTTTGAATATATCATATGGAAGAAATTATAATAGATTTTAAAATTTAAAGTACATATTTTCATGTTTTTGAATTACAACAAAATAAAAACCTGAAATAAAAAATCGTTTTTCACGCGTTAATATACCATTTCATTCAAATTTAAATTTCAGATGCGTAAAAAAAATTGTAGATTTACGATTAGAATCCTCTATAATTTTAACAGTAGAAACTTATGGGTAACTTTATTTTTAATATTCAAACCTTAGGTATAAATATTAAACATTTCATGCATTTTTAACTATAAATGTTTACAAAATTTCGCAATTTTATAATAGTTAAGATATTTATAAAAAAAATACTGTGCATATTTTCTAGTTATTTTAAATTGGTAAACAAAAATCTTATTAAGAACTTCATACTAAATTTTCAAGCGTTTAATTCTAGTATTTTTTTCGAAATTCACAGAAAAAAAATTTAACTCGACACTAGTTTTGCGTAAAAATTCCTGTTTTTACTTAATTTTTTATTTTCTTGATTATTTTGAAAATGATTGGGATTTTTTTTAATTTCGACTACAAAAGTACCAATTGTATTTCTATATCCGATTATTGCTGTCTTGCCAGAAAACACTCTTATGGTTGAAGTCTATTTGCTAGTTAAAGAAGTGATGAAACAGAAAAAATACGAGTACTTATACACATTGTACAATTAATACATTCATCTCTCCACTCAGAATCATAAACAAGTGATGTTACTTCGTATGCTTCGTAAATATAAACTATGAATTACGTATAGTCTATAATAATTAGTTATACTGATCGCTGTATAGATGAACCTATTCTATAGATATATACGTATACCACAGAACAACTGTGAACTTGTCATGCTTTTAAAATACTAATTCTATTTTCGATTTAAACCAGTCTCCGACACGGGATCTGCTGTGATGCATCTTTAGAAGATGCGGCCGGTCACGATTGTTCTAGAATATTATTAGGCAGGTATCAACTATTATGCAATATTTATTATGCCACCACCGAAAATTAAAAACAATGACAATGTTTGTTCTGAAAAGAAATTAAAAAAATTACAATCATTATCATTAGCTATACGATTGTTACTGTTATTAGCGTTATTATTGTAATTTTTATCGCAATTTATGTTTATTAATGGCATCTGTGATTATTTACGTAATATTTACAGTTTACACACACAAGTTCCGTCGCGGTAAAAGTAAGTTATAAGGTCCTTACACACTAGGCGAATAGTTCGCGCGCGGACGCGATTTTAAATCGCCGCGAACGTTCGCTTAAAATTAAACAGCTTGTATTAAATTAGACCATTCACACTATGTAAAGCAAGCGGATAAAATCCGCCATCGTCCGCAATCGATTGCGCATGTTTAATTTTAGGTGAACATTCGCCCAAAACGGCTAAAATTAAATACATTGTTTTGACTGGGTCTATTATTCACATTGGGCGATTGTTCTCGCGCGTTTCCGCGAATATTTTATTTTAAATATTTTAACCCTTTCAGACCCACGGGTCATTATAATGACCCATATTTTCTTAACCTAAAAACGAATAATGGTAGAATTATAATGTTAAGTTTATTTGATAGCTTATCTCACGAGGAATATGAATAAAAAATAATATTAATAGTTTTAATGATTTTTAATATTAATATTTATACTTTTGTGAAAAAAAAAATAATGAAAAAAAAAAAAAATTTTAATCTTTTTTCCCGTATCTCTTAGAATATTCGTTAAATAACATTGTTAATTTTTGTACTCTATGCTACACAGAGCCGTGTTAAGGGGGGGGGGGCAAAGGGGGCAATTGCCCCCGGGCGCCGTAGTTTTGTAAAAATAATGGGGCACCTTTATTTGCGCTTAATATACTACATGTGGCCTCGAGAACCAAATATGTTATAATTTTATTATTATATATATTTTAGTATTTTAAGGTCTATTTTAGGGCCGCGCCACACTAGAGCGGTTTTGACGCGCGTTTTTCTACCGCGCGGTTTCAACGCGCGGTCTGCATGCATTACACTTGCGCGGTTTGCTCGCGTTACTACACGTTCAGACCAGCTCAGTTGACCAGTATTTTGTGATTCGGTACTGTTTTTTTCGTCATTTAATTGTAATTTTTTACATTTTTACTATACATTTTATTTTGCATTTTTAATTGTTTATTTGTTATTAAGTTTTTTTCGCTAAAGTGTTTGTGTACTTAATAATTAACTAATTTGTATATATTGAATAAATACGTTGAAGGTATGTAACAACGAATAATAAATTACATATTTTTATTACAAGTCATTTATTAGTATCATTATTAAAAAATATAAATTTCCATTTGTAAAAATCATATTTAAATTTTTTTTTTTATTTTTTCATGCAGCATGGATTACGAATATTATATGAATGCAATGAAAGTGATTGCAGTGGCAGAGGCATTTGGATATCTGAACCCGCCAAGGTCAGAAAGATCGTATTGGATTCATCCGTTTAATATAGTACGGGAAACTAATAATCGGTTTTTTTCATTTTATGGAGACATTCGAAAATATCCGAATAAATTTGTAGAGTACTATAGAATGTCCATCTCTTCATTTGACGAGCTATTAGAAAAACTACGTCCCTACATTACAAAAAAAACTACGAAGTTCCGACGTCCGGTGTGTGCAGAAGAAAGATTGACTATTACAATCAAGTAATAATAAAACTATACTAGTGAATATAGTTATACATAATAACTATTAAGTATAATCAAATTAATCAATTCTCTGCAATATATAAAACAGTTTTCAGTAGGTACTAATGTATTATACGAGTATGTATGTAACAATAAAATAAAAATAAAACATAATTGCAATAACTTTTGAAATACAATTTAAAAAGTAATAAAAATAATCTAAGTATTTAAAACTTAATATAAAATTAAATAAGCAACAAATTCTTCTGTTTATAATGTTTTTATAAAAAAAAAAAAATAATAATAACACTTATACACTATGATGCATTCCTATATCTTCCTGGTTATAATCATGTGATGTTGGGGAATCATAACTTTGTGGAAGTGAATACCTTGAAGAAGGGCGGGCCGGTTGATTAAACTGTTGTGTATAATTTGGATAGAAAGATGGATGTGGGAAAGAAGTTTGCTGGCTAACATAATTAGGATAGCTGAATTGGTGAATGTTCGAGTTTGATTGTGAAGATTGAGAGTTGTCAATCGGAGGATTTAAAATATTTTTAACTGACTGCATGATTGCAATCTTGAAATCAAGTTTTTGGTTGGCATTCATTTTCTTAAATTCAGGAAGGAATGATAACAAAAAAGCTTTATCTGGATCTATGTCTTCATTGTGTGTTTGTATAGGAGGATGCTGCATTAGATCCAGCAAACTTTGTTGAAATGTGGTAATCTTTTCTTTTTTATTTCGAGTCTTTGCAGGTGTATCAGGTGTACTGTCTAATTTATTTGATTGCTCAACATAAACTTCTTCAGAAATGTCATCAGCATCGACAGTATCCACTGTGTTTTCTGTTGAAGTTGATGGCGAATACATATTACCTGTTGTCCTGCAATTTTTATTATAACATAATATGTATTATATTATATTATATTTTAAGCAAACATTTTGTTCCCACAATGTCTTATACTTACTTTCTTTTTTTTAAAACGGGCTGTAAAAAAGAAAGTACATCAGCATAGGCATATTTTTTTGTAGAATTTGCTCCACTACCACTTGGTGTACTATTATTTTGTTTTATATCTCGAGCAAAATTATCTCTGATATTTTTCCACTTTTTTTTAATTTCTTCGACTATAAAGTAATATTGTAAATAATTATTTTAAGATTAGGTTAACTTATAAGAATTAAAAAATTCTAAGAAGAGTAAATACAATTCTGTTTATTTCTCATGTTTCCAAATGTATAAAAAATCAACAAAAAAAAAACCACGAAAAAAAATGTATTTAATAATTAAATGATAAAAAATAATTAATAAAGTCCATTTTTAACAACAGATTTCACTACTTACAATATTATAATACAGTCATTATGAAAATCACCTCTATTAAAATATATTTTTCAGTAAAAAGTACCTACTATATTTTTTTTTAAAAAAATGTAATAATTAGAGCTCTGATTTATATGTATTTATGAAACCAAAATATGTACATAAATATGTGCTAAAGAACTCAAAATATGTATTTTACTAATATGATTTATTTATTAATACTTAATTATATAATATAACCATATGAGTTTCTAATGAAAAAATTATATTTTAATAGTAAAATTATTTTAAAAAAGGTACCTGTTAAAAATTATAAAATATAAATAAAAAAAGATAAAAAAAAATATATTAATTATCTTAATTACAATTTATGATAACATGCATTTTTAAATTTTCAATCGTTATTTATCGTTTATCGAGGTCATAAATATCGAACATTTGTTACTACGAATATTTTGTCCTTTTGGAAACATGAGAAATAAAATTGTCTGTATTGAAAAATACAGTCGTATGCCTACCTATATAATTAATAATTATTAATAAATCGTAAATGAACAAATTGTCGAAATATAAAGGAAAAATAGAACTACCTATTGAGAAATAAGTAAAAATATGTACTTATGGTAAAATATGTAAAAATATGTGAAATAAAATATAGTTCATTTAATTGGAAATCCTTTGAAACGAATTTATCATTTACCTAAATTAATTTATCAAGTCACAGTAAAAATATGTATTAACATATAAATCCGAGCCCTAGTAATAATATAATTTATTATATAACTAAATATTATAATTTTTTATTTATTGATTTATATTCATAACTTTAAAGATTATATTTGACTTTTAGAAAAAACATAAAATGTTATCTATATAACGTTTAAAATTATAAATTATTTCAGATATTTGTCAGTTGGAACTAATTTTGTGGCGTTACAATATGAATTTTTATTGGGACGAAGTACAATAGGTAATATTGTTCGTGAAACCTGTCAGATTTTATGGAATACTCTACAGCCTGAAGAAATGCCAGAACCTAATCCCGATCAATGGTTAGAAATAGCTAATAAATTTTATTTAAAAACCAATTTTCCAAATTGTGTAGGGGCAGTCGATGGTAAACACATTCGATGTATTAAACCTATTAATTCTGGAACAATGTTCTTTAATTATAAAAAATTATACTCAATAAAATGGTACAAAGACGGGAACGAATTCTATAGATTTCTGCCACTGGAATCTCCACAAGTACAAGTCTTCGAAGTAATGGGGGTGTATGTTGATAAAATGCAGTCTACGGCAAGAAGCGTTCACCTTAGGGGTCTGGAACTGGCGAGCAGTGGAAGATACCGGTGCGAGGTCTCCGCCGATGCACCGTGCTTTCAAACTGTCACCAACCGTAGTGTTATGCTCACTACTGTCGCCCTGCGCGATGAAGGACCTCATATATCCAAGGTTGACCCTGTCTACACATCGAGCAACTCGTCTCTCAATGTTCAATCGCTCGACATCACAGTCTATGTATTATATATTATGTCATTTATTATGGTAATTATTCATAACCGATTATAGACATAAAACAGTATACATTTAGTATTTTTTGTTTTTCTTTTATACATCACCTTTATTACACACATACACTTTTTTTGGAAAAATAATATAAATCATTAGTTCTGTGTAATTTTATTGTTGTCATAATCCTAATTTGTTTCACTTAGTTAGGTTCTTGTTGTCTGTACTCAATTAAATTTCAATAGAAGCATTAAACTCAATATAGTATAATATATTTAGAATCAGTTTTTACTATTTAGGTAGTTATAGGTAGTTTTTAACAAATATTTTTAAATGATTTTAAAGTAATACAAGCATTTTTGACAAATTTATTGATTATTCATAATAGTTATCAAACGGCTGAATGAGTATAATTTAGGTCTATTATATTTTCTATAAGCAATACAAAAAAAAAAAAAAAAAAAGGATACAAATTAACTTACATATGTAATTATAAAATAAAAATATGATAAATGTACATGTTTTTGGATACTTTGCAATAGTGTGTATTTTTAACAAATAAACAATTCAGTAAATAAATTAAAATTATAGTTTATAAATATATTATTCAATCTTTCTTAATAATGATCGCAACATCTTCATCATTTAAAAATAAACTTATAAGATGCCCATCAACGTTGTTTGCTACTCTCTAATTCCCAAGGTCGATGGAAGCTGTGATACGTGGCATGAACACGCATCAAATCAAGTTCAACACTGCCTGTACTGCAACTTATGTTAGTGATACTCGTTCCACATCCAGAACTGCTGCTTACAATGCTTAATGGGGACTCGATGCAGGCCTTTTGGATGCAATTAAAGGTTTAAATAAAAATGATTGCAAATTGAAAGCATTTTAAAACATAAAAATGTAGTCATGCTAATTAAATTATAAACACATGCTTTTACGAGAAACAAAATTCAAAGAAACGAGCAATAGTTTGAAGTACTTACATCCCTATTTTCATAATTCATAGTGCCTCATTGTTAACTTTATAAATAAAATTAAAAAAGTTTGGCCACTAAAAATTGTCTAAGAAAATAAAAATCTAAGGGAAATTAAAAAACAAAAATGGGAAATGCAGTGCAGTGTTTACACTTAAAAAGCGGGTAAGTAAGTGGATGTCGCTCTGCTGTACAATGGTTTACAAGTGGGTTACTGTAATGGATGGCATTAAATTTGAATTCAACGATATAATATCATTGTATACAAAAAACGATTCTGATCGGAGGCGAGTTTTCAGTCATGGATATTATACTTTATACAATATATTGTTTAAAATAAAATAAATATATTAATTATATTATTAAAAAAAAAAAATTTAGGTACCTATAAAATAAATTCCAAACTAATCAAATTAGATTCATTATGTTACGTGGAACCTTGTTTCAAACTTTCAATCCTTAGCTATAAAAGTTAAACATTTTATAAATTTTTAATAACTAAAGAATTTGTAAATTTTCAATTCAACAAATTTTGTCAAAATTTGAACTTTAAATGCTTATAAAAAAAAATTGTGCCTATGTATTTTTGAAATTTTCTATCTGCTATTATATTAAATTATGGGGAACCTTGTATTAAATTTTCAAGATTTTTGACCCAACGAATAAAATTTTATTGACATTTCAAGTTCCTACAATTATTAGTTTTTATATGACAACAAAATAAGAATATCGGTACAACAGAAATTGAGTGTAAATCTAATATTGTAATTCAAATGTCATTGTTGTAATAGTATTTGAAATATATTAAAAATGCATAGGCACGATTTTTTTTTTTTTTTGTCACAATAACTTCTAATGAAAAGAATAAAATAGGTACTTAAGAAATATAATAATAACAATAATATATAATTATAATAAAATTCAACAAACATTAGGTATAATATTTATTGCACACCTCATTAATTAATATCTCTGTAATTGACTTGCGTAGAATTGTAAACATTGAATCTGTCAACTCATCGATTTTTGGTTCCATTTCCTAAAACAGGTCTGTATTTATATTACTAGAAAACTTGGTACATAATATTATAAATCATAATGCTTACACTTAAAATTTAATTCTTTTTAAGTTTTTGTTCAACTATTTTTTTCTTAGATTGTACGTTTTGATAATCTTTTAATAAAATAACAATAATAAGAATATTTCATAGATAAAATTCTTAGGATAATTTTTAGACACAAATAGAATTTAGAATTGGAACACATAAAGAATCGAAAAGAATAAATTTAATGAAGTGTAGGATTATAATCGTATAAAAAGGTTAAGATTAGAAATGTATGATATTGTTAAAAATATATTTTTTTACCTCTACATTTTTCTTCCTTCGTTTCTTGGGAACCACGATCTAGGGAAAAAATTGTTATTAAATAATTATTAAAAAAAGTATATCAAAAACTTCATACTTCACTTTCATCTTCCTTGTCAG
>NW_020271172.1:0-6127 GCF_002803265.2 Melanaphis sacchari | reverse complement strand
GTCTTCTATATTTTCCGAGCAGCTGAAATACATAAGAGTATAAATAATAATAATCAAAAAAGTATAATATATAATATGGAAATTATGTTTTCAAATTAAATATTCAAATTATTACCCAGGAGTTGAATCCCTGGTGACTTCCAAATTCCCAAAACTCTTATTTATCTAGGGAAAAAATTTAATTCAAATAAATAATAATTATAAAAAAATGTATATGATAAACTTCATACATTTTCTTCTTCGTCATCAGATGATACTATACCATAAGCAGCTCTTTCGGCCTTTCTTCTTCTTATTGTTGATACCTCATCATCATCATCATCATCATCAACAAGACTTGGATACCTCCAAGAGGAATCAGATCTTGAGCTTGAACTCATAGAAACATCATTGTCACTATCTGAATTTTCACTAGATACCCTTCCACAGAGGTCTTCGGAAGGTCTAGAACTTTCTCCACGCGTGGGAAACTTCTGTCTCTTAATCTAAAAACAAATAAATTTATGAAATTTATAATTGTTTAGTAAGTTTGTATGTTTTGACCATAGTAATATACCATACCCTTGGCCTTTTTCTGTTTTATTTCCCCGTCAGCTGGGTTTCTGACTCCGGTGGCGAGAATATTTTTAATTGTATCTATCGTATATTGGCACGGATTAAATGTATGAGCAAAGTTGAAAACATCAACCCAATTATTATATTGAATTTTATAATCTGGGTAAGCAAATTTCAAGCCACAAGGCCTTTTTCTGAAACCAACAACTGCATTTGGGAACAGGACCTAGTAAAGAACATTTGAATATTTAATACATAATATATTGTATATAAATAATTAAAACAAAATATATTTACTCTGTTTATTGTGTGTTTTGAACGTAACCAAGCATCTATAGTTTTCTTTACTTCTTTTTGAACTTTGTTGGTACCAAATATAACATCAGAAATGCAGTTAACTAGATTTGATCTTTGGTGTTTTAATTCGTTTAAATACTTAGTTATATCATTAGAATCCATTGTGTTAATTTCTTTTTTTATATGTCTTGATGCATATTCATTTACTATGCTAGCAACTATTTTTTTGAAATGCATACAATTGCCATTATTCTTGGATGAAATTTGTTCCTCTTGAATAGAAGTTCTACCTGGATTGGCTGCCGCCATAGTTCCTGACATGTTGGTTGTTTGTGACCTATTCAAAACATTTAATCTATTATTAAACTAACCTAACTAAAGGAATCAATTAATTCACATGCACCAAATGGTGCCAAAATACAAGTCAGGGAAATTTTGGAAAAAGTTAAAAATGATTTCGAAGATATTATGACCTAGTACCATTTCCATAACTTAATCAACATTATTTATTAATCGTAAATTTATTAATTTTTCACTATAGTAAACTAGTAAGATATATTTAACATAATACCATTAATACCAACTAATAAAGAAAGAATTATATACCAATGTATTATTTTAATGAGTGGCTCGAACATACCCATAATAATGTACCACATACAACAAAATTAAGAATATAAAACTCACAAAATATTAGATTTGCAGCTTGTTTGGTGTTGTGACAAAAACTGAAAAAGTATCCTCAGACTTGTATCATAAGCTTGGTGGAGACTGAATCACTGAATCAGCCCGTGAAGTTGAATCCTCCGGGGAGTTTTTAGAAAACTTCTCCGAAGGAACAAATTATTGACTGTAGACGGCCTGTGACAAGCTTATGTACAAGCCCTCCACTTTTCAGGTTGTCACAACACCACTCGACGTTAATCGATTTTGAATAGATGGCCGGCTTTCACTGATTGGTTAGACTTGAAATGAGCCCGTGAAGTTAAACATTGACGGTAGACAGCCTGTGATCAATTTATGTACAAGTCCTACTTGTTTATAGGTTGTCACAACTATAATATAATATGGTTAAATATTAAATGTGTGTCACTAGTTTCGAAAACATTGTCAATGACAGATTTATCAATAATTCTAATATTTTATGTGGAGTAAGTGCCTTTAATCTAAAAGCTTCATTTTTCCCAGACTATGACTTATTGTGCCTTTTTGCTAATCATTATTCGTGTGATACAGATTCTTTAGACTTTAACCGAAAATTAATTAATCCTAGATATTTGGCTAGTTAAACAGTTTAACTAGAGATTACTGATTAGGTATACAATATTAGATTATCTTGATTTTGCGATTACATTTTATTTGATTTTCATATTTTTGTAAGAACATTACATAACCTAACCTATACCTATTACATATAAATACAAATTATTAAAAATAAAATAATATTTTATTTAATATTCCTACCTACTAAATATTAGCAATAACCAGAACCGAAATTATTTGGAACCGGAATAATGTATAATATAATAATAAAAATAATAATATATAATATTGAAAACACGTGTTTCCGACAAATTTTTCTTTGACCTGGACGAGGCTTAAAAGTGTATGAATGTGTTTAAGACAATGGTTATTAAAAATTTAATATAATATTATCTTGTTATTGTAATTATAAACTAAAATATAGGAGTAAAATTATCAGCATAGTATTATTTTGATTATTTAGTATAGGTACTTACAAAGGTCGTCGGAGGCTTGAATCATAGACAAAACTAAGGTCTTGATCGAGTCGATGACGAAAATTAAATGAAATTGCATTTAGTTAGACAATGGTAGGTTAACACGAAAACGAAATAGCAGTGTGCATTATATTGATTTACTAAATATCGTATCGTATTACGTGGAACTTTGTGTATACCGTATTATAGAATTATTATGTTATATCGTAAATCTCATATATGGAAAAAAAAGATTTGATTAATACTATACTTTGTTCCATGAGAGAGCGCGAATGGGTGGCGTCAAAATGTGTTTTTTTCCGCGTATTCGCTGTTGTATACACTAAGATAGGAAGGGTATAGAGTATGGTAGTAATGACGTCATGATAATATAATCAATTAGTGATAAGGATATCTGGTTTCAAACAAAACGATTTCTGTATGAGAATTGTGCATAATTTTAAAGTTTTTAGAGAAAAATTGCATTAATCGCATTAATAAGTTCTTTAAACAAGTTGCGGTGTTCAGTATTTGTATTCTTGACTATGATTTAACGTTCTTTTTTTTATAAAACAGCGAATATTGATTTATTTTGACGATTGTTAAATTACTTAACTACGTTGACTTCAGGTGAGTTTAAACTATAGTTGTGTATATTAATATTTTTATTACAAATTCATATTTTTAAAGGTATTTTGTTTAATATGTACAATGTTATTAATTTTTTTAATTTATTGTATAGGTTGTTCATAATGGTCAATTGTTTTGTACCAAATTGTAACCATTACAGCGAAACAAAAATATGTAAATTTTTTAGATTTCCTGTGAATAAATTGTTAAAATTAAAATGGACAAAAAATATAAGGTAGTTATTAGTTATATTAATTTATTTTGATTGTTAAATATATTCTATTTAAATTGTACACCTAGCTTGTATGTGTTACCTATATTTCATAATTACACTTTAATTGAATGTTTATGTTGATATTTTTAAGGAGGTCTGACAGATGTCCAAGTGTGAACTCCCGAGTTTGCAGCTGGCATTTTATTGATGGTCTAAAAGAAAATAATCCAACAATATTCAGTTGGAATAAAGAAAAAAGATTTTTATGTGTTTCCCCAGAGAAAAGAAATAAACGGATACCAAAACCTATCTCAGTATGTTTTAATGTAGTTTTATTTTTAAATTGCAATAGCAAGCTTTGGATTAAAATAAAATTAAGTGTTGATGTTTAGTACTTACTTAATATGCAATATATATTATATTCACTATTTTTTATTAAAAGAACATTTTCAAAAGTGTGGTTTACTTAGAATTTGATAAATTTGAGGTTAAACCTTAAGTTAATTTGAATTTAAATTAATACTTAAATAGAAACCAATCATTATTTAATTTAATTATTATCTAGTTTCTCTCATTAGTTTTATAATTATTTTCTATACTTTGGTTTTTTAAAATATTGAACATCATCTACTTAAACATCAGCATACAAACTTATAATTAATATAATATAATTATTAAATAAAAAAATATTTAAAATTATAATTTATAATTTTTTTTGTAGAAAACATTAGTTGCCAATGAAGAAGAATTACCTGATGAACTTGAAGAAAATCATTCAGAAGTAGCATCTCAATCAGATATTGAAATTGAGTCACAGATGAACTTATATGAATCTACTAAGCACAATGAAGAGAATTCAGTTTTACATTTAAATGTTAAGTCGGTTGGATCCATTATTGATGAACCAGAAAATGCCCTTTTAAAGATTGAAATTGAGAGGCTTAATTCTACAATAAATAGTTTAAAAAAACAACCATTCTCGTTCGCATTTATAGAAGACAATGATGAAGCAATAACTTACTATACTGGAATGCCTAATAAGACTGTGATTCATGTATTATTTGATATTTTTTAAAATGTTTCAATAAATTATTTCTTGGGGTGGAACGTGGAAAGAATCAGTAGAACAGATCAAATTTTTATGACACTTATGAAATTACGTCATAATTTTGATTTCACGGATTTAGGAGTTAGATTTGGGTGTAGTCGTACAACTGTTACAAATATAGTATTGACTTGGATTCACGCATTTCATACTATAATATTTAAGACTTTCATGAATTCTGTTCCAAGTCAACAAAAGAATAAAGCATGTTTACCCAGTGTATTTAATAATTTTGTGAACTGTCGTATGATTTTGGACTGTACAGAAATATATACAGCAATACCAAGTAAAATGGAATTACAAAAACTCACCTATAGCAATTATAAACACCGAAATACATCAAAAGGTCTAGTAGGAATTGCACCAAACGGAGTTTTGACTTTTTGTAGTTTGCTATACCCTGGATCAACATCTGATAAAGAAATAGTTAAACATTCTGGAGTTATAGATGTGTTTAATAGTGGTGATCTTATATTAGCTGATAAAGGGTTTCTTATAAATGACTTATTGCCTGAAGGAGTATCATTAAATATACCTCCATTTTTGGGTGCACCTCAATTTACACAAAATCAAGTGATGAAAACATTGACTATAGCCAGAGCTAGAGTTAATGTTGAACGTGCTATAAATCGTATAAAGGGATATTCTATCTTAGAATTTATAACTCCAAAATTAGTTCCATATGCATCAATAATATTTCAAGTATGTGGAGCTTTATCAAATTTCCAATATCCACTCATTAAAGAAGTAGAAATGTTTTATTTACAACCAATAGAAGATTAAGTTGTATTTATATTTTTATAAAATATAAAAATGTAATTTTCAACTGATGTATATTTTTAATAAACTTGTATATAACACTTAATATAATAAAATTATGATTTAATTACAAATTTAACTACCTAGTTTTTTTATTGACTTAGGTTCTCTAGGTAACAGTAAACAATGCTTAGATTAAAAAAAGTTAACAATATACACATTTTAACAATACATGTAAACCAAAAAATATTATTTTAACAAATAAGGGAAATAATAAATAAACTCCTTAAAATAAAAGTGTATAATTTTATCAATATTTTCAACCCATTGTTCATCTTTGGGAACTTCAACTATAACCAAATCCTTAATTGCCCATATAACTAAATAACAAATTTGTCTTTTTAGGATACAAATTTGCCCTTGTATTTGTGCATAGTATTCATGATTCTTATTAATTCTTATCAAACCACCTTCATCGTAATATATTATGTATGATTTATTATTTTTTAATGCATCAATTAAAAGATTATTACGATAAGAGTATGGGCATTTGACTTCAATAATAGTATCTTGACCAACTAAGCCATCAGGCGAAGCACCTATAACACCTGATGAATGAAGCCATAATCCAGTAACAACTACTGTTTTTCCTGTTACTTTTTCAAATTCTTCTATTCCGTGTTTTTCGTTTTCTCTACCCCATTGTTTTTTTTATTTTTTTAGATTAAATAATTATACTATTATTGTGAAGATATAATTTTTGTGTGCATTGTAATCTTTCGGAAATAAATAATTATATCAAAGAGTTTGTTCAATAAAATATTTAAAGGGTTATGTCGAACATATTTA
>NW_020271171.1:51388-69157 GCF_002803265.2 Melanaphis sacchari | reverse complement strand
CCGAAGCCATATATTATTATAAAATAATAAATGATTCTAGTCTATGCGTGCTTCGCGACATTGAGTATTATAAGGATCACAAAGAATATGGTAAAAGCGGTGAGTTGTTGGAAAAATTCCGTTGAACAAAGTATAACAATCGTAATATAAAATACATATGAGTAGAACTTATAAATTCCGAAACTATGATGCCCACCGGTAAAATCGTGATATTGTACAGAGACGAGAATTGTAAGGATTTGGTGTTTTCGAGACATTACAATTATCTTACAATATAGAACAGAAACTCATAAAAAATACGTATCCCGTATACATGACCCAATATGATTCGTCGTCGATGCAGAGTATAATAAAAATCAATCAAGCGATACTCGACATATCCATACCCAAGATGTTGATTTCTTTTCGAAAACGCATTAAAAACACAAACAATCGTATAGAGTATATAAATCCTTTGAACACGCATAAAGAAAATGAAAACGAAGAATTGGTGTATCTGAATTGTATGAAATTTTTATTAAAATATAAAACGTTAATGCTCGCTTTGGCACAATTGAATCAAGTTGAGTGTAGCGTTTGGCTTCGCGCGTTCCTACAAAGACCAGAGATAAATACGCAATTTTCTTCGCGTGATATTTTCTGCAATAAATCCGAATATCCGTTGGAGCTTTTAAACTATACGAGCGTCTTTGAAAACGATGACGATTACAAAGATCTGTCGGGTATAGATATTTCTTCTTGCGATCTAATGGAGATGCGTTTTATAGAAAACGTGCGTCGCATAAATTGTATTTTTTGGAATTCGGATTATAAAAAAAAAGAATATGGAGAAAAAGAAGAGGAAAAACTACTAGAATTGCCAGTAGTCGTTTGTAATTCTAAAGTTATTAAGAAGCGAAAACTGGAGAGTAATGCTGGGATGGGTTTGACGACGAACATTATCAATGAATCTGCAAAAAAACAGGAAGCTGTAGTTCCGCCGATAAAGAAGAGTATTAATAAATTCAAAACGGATACAGAATTTATGCTACCCAAACGTAATAGTAGTAATAATATTAGTATAAATGACAAAACACTATCGGAAAGCCGGTTAGTAGCAAAGAAGAAGCGCGTAGCGGAGAGTTTGATAAAGAAACAATGCCTGGATGCTTTCAAAAAATTTGAAGACACTGACAATCTACTGGATTTATTGAAGATTCGATTGGAATATATATGTTACGGTCAAAGTGTATAAATCGGGCATTATAATACAGTGCCCGGACAATGTGTACAATGCCCAATTTCAATGGACAATGTGGAAAATTATACACTTTGTCCGGGCATTATACAGAATGACCAAAGCGCAGTGGGCAATTACAATTAATTAATTAGAAAATGTATAAAACAATTTTTGTTATCTTAATAATTTATAATAATTTATTTTATGAATATTAACAAAAATTTTTTATTTATTTTTGCAAATTAAGCTATCATGACATTTAGAAGTACATAGTTTACCTGCAGCCCTACACTTACATTTATTTGTCTTGCATTGCTGTTTACAGTTACACCGGTCATATCCTTGACCGCCAAGATTAGAAAATTTTCTAGCCGCTTCTCTTAATGATATTGGAGATGTTGTTGGTATTGTTTCAATCTGGACAAATGACTCTTTGCATATTTCAAATTGATTTCTAGCATAAAGTTGTTGAATTTTACCTTCAGTGGTACCAATTTCATAATTATTGTTTTTTACTGAAAAAAAAAAATCAGGTTTTAGTTATAACATGATAAAAAATAAAAATATACCAATAGGTATAATTCATTATAAAAATTACCAGACATAATGACTCCTAAAATGGATCGTAGATCACTCCGTGCTTTATCAACATCAGGTATTCTAATTTTAACACTTTCGCCTATTTTGCCTTCACGAAGTCGATTTTCTGAGTAAGTCTTCATTTTTGAAGCTTGAACATTCAAATTATGCAACGATTCTCTTCTTTTTTTTTTTCTATCGTTTCCTTTCTTGATTGTATAATATCAGTTGGTTCTTCGTGAATATCGATATTTTCTTTAGAAGACGTATCAATAGATTTTTTTTCAATGTGTTTCTCAGCATTTATTTCATGAGTGGTTTTTATAGAATTCAGTGCAGTTTCTAAATCTTCATCAGATTTGAGTTTGTGTATGATACTTTCTGGTAGAGAAGTAGATTTCAGGCCTATTTTTGCACGTGTACCAAACATAGCCTCATAAGGAGAACACTTAATTCCGTGATGTAAACTTCTATTTTTCATAAATTGAATGAATTTAAGTCCCTCGCTCCATTTATTAGTTTTGTTACCTGTTAACCAGGTGGCAAGCATATTTTCTACGTCCTGGTTAGCCCTTTCAACGGAGCCCTGGCTTTGTGAATGCCGTGACTTTCCATGTACGATTTTCAGTTCTTCCCACATACTACATAACTCTTCAATAACCTTGTTAACAAATTCTCTACCATTATCACTTTGTAAGATACACGGAGCTCCAAATGTAGTAAAAATATCAAGTAATATATAGGCAACTTCCTCTGCACGTTTGTGTGTTAATGGTTTAAGTAAAACATACTTCGTTAAGTGATCTTGGTAAACTAAAATAAATCGATTATTTCCATCAGGTTGAGCTTGCATGTCAATCAAATCTACTTGACAACGAGAATTCATTTTTGAAGAATTTATTGGTTTAACTACTAGCCCTTTTTTCACAGTTTTACCTTTTCTCTGACACAATTCACATAGATTTAAATATATCATTAAACATTCCCTAGTAATGTTTTTATATTTTGCGTTCAGTTCATGTTCCATCCGGTTTCTGTCCCCATGTCCAATTTGCAAATGGACGTCATGAATTATGTTATACAACTCTTCGTTATAAACATAATATTTGATAATATTTGGATCAGTTACCGGAACAATTAATTTATCAATATTATTATTACATTCATTATATCATAGCGCTTCAATAATTTATAATCATTTGGTTTTAATTTTGCACCACTTTTTAACCGTTTGATTTCTGTTAATACTTGGTTATATTCTACTTTACTTAAAAATACATTATTCGAATTTTTTTCACTCAGAAGAGTATTAAATTTTTCATAAAATTTTAAATCAACCATTTTAAATACTATAAGAAAAATAAAAGTTTTAAGAAAATTCAAAATAATAATAATATGTGTTTAAACACAACCGATCCGTTAAATGATGTTATTAAAAATAATCGGAAATTCTATATTATATCTCCGGTACAGATTGTCGTTGGTATAACCTCTGATAAAATTATCATGTAGCAATAAGCTATTAATTATTATCCTTACTATATTATTACAGATATCGAAACCGCATATGGGTACAGTATCGGCTGTTGCCGGTTACAATACCTACAGTTATCAGTTAGATACCATCGTAGAGGGAATGTAATCGATAATCATTATCGTTTTAACAATAAAGAAAAATTATAGCTTATACAGACGCGGAATTGCAATAAACTTACATTGCCCACAGACAATATTTAGCACTCTACAC
Source organism: Melanaphis sacchari (assembly GCF_002803265.2). NCBI lineage: Eukaryota > Metazoa > Arthropoda > Insecta > Hemiptera > Aphididae > Melanaphis > Melanaphis sacchari. The sequence continues at coordinate 65,612 of NW_020271171.1, read as the reverse complement.
AATGCCCGGCTTTTGTATTACAATGCCCGGGCGAAGTAACCTAATTAAAATCAGATTCAACATTGCCCAAATATAACAAGCATTGTGCACAATGCCCGGCTTTTGTATTACAATACTCTGGTGAAGTAACCAAATTAAAATCAGATTCAACTTTGCCCAAATATAACAAGCATTGTGCACAATGCCCGTTTATACACTTTGACCGTAACATATACATATAAAAAATTTGTAGCGCGCGTGTGTTGTATTTAGTGGTGATGATTGTTATTGAGTGAGTCGCAGTATCACTTATATTTTATTTACATCATGTCTGGATTTTTTATTAAACTAGACTATATTCATCGCAACGACAGCGAGGCGATTGATAGTTCAAAAATTGTCACTACCACTAATATGTATTATTCTATTGCAGATTTAATAAAACGTGAAAAAAATAATAGACATGTTGGATCACCATCATCATCGACATTGACATCCGCATCGGCACAAAATTACTTTAACAAAAGCGAAAACTAAATTGTACAGACCGGATTGTTTGGTGGTGAATCGTCAAGCCGATATACGACTTATTTGGTTTATTTTTCAATAATACTAGTCGTATTGTTTTCGCTTATTTGCATAACCTTTGTAATATATAGAAATAAGAAAATTAAGAAGCAAAAGAAGAATCATGTGCCGTTTTCAGAAAGATTACCCGGTTTCAAGCCCGGATTAAGATAATTTTGGGCCCGGGGCCAAACAATTTTAGGGGCCTATAACCATAATCAAAATTTTGGCCACCCACAAATAAAAATAATACAGACAAAAAAAAATTATGTTTATAAATTTCATTTTTTTTTAAATACAAAAATAAAAATTATATTATTATAAATAATTTTTCCTTGATTTTTGGGCAGCAAACTCTTTGATTATATCATCGGTATTAATTACATCCAAAACATCACTCTCTAAACACAAAACCATAAAACTATTTAAATTTTCTTGAGAAGAGCTTGTTCTATATTTGTTTTTTATACGAGCTAATTTGGAGAATACTCTTTCAGCCGAACAATTTGCAATAGGTATGGTTAGATATATTTTAATTGCAGTATACAAATTAGGAAAAGAGAGTAATAAATTTTTTTCATTGAAATGCTTCCAAATATCAAGCAGATAATCTTGTGTGTCTTCATATGAAGGTTTACTGATAGACCAATATTTTTTGAATTGTACAATTTCATTTTGTATGGTATTGTCAACATCTTTTTTATACAATAAAATAAAATTTTCAAGATTCTTATTAACTTCTTCTTCTTCATCATCAGTATCTTGTGGTAAAACAACATGTAATTTTGTGATGAACAAAAAATTGTTTTTTAGAATATTATAAGCTTCAATTCGCTTTTCTAATTGTGTACAAAAACTATCTATAATAACATTATAAGTATCTACTCTGAACTTGTCATAACCACTTAAAGATACCTGGTTACAACCAGAGTCATTTGGAAATTTCTTTTTTTTTATTCTCTTTTGTTCATCGGAGTATTTCTCTTTTATTTTAGGACTAAGTTGATTTATTTTATTTTCATATAATGTACTGCACTTCCTCAAATTTGATACATAATGCTTTAATGATATAAGTAAATTAAGAGCTTTTAAAGGATCACAATTTATTGTTTGCAATTGTATTGAGGTCTTGTTGGATCTTTCTAAAATGTCATTCCATAAAAGTGCCATATATCCAGTTTCTTTTTTCAACATTTTTTTTAATAATGGTCTAGCATTTCTTTTAGTATCTTCATTTTCTTTACTATTAGGACTTATTATAGTTTCTAATACTTCAATAATTTTAGAGTAATTAGTTATTAATGCTTTACAAGACTCTGTATGACATGACCATCTAGTATCACTCAATGATTTTAATACTAGTAATCGATTACTGTCACTTTTTTCTATAGATGCAGTTAATATATTCCATCTGTGAGTTGCACTACTGAAAAAATTATACAGTGACTGAAGAAACCCAAAAAAATTTACTGCTTCTAAGCAACAATTTACACTATGAACTCCAACTAGGTTAAGAGAATGAGCAGTGCAAGGAACATAAATAGCTAAATCACACTTTCTTTTGACATATGCTTGTAGACCTTCATAAGTTCCGCTCATATTAGGAGCATTATCATACGACTGACCGCGACAATTTAAAATATCAAGTTTAGAATTTTTAAGAAAATCTTCTAACAATTTAAAGATTGACTCACCTCTGTGACTATCAACAGGTTTAAGCTCTAATAATCTCTCTTGTACATTATGTGTTGTACAATATCTTAATACTATTGCCATTTGATCTACCTTAGACAAATCTGGAGTTGAGTCCAAAATTAATGAAAAATATTTACTTTCTCTGATTTCATTTTCAATATAATTAATAACACGTCTCTTTATCAGAGTTATTAATTCGTTCAAAATTGTTTTAGATAGGTATGATGGATGACCTCTCCCTTTATTACCGTGCAATTCAATGTGGGTTTTCAAAAATGGATCAAACTCAGAAATTAGTTCTAGAAGTCCTAAGAAATTTCCATTATTTTTAACTCCAAATACTTCATTGTCTCCTCTAAATGGTAAACCACGTGATGATAAATATTTAATGACTGCTACAACGCGTTTTAAAACATCAATCCAATATTGAGTTTCAGTAGATATTTGCTTACAGATTTGTTGATTTACGGAATTTAATGAGTTTCCCCGAAGTAGCCATGTAGTATTTGCTTCTCTGTGATACATGCTGTTTTCATGGTATGATATTTTTTCAAATTTTTTCCATTGATCAAACCCATTTTCTACAAAAGGGTTTTCACGATTCTTTGAAAAAAGCTTACACATAAAACAAAATACTGAACCCTGACTTGGAGAATACAAAAGCCACAGCCGATCACATACTTGACCATTAGGTAAAGTTCTCTCAAACATTGCAGGTGTCAAATGTCTTTTATGATCTAAAAATCAAATAAATTAACTTAATTATTACACATCAATGATATATAAACATAAATAAATTATAATAAGGTTTTATTAAAAAAATAAATAATTTATTGTTAATAATTAAAAATTTTTAACAATAACAATAAAAAAAAATAATGACTAAGTACTATATTTACCACTAATTCGTGCAGATTGAGTATACAATTTTTGTTTATTTTGAAAAAATGATGGTCCTTTTTTAATACAATAATCCACAAAATCATCATTTATTTTACTTGGCCAAAAATATGGATCTTTTACGGTTAATTCATCAAAACTGTTGCCATCAATATCTGCATGATGTATTATACCAATATTAGTAGTATCCTTAACAGCTTTAATAATAACAAATATTAAAAATAAAACATTAACCAACAAATATTCTGAAAAAAATTAATTTTTATACTTACAAGTAGAATTAGTATTTTCAAGACCAATATTATTTTGATTTTGTTTGGCTGGTAATAAACCTACAAATAATTTAAAATTTAATCCATCGATAAGTACCTATCATTAATTTATATTTATTTTAATAGGTACTTACAATGAGTTTTGTTTAAGTGATCAGTCTGTACAGTTTCTTTTAAGTCAATAAGCAAATTAATTTGATCTTTTAAATTACTGGAAACATTTTTGACATTATCATCTAAAAAAAATATATATTTAAATTTAAATTATATTATACTTATTATAGTAATTACTTATTAATTTATTATTTTATATACTTACAAGACTTACATGCAATACTGATAGCATTAACTTCTTCTGGTATATAAGGATTATTTATATCAATAGTGTCATCAAGTATACCATCCACAATACCTAACATAATTATTGAAAATGTTTATTATATTTAATTATTTAAATACATTTTTTTTTAAATTTAAATGTTTGAACAATGAACATAACATAGGTCATATGTTTTTATAATTTAAAATTCAAAGGTACTTACTATTGATATTAGTTTCACTGTTTATATTTTCCTTTGAAATACTATGATCTGTTTCTATAACATTTGAAACTGGTTTATTGTCACTTTCATTAGTTAAGGAAAAAAATCCTGTTATTTTATTGCACTTAACAGCAGATGTCATTAAAAGATCTTCTTTCTTCTTTTTTCTTTTCTGAGCACCACTTAAATATTTTTTACAGCCACTCATACTTCAAATTTCAATATTGTAAGTTATAAGTTGTATTTGTAAAACAAAACACCAACACTAACGTCACTAACCACTGTTAAACGTTATTGTGACTTCAACTGAAGACTATACAAGACTTGTATTGAAGTATTGTTTTCGTAGTAAATATTGAAAATAACATAAATACAATTTGTTTGGTTAATAAATAATAACTATTGAGGAATATGTTTTATTATCAAAAATAGTTTGATAGCTAAATCTATTATTAGTAAATAGTAATGATGTTTCAACCGTCGTAAATTCGTAATCGATGGTATTCATTGTACTCGGGATTCCTATAAATTCCATTGCATAACCATTATCACCCTGCTAAAAATAGACGATATTGCCGATATTACGATAGCATAATAACAATAATAACATATTATCCATTATCAATATAGTTATTTATAGTATTTAGCCAGCCATGGTATAGCTTCATAGAGTACCTATAGCTTATAGGAAACGTTAATGTATTATAATAATAATAATGATATAAGTTTATATTTTTTTCTTATATAATATAATATAATATATTATATACCAGTGTACATGTTTCTTTTGATTTACGAAATATACTATTATTACTATATCTAAATATTTCTGATTTAATAAAAAAAAAGTACTATTCGCCAGGGGCCCACTATTGTTTAATATCTGTTGTGGGCCCGGGGCCATGGCCCCCCCCTGCCCCCCCCCTTAAGACGGGCTTGCCCGGTTTCGTGTACTCGGCGTCATCATCATCTTCTAATAAAAAAAACCGCTTCACGCATACAAACAAGATCCATAACTTCTGCGTATAAAATAGAAGTACCAGTGAGAATAAAAAACGCGCTGCAAAGGTTTTTAAAGCCGTTCAACACGATTCGAGCAAAAAACACGGACACAGAAAGCAATGACAACAACGAAAATGTAAACTCCAATGACGATTTCGACAGTGATTGTTTTGAAAATCATAATTATAAAGGACCAGCTTTTCCCGAAGAAAACCAGTATAACGAACCGGCCGATGATCGCATATATGGAAATTCACCAACCAATGATGATCGCATATATGAAAATTCATCAGTATACACTATATCAGTGATTGTAGAAGTCATAGATTATCCTAAATACGATACACCATTACCACCGATACCGATTGTCGTCGTCAAACAAAAAGAACTTCCACCGTCGATACCATCACCAAGTGCTACCGTCGCTGCCGCCGATTGCAAACCATATTATATGACTCCGACCGCGAATGCTGTGATTATTGAAAACAAACATCAGTTATTGACACCAGCGGAATACGATGAACCATATTTAATTCCTATTTCAATTCCGAAACCGATAATTACGATACGATTACTAATACTACTACTACTACAACTACAACCACTACCAGTATAAATAAATAATCAAAAAAAAACAAAGTTGTATTATATTATTAATAAATTTATTGTATATCTAATGTATTAAATAAAATAATTGTATCTTTTTAAATTTATATTTTTTTTGATATCCCTTAACCAATCTATACTGGGCAAACATTCGTTTATACACACATCCGGAGCGTTTATTTTCGAGGTATCGGTATTGGGAGTTGCTGTCGGATTTATTTCGTCGTCGATTACCGGTGCGACGGCGTTTATCGTGTGTGTATCGCCTAATCGCGGCGATGTGGGTGTCGTTGTCGACGTCGTCGTTGAAAATCCATTTCCATTGTTGCGGTTTTCAAATGTATTTAGATTCTGATTCATCATGTAGAATAGATTGAATATATGATAATTTTGTCTGCCGTCGCTTTCACCAAAGTTTCGGCTCTGTGCCAGAGTAGTGTATAAATCTCTCGTGACGGCGACGTTGGTGGTGCTGTTGTCGTATTTTTCAATAGTCTCAACGATCCTCGGTGCTTTTTTCTCGTATCTAGGGTGTAATTCGTAATAGATGAAACACCAATTTGCGTTTGATGAAAATTTACCCAAGAGTATTATGCCCTTGTCGTAACGCCACCAAGTGCCGTTGCCGCATAAAATAAAATCAGTCATGTTTTTGGGTTTTTTATCCGTATAATTTATCAAGTCGTGAGAAAATAGCCAACACTCGAATTCTCCGATACTACGATCGAGTAAATCGAACTTGTCATAAATCATGGTTATGTTTTTATCCAAAAATATTTCACCAGTATCGCATCTGGTTATTAATATTTCGTTTCTCAAACTAACATAAACTGTGAAATGTCGCCTGCACGCGTATAAATTTTCTTTGAAATCTGGACAGAGTTTCAAACACAACATAAACACCGATTTGAAATCTTTAATAATTTCACTATTGTGATCATAGTGATTGTTTTTTATGTATTGTTTTGTAATGTAATTTGTCGGTAAAAATATTCTATTTTTGCAATCGTTAAAATTTTCGATTTCTATTATGCGTATTTTTCGCCAAGACTCTATATCCCCGTGGTTGTCGTCGTCGTCAGACGACGAAAGATCGGGTCTTATAATTATTTCTGGTATATTGATTTTATCCGACACATGTTTGGCTAATAATAAATTTTTATAATTCAAAGAATAAAACACAGACATTATTATTGAATTATTAATTTTATTATACATATACACATATACCTTCTACATAATTAAAAAAAAAAAATAAAATAGTTTTGTTTATGCATCATCATCAGCAGCAGCGGCAGCAACAGTAGTAATAGTAGTAGTAGAAGAAGCAGCAGCGGCATTTGTCGTAGCATTAACATCAGTGGAATCGGCAATAGTAGAAACAGCATCAGCAGTAATGGTAGTAATACTAGTAGTAGTTGTGGTGATGGTGGTTGTGGTATCATCATCATCATTATCTATTTTTTGTATTTTACAATTGCCATCATCATCATCGTTGTCATTGTATTTTCTTTTCGACACTTCTGGGAACAAAACATCGTTGACGTATTTCATACTGTTATAAAGTTTTGAACTTTTGGATCTCTTCTTGGTCTCGTTGAAAATCTTTTCTTCCAACATAGACTCCGAGTCACCATTTTGAATGGAAACTCGAATTTTATTTATCAAACGATCGAACATCGGTGTTTTGTTCAAAGCCACATCGTAATCGCTGAGTAATTGTAAATCGTCATTTTCATACTCAGGATTTTTGCTCTTGAAACGATTTTCATTTTTATCGTCGCATCTCAGCATATTACCAAAATATACTATTTTTTTCAAATTGGCATTCAATTCCTTTAATTTAGGCATATCGGCAAAAGCGCCACTCACCAAATAATGTGTTTCGTTTAGTTTATCCTCTACGCTAAACAATATGGTTCTCTTTTTCAAAAAACTCACACAATGTGTATTGATATTGTACAAGGCGTCTTTATTGATGAACGGAGGTATAAACACGGAACCATCTTTTGAGAAAAAACCCGGCAATGCCACCATCTTGTTATTAATCCAATTTCTTCGTCTTGGCGAAAAGAATACGTTCATGTGACTAAAAGTCAAACGCCTATCGGTGGCGATGGCATTATTTTGCGCAGCATCGAATATGGGTGCTGATATTTTTTCAGGAAAACCATCCACTAGTTCCATAGCGTTGTACATCACTTTTGATTTTAAATTATAAACGCCACATCCTGAATTATTTATGTCTCTGGGTTTGAATACTTGCGGTTTGATCGGCGTGACAGAAGAGACAAAATCGGACTCGTAGAGAAACGAGTGGAAGAACACGCAAACATCGGCCTCTGCTCCAGATTTATTGTACACGAACAAGAAGTAAATATTCTTATCCGTTCTATCGATAGCCATGGGTATGGGTATCACGTCTTTGTTGGTGCAAGTGAATTGCGGAATCAGTAGAAAAGAATCTTGCGGCTTCTTTTTCTTCAAATCGTTTATTTTTTTATTTTTAAATTGATGATGAGTGTATTCTCTAATGTCGATGATGTATCCGCTGTTCAGACGCTGCATGGTGTTGGGTTCGCAACTCGGCACTTTGAATTTTAAACGCGGAGCAATTAATGCGGTTTCGCTCTTGTTCATAACCGCCGGAATATATTTCACATCCGGTTGTGCCGAGCCCTTTATAAAATAAACGGCATTCGAATGTTTATAATCCTTTTCTATTTCCATAGTTTTGTCGATTATTTTTTTGACAGAATCAAACGTTATTCCCGGATCAGACTCTATGTCAAGTTTGATTTTCTTCTCGTATTCGGTTTTTGTCAAAAAATACGTTTGAAAATCCCGAAAACATCTTGATCCGTAGTAATAATCGTTGAGAACTTTACGATTACGCCCGTTCAGCAATTCTCCGAGTCTTGAACGCGATGTATCGTCGAACGTTACGTCTTTGAATGCCATAATTACAACACTTATCTGTTCGGAATTCCGGATTCTACTGCAATCGGAAGCCGCGGTACAGTATTATTTATACACGAGGATGGATTTTTCTATTAGTTTTAATCATCGCGTGTTTCTCTACAAAAACTTTGATCATACCGACCACATCCAGAGTTTGTTGTATGTTTGGAAATAACGGGAATACGTGTGGTAAATTATAACTGGATAGGTATATTAAAGATTTGCATTTTTCGGTCGCTACGAACATGTAAATCTGATTCGATAGGAACTCGCTGTTCGAGCTGATTATTAATTTCGGGAGTTCCGGCAACTCGTAGCACGAATAATATTCGCGACCATCGGTTCCGCGTAAAAGATAAGTCTTGAACAGCCAATTTAGGTATTTGTTTTCGAATTTAGCGTCCGACAGACCCACCAACGCCACGAACGACAGAAAAGCGTAAGAGTCTTTATCGTTTTTCGGTCGTATTCGCATGACTTTGTCTAATGTTTTATCGTATTCGCACTTTTGCATGGCTCCTATTATTAAAGATCCAGCAGACATGCCTATACCGTGTAATCTTGTATAGGATTTTAATTCTCTGCACTTTTTTATCACTTTATATACATGTTGAACTGAATTTTGTATAGAATAACGAAAACGAACGCCATAATCAAATACTACGATATCGTAGTTGGGTAAAGCCAATATGACTTCGTTTAAAAGACCAAACGTAGTTCTGGAATCGCACATCATAAAGGCTCCACCTTGGACGAATACAATTAAATTTTCCGTTGTTTTGGATTTATTCGAGTATAAAGTCGTGGAAAATTCATCTATGGTGAATTGTACTATTTCTCCGTTTTCATAACCGGATCGTATAACGGAGGTGAATTGATTAATTTTATCAATAGTAGTTTTAAAGGTATAGGATTTATGATGATGTATAATATCGATATAACTAATATCAAATTTAAAATAATTCTCCAAATATTATTAAACATAGTGTATCATTTTTAAATATTTTATAATTTCGGTGTTACGACAGCGACGACTATTACTTCTGTATTCTTCTTGTTGTTTATGATTATGATGTTTGTCTTCTTCATCATCGTCGTCGTCAGCGTACTGCAAACGTCTTTTTACCGATTTGTTTTTTGAAATCGACGATCCATAAGTACTCTTATTGCTCTTTGATTTTACAATTATGGAATCGTATGGGTTTAAATTATTCGACGGGTATATCTTCTGTATGAAATTCTAAAACAGCATCTACCTTTTTATTATTTTTTATTATTACTATATAACTGTTGGTATTATCGGTAAAAAGCATACAGATTGAAAGAATCTATGTATATTCTAGAATCGTATACTGGTAGGGGTCCGTACACTTCGTATGGCCAATACAAATGTTCAAATATTTCAATCTTCAGAGGGAATGCTACTTCTTTTATATAAGTACGCCAAGGGACGCCGATGCTCATTACAGGTTCGTCTATATCGGGAGCTGTGTTGTTTGATTTAACAAAGACAAACTTTGGGAATTTAACTCTCGGATCTCGGGGTATAGTGTTCATAAGCGCAAAAGAAGCGGCGTCCACGTTTATTATCGGATTCATACGCTCCATACCGTGTATCTTTTTCAATTTACCAACACCGCAAACACCATCGGAGTCGTCGTTGTCGCTTTTACTCAAAGTAGTATTAACGGAATTATGGAAAGACATGATTTAGCATCGTATTTAAATAAATACATTACTATATTAGAAGACGAAAGAAAAGGAAATGCAGAAAGCGCGATGGATATCAAAAATACGGATGACTACTGTAACGACGACAACGACTTGGTTATGAAAACATATAAATTATACAATCGAGTGTACCATAAAAACACCGACGACTCCTACGATAGAATCGATCATAATGGTGTCGATGACGACGATGATGATGATGATAATCATAAAAGAAATATCAATGTAAACGATAAATCAAGAAAGAAAATGGACTTTGATGATGATGATGATGATGATTTTTCATTTTTATTCGGTAAATATTATATAAATTATTATTTTTTTTAAAAAAATTATTAATATTTTTTATTATAGATGTCGATGTAGAAAATTTGAATGAAGACGGTGACGACTACGACGATAGTACTACTACGGCTGATGCCATTGTCATTGGTACTGATTACACTATTAACGATGAATACTTCAAACATGACGCAAAACTGCAAATAAAGACGGCCGCTATCAACACCAAAACCAACGATAAAGTCGCGATGAAATATTATACCATTAAAAGCATCGAATCTAACGGTGAGTATTGTAAAGAAAAATTATATACAATGTATTTGATTTTTTTTTAAATCCGTTTGATTTTTTTTTTGCAGAAAATAAATTACAACCACATGGCGCTTGGAATTATAAAACGCACAACATCACCAAGCGTTTGGAAAACATTAATATAGATTTGGATGTAAAGTATATTTTAAACATTCATCGGGTTTTGTACGAAAACTTCAATCCGTATAAAAACATATCGAAAATCATAGAGTTTGAAAAGTATCAAACTGCCGATATCGTACGCTCTGAGGAGCGACCGTTGATGAAGATGAACGACGAACGACGTCGCGATATTATGATGGATATAGAAAAGTTTTTCACGGACGCCGTGCAGAGTAAATCCGAAATACTGCACTATCCTTCTTTTATATTTTCAATATTTTCTTATTTGTTCGCGGTTGGTTATACCAAAAACGACTACGATATTAAATTTATCAAACATTTGGACGACTACGTGAATAATTTCAACAAAGACTCGGAATACGATGGTTACGACTTGTCAAATTCGTGCGTCTCTGCCAATAAATCCGAAGTCATCAAAGCTTTGTATTTTAACCCGGACGAATCGAGACACATCTCTCCGTATAATAAAAATGAAGAATTTATAATTAAAAATAAAAACAAATATATAATATTTATAACTTGTTATAAATTTTTAAATCAGTGGAAAAATTGTCTGGTAGATTTTCCAGAGCCCATAGCCACCGATAATAATAATTTTATTATCAATCTGTTGAACGGCTATAACGATACGTTCGTGGACACTCTAAAGAGTTTTGCTGTATCTTTTGTCGCGCAAAATTGGAATAAAACCAATTTAAATATGTTGACTAATCAAGATGGTTTTATAAAATCACCTATAATGAAATATTTACGAAAAATGAAACTTATAGATTATAAAAAAGGTATGAAATATATAACGGGTACGGCGTGTTGTGGTAAAACGAGTATGCTCAACAAGCTGAAGAATGAAAACAACTGGATCGTTCCTAGTCGCGGAGATTTGGGCGGATTTGGTGGAAAGTGTAACTCGCCTGCCCTGGTCGCGTCCATGCACGCTGCCATAGATTTTGCATTGAGTCATTATAACGGATGCATGATCGGCGATCGCGGTCCACTCGACAATTACCTATGGACATTTATAATGCCGATGTTTGAAAAGTTGGCAAACATTAATGATTGTATAGAATTTGTTCAGATTTTGGTTTACGAATTTTTAAACTTTCTCAATTATTCACAAAACGAATTGAGTCTGGCGTATTACGCGAATCACGACGTCTTGATAATGGTCGATCCGTTTTACGAAAACACGCACCGTCGCATGATGTCTAGATTCAGCGGTAACGATGCTCACCGGAGCAACATTCCTTTTTACGCTCTTGTCCAGAATATCGTGTACATGATTACTGCTTATGTTTTTGAGTATAAAATCATTTCTATACCTTATGTCATTGCTGCGGATGATTTTGTAACCCGAATAGAGGATTACGAAGCGTTTGGCAAAATACAAGATAAAATAATATTTGAAAAATATGGATTTGCCGAAAAGATGGAGTACGCATCGGATGTGATGAGATCAATCAGTAGAGTTTCAAAAACCGATACACCGGAAATTCTCAAAAATTCAATCTACCAGCATGTTGTAGGAATTCATAAATGATATATAGAGTTGTTGATTTATTTTGTATATTGATAATAAATAAAATGAATATTCCTATTAAATCGTTCATTACCAGTTGTATTTTACTTTATTTGAGTAAAAATCCTATTCTAAATAAAGTAAGTTCTTATTTAAACAACGAGAGCGATGTCGTTTATGACAATACGCGTCATTCTTCTTTGTATTACGTCGACGCTGACGACGATAATTTGGGCGGTGTAGAGAGCATTGGCAATACAGACGCCGAAGAGGTGAGTCTGGCGTACAGGTTTAACGAAGAATCGTTGAAAAGAATAAACCACCCGTACGCCAAAGATGAAGTGTCTTTGACAAAGTATTGTCTGGAATACGACACAGAAAACAGTATTAATAATTTTATGATAGGTTGGTTGAAGTCGATCAAACGCTTTTTATATCCCGAATCATCGTACAACGGAATGACAACGGACACGTTGGCCATGCATTTGTGCAGGTTTCGCGTGCAACGCGTAATTTTCGATGATTCGTTTTTAATGTTGAACAATATTTCCACAAGACTGACTCCGGGGTCCTTGGTAGATTACAATAGTCACGGACACTCGGTGTTGGTTTTCAAAAACAAACTTGTAAAATTATTAATATTTGCCCAACACGAATTCGACGATTGCGAATCGGAATAATATTTGACGTTTTTCGACGCCAACGCCGATTGGAATAAACTAAAGTGTAAGAAATTTTACGTATTACTGTTGCGCGATGCAAATGGAAACCGCTACGTTTTCGCATTAAATTCTATAAAATCTAAAATTTACGTCTCGAGTAACGAAGATAAAAAGACGGATGAAAAATTGATTTCGCACATATTGAGAAATAATCCCGAATGCGTATCTTTGTAAACTGCGAACACTACGTCAAGAGTATCGAAGAAAACTAAAAGTAAATATATATAAAGATTCGACTCGTAGCGAAGAATTTTAGTAAGACTCGTGCTCTTTGAGAAGAAGAGAAGCTCTTCCGACAAAGAAGAAGTTTAAAACGCTACAATAATGAAAGTACAAATCGGAAATGGTACTAATAAAAAAAAATACAATAAAAATAATACAATAGCTTAATTTAAATTATTATTTTTTTTTTCAATCAGGACGCATCGGTGGGAATACTACAACTATCACCAAGCAGACCGCCAGTGATATAAAATTCAATAACGATATATTTGACTTTGAGAGCGAAGAAGTCGTGAATAATTTATTAAACGCCGTCTTTAACGATTTGAAAAAATACGAATACGATGTTTTTAAATATATAACGCAAGAATGCGCGGAACACAATGGAAATAATATTGAAATTCAATTACTACCCGACCTAAATATCGGATGTGCGGATAGTATCGATTGCTTAGGTTTTGTTGAATACCCAGTGACAAGCGAGTCGGATATTCTCAGTTTAACTAGCGCGACCGCGTTGCGAGAATATCGTTACGTGGGTGGAATAGAGAATAAAGAATTACACGCTCCGTTTAATAGCAACAGCGGTTTAGTTATTGAATCGTTTAATTTTATGAACACGGCGTTTGACTCTAAAACAAAAGCTACGACTATTGATATTGCTGATACTTCTACTGCTGACGCTGCCGCCACGGCCTCTGTTATCGTCGCTACTACAATCACCGACAGCACCGTGGTAATCAATACTACTACTACTACTACTACTACTACTACTACTACTACTACTACTAC